>NC_069142.1:16253244-16853244 GCF_943734755.1 Anopheles moucheti
GTCCAGTGTCGTCCCTTCGTCAGTAGGTGGGGGGGGGAGGGAGCTTATTTTTCTATTTTTCCGTTCATTTATGTTCCGCCCGAGAGGGAGAAAGATGGACGACGGGGCAGGCGGTTGGGCTGGCTGCGGATGGAGGAAAACCCCTACTGTTAGGTTAGAATTGGGGTTACTGTTAGGGAACCGCCACTGCAAGAAGGGATAACAAATGTTGGTTTTCGTCCGGGTGAAGGCGCGTGCAGGCAGTACACGGTGTGCAGCTCGTGAAAGGATCCCTCAAACTGTAACCGGATGGTTTCGGTAATGCAAAAGGATGTGTGTGGAAGCGGAAAGATGCGGAACAGGGATGCGGCAGGCACAGCGTTCGGCACCGAGCAGGCAATAAAACTTGAGACGGAACAGCAAGCGCAACGGGCGCGAGAACGAAAATGCACGATTACCCTCGACACCCCTCTGGTGGCGGGAACGAACGGAGGGTAGCGGGCGGGGTTGCGGGACGTTACGTGGGAAATATGTGGAAAAACGGTTGTGCACGGGTTGACACGGGTTTTTGAGGAAGAGTACGCAACGGTTGCAGAACAGAAGTAACAAAAGCATGCAGAGCAATAGCAAAACAAAAAAAAGATCGCAACGGTTCGTAAAAAAAAGCAAACAAAAATCAAACACACACACACATACACACAAGTGGAAAACCCGAACCGTACCATCCACCCGCGCTCCGCGATGACTCCGTGCGCGAAAAAGAGAACCCACCAAGAAGGAAGGAACAGCACCACAAGGGTAGGAAAAACTCGTACCAAAGAAAGCGCGACAAGAAACGCTGTGCGAAAGAAAAGCCGAACGACGCAAAGACCAAGCGGCAATGTGAGTGTGCGTGTGCACTGCTCTCACCCTCTCCGCCCCCGAAAATGGTGGATTCGTCCCTGCCACCAAAGCGAGAAAGCCAACTCGCTTTGTGCTCGCTTCTGCAGCAGCAGCAGCACAATCGGCACACGGGTGCGGTTGCAGGGTGCGCAGATTTTTCCTATTTCGCGCAACAAGAACCAACCGTTCGCAACCATCCCCTGTGCGCATCCACGGGTACGGGTGCGGTGTGGAACGCAACCAACCAACCAAACAAAAAAAAAACAAAAAAGAACGAAAAAAGAAAAGTGGGCAGGAAAAGCGCGTGCTGGGCGAAAAAGAACTAGCAAACGGCATAAACGGGCTTCGGGTTTTGTGTGTGTATGTGTGTGTGTCCGCGCTGGTTGCCGATTGGAGAAATAAAAATGGCACTTTTTGCACGGGCGTTCGTGTGCGTTTGTGTGTACTCGCCGTAGCGTGCGCACATTTTTATGTACTGCCAGCCGTTCCGTTTTCCTTTTTTCTTTCCAAATCGGCCACCTTTTGGCTCGGGTTTCGCGGTTCAACATTATTCGTTGTTTCTTACATTTTTTTGTCGGTGTGCCCCCTTTTTTCGCAAGGGTCCTTTTTTCTCCGTTTGTTTTTCCCCGCTTCCAGGCACGTAACGTGGCCGCGGTAGTTGTTGATTTTTGTACGCCACACGTTGCCTCCCGCTCGCGTTAATGTGAGTGCCGATTGTCGATTGCCGTGCGCTGCAGCACACGATCGGGATGTGCGGATCTCTCGCTCTCGCGCGCGATCACGCACCTGAACGCCTGAATGTAGGCAGCAACTGTGGTTCGGTGTGTGTTTTTGCTTTATTTTATGCAGGACATGGCGGTATCAACGTGAAAAAAGAAGGAAACACACACAACAACAAAAAATGCACACACCGACAAAAAAAACCCCAAATCGCATCGGGCGAAGGGAAACTCATACGTTTGTGGTGTGATTCCATTTGTTTAATCGCAAAAAAATATTTTAAAAAAAGGAAACAGAATAAATATTCTAAAATCTTCTTATTAAAGCAAATCGACCTAACGGAACGGAAAATTAATGGAAAAATGAAAACGGCATACCTAGTCCATCCTGATTGAAGCGTTCGCAGTTTTGTTGTTGTTTAGCTTACGTACAATTTGATCTAGTCGTCAGGAAAAAAAACAAAAACAACAACAAAATAAACTTCCCAGCATATTGACAGGATGCAGGCAATGCATCCCACTAGCGGTAGGGGATAGGGAAAATACGTAGGAAAAATGGTATTGTAAGGGTAAACGATGCAAACATCGTTCAACGCCATCAAGCTACCAAAGAGGAAGGGAGGGGGGGCGGGGGGGGGGGGGGAGTGCAGGGAGAGGGGGGAGAAAAACGGCGCTACACCGAAAATACACAAATGCACAGAAACACACACACTCGCTCAATGGCCACGGTGGAAAAAGGGGCACACTTTAACACAGTGCCAGGCACAGGGTCGTCAACGTCGTCGTCGTATTCGTCGGAGATCGACAACCGCTATATACGCCTTGCGCGCGAACGAGACCGTGAACATGTGAAAGAGAGAGACAGAGAGACAGAGAGAGAGAGAGAGAGAGGGTGAAAAAAAGAGAGAAAGTGAGATGAACGAGAAACAAGGGAAACACGGTCGCTGTTGCCTTGCTCCGGTTTACAGGCCCGCACCAACCCATCGGACCCTAGCTTTTCCACCGGGGGTTTTTGCCATTCGGATCGCTTCATTTTCCTGCTCCGCTGCCCAAAAATCCTACCCCTGCCGCCGACCGGCCCTCTTTTATGTGGCGCATTCTCACTCACACTTCAACGCTACCTCTCGCTTCCCTTCGCAATAGGGGGCAGCCCGACCCGACCGACCGGACGACCTAACCAACCCAACCAAACCAACCGACCGACCGACCGACCGACCGTCCAACCCGAAATATAGGGAGTCGAAAAGGAATCGAAAAATATTTTTTAAAAACAGTTTCGTTTGAGACATTAAGCTGGTTGCATGTCTTTTGGGAGACGAGTTCAAGTCGTGTGCGGTTTTTGTCAGTGCGCTTTGGCTCGTCACCGTCGCAAGCGCTGCCCCCTAGGCGAAGCATATACGTGCGTGCCTGTGCGTGAACGTAAAGGCAAGTGAAACCAGTGCGGTGTAGTGCAGTTCGGTTCCCTGCGCTTCCAGCATCGCACGCCACGCGGAATCTGGTTGGCCGCCCGGGAGGTCGGAGCGACTTGGTGGAGAATAGTGTGTTTTTTGTTGTTGTTCTTGCTTCGTTTGTTGGGGGAAAATTATTGTGCTATTCCTAAATTTGCAAACGCTGGCAAACAGAGGGGTGCTCGCTCAAACCTACAGTCGGCAGCAAACAGCAACGATCAAACGTGGAACCGACAAGAATTCCGCACGCCGCGTCACCTGGAGACGTTGGTTTCCGCCTGCTGTGGAGGCCTGCTTGTTTATTTGTTTACCTGGCTACGTCGAGCTGCGCGACGTTGTACCGTGTGGCTGTGCATGTGTGCGACCGTTTGCCCCGTGAGAGGGTCTCGTGTGCGCGTGTGTTGGGCCACGTGTGCGTGTGCATGCAAATCTCGTGAGGACCTCCACCCGTGACTCACTGCCACCAACCGAGCAGGAGCAGGCCGAACCACGATCGGCGCAACAAAACGCATCGCTCGCCGAACGCAAAACGCTGTAGCACACGATCAGTGCACGCGGCAGCAATTTGCTGCAACGGCAACAGCGACCATCGCACCCGCATCCTATCCCGAACCCGAAGCCGCCCGGGTAGTCACGTCGGACATCATCAATCAATAAGAGGCAGTGAACCGGGTGATCGAATTATACCTCCCACGCACGACCCGGGATCTGTTACAACCAGCGAGCCCAATGTGCGGAACTTAATTACTACGTTTCGGCAACTGTTTACCAATCATATTGACAATCAAAATCAGTCACTTAATAACAGGCAGGCGCCGAGTCGGGTCTGTGGTGCAGGGCGGTACACTGTTTCAGGACGGGCGGCTTTTCCAATGCGTGACAGCTTCGGATTTGCCAGGACACTATCAACTCGCTGCTGTGTAGCAAACATGATAGAGGCGTAAGTGCGTACGTGAGTGTGTGTGTGTGTGTGTGTGCGTCGTTTTTGTCAGGGGCTAACGTGAGTGGGCTCCGTGTATGGTGTTGTGTTCGATTTTAATTATCCTCCGATTGCACGCGTCATATTCTGGAGGGTTGAGCGATTGGGCCTGAGGAACCGTTTCAGCAAACACCAATTTTACGCCTTACGTTGTACGCGTGTGTATGCGCGTGTCGTGTGCACGCGTGTGTGTGTGTGTGTGCGCGGTGCATTCTGAGCGCGAAGTAAACAATTTGCGTTGCAAGGCGAGATCGCAAGGATTGGCAAGGCGTGTGCAGCTTACTAGGCGTGTGCAGTTGTGAATGTTTCTTTTCCTGCGTGAGTGAGTGTGTGTGCTTGGTGTGTGGCAGCTGTGCTAATGGATATGCTCTCTTAACGTTCGATTGCAGTAAACGTGAATGCATAGATTTAGATGTTCATAGCCGGCAGCTAGCACCCGTTGCTGTGTGTTGCTATAGAAAAAAGGACATTGGCCGTGACACACGCGCACTCATACAGCAAATCTATTGTAGGTGATGATCGTGGGCATATCGTGCGACAACTGCAGCTTCCACGGACGAGCTAGTGTTTGTGCGCGTGTCCAGTCCATGTGTGCGTGTGTGGGTGGGTGTGTACACGCGCGCGTCGATGAATGTGTTGTGTGTGAGGTGGGTGCGTTGACTGTGATCCCAGCTCGCTCTCATGCCCTCACGCATTCAATTAGCTTGTGGGTTTAAGTAGACCGAAACAATAAAACACATTCGCCCATCCGCTGACGATACTTCGTCCTTTGCCAATCAACCGGAACTTACGTAAACAACCATCAAAACAACCGTTACGTATACCTGTCGCGGCACAGCAGCGCCGAAGGAGTTCGTCTGTACTGGTTCAGCAGCAATTCGCCACCACAACCATCACGTGCGTCACCAGCATCATATCAGCCTCATCCAATGCATCTACCGGCGGCGACTAGCAGCGACTGCCAAAGCCCATCGATGCCGACCACAATCAATGACATGTTTGCCAACCTGCACGAGATGCTGCAGGAATACCATGGCGAGCTGGTGCAGACGGGATCACCGGCCGTCCTCTGCTCCGCTTTGCCAACGCACTGGCGCTCCAACAAGAGCTTACCATGCGCGTTCAAGGTGATCGCACTCGACGACATTCAGGACGGTACGCTCGTGACGATAAAGGCCGGTAACGACGAGAACTATCATGCGGAGCTCCGGAACGCCACTGCGGTCATGAAGAACCAGGTGGCGAAGTTCAACGATTTGCGCTTTGTCGGGCGGTCTGGCCGTGGCAAGTCCTTCTCGATCACCATCACGATCAGCTCATATCCGTGCCAGATCGCAACCTACACTAAGGCGATCAAGGTGACAGTGGACGGGCCGCGTGAGCCACGGTCTAAGCAAAGTAAGTTCCTGCCGCTGTTCGCAACTTGCCCATGACTCACGATGCTAATTGGTACTTCTTATTTGCCTTCAATTGCTGTCTCCTCTCGAACAGATTTCGCCTACGGCCATCCTGGTGCATTTAATCCTTTCATCTTAAATGCAGGCTGGCTAGACGCAGCCTACATGAACTATGCCTGGTCCGACTACTTCCGTCAACATCAACAGCAGCAAGCTATTCAGGTGCCACCTACGTCAGCTGGCCCTCAACAGACTTCGCTAGGATGCCACGACAAAGGTAGGATTCATTCAGTTTAGAGAAACTGATAATTGTGTCTTCTGCGTACGTTACATTCGTGCCATATCCTGAACATGTTACAGCTCTGGAAACTGTTCTGTTGGAACCAAACAATTGTGTGGAGAGGTCTTAAGCACCGAGAGATGTTAATAATGAAACTTCTCAAAGGTAGCAAGCATAGAATTGTTGACAGGTTTCCTTCCTCTTTTGAGCCAACCGGTTCAATAAAAAGAGCGTCAGGAGAGGGCACGGGCTACTTTGCGATAGTAGCACCGAAAGCGAACTATGTTAAAATTGTTATAAACTTGTTGTAACAAAGAATAGAAAGTCTTGTAAAAATGAACAAGTGCGGCGATGCCGGAGCAAATTCAGTTAGTAAAGCTAAAATTCTTGGTTGTCAGTAAGGCGAATTGTTTTTCGGATAAAGTATTATGACAATTCTCCATATTGGCAGACAACTATACTTTTCAAGGCATGTTCTCGTCAACATGTCAGATCTCGTTAGATATGTTCAAGACTAGCCAACAACAGTTCTTACTGATTTTCGCTCATATTTTTCAGTTATGTAAAGTTAGATCTTTAGCAGTATAACCAACCAGGAAATTACAGGGAGTCCTTTATGGACTACGACCCTCAGGATATTAATTGCCCTAGTTGAGCTGCCTTAGAGCGAGAGCTTTAAACTGATTTTTTGTTTCATTTGAATGTTAAACTTTTTTTATTATCGAACAAAGTGTTAAACTTAGAACTAGTTTTTTTTTTGGAAAAAATGTTTTTCGTACTGTACAAGTTCGGTGTATCAGCTTGTACGACTTGCTCGATGGCGTCTTTTATTTGTTCATGATAAGTTTTTCACTTGTGTATACATAAAGGTTTAGTTCATCGTGCATCGACACGACATCGATATCGACAGGGATTGTAGACATTTTCGTCGAACCATTAGTGCGAATTTCTTTCTTAGTAGGATTTAAATATTACGTTAAATATGACGCACAGATGATTGTTTGAGGCCAAGAAATGAATATACTTATTTTACAATTATCTCTTCCCATACAGTTAGCAGTGGTACGATAGGTAACGGACACATCCTTGGCAGTTCCACTACTACTACGACTGCAGCCGTTATTGCAGATCCCACAACCGATCTTGTGTCGCTCCGCTCGCCAACCAGCCAATCAGTGCCTGCCCCGACCGTGGCCCCAGGTGTCGCTCCGCCACCGAACGGTCTCCCTACTCCGGCGCTGCTCGCCAGCCCTGCCTCCACATACCCGCCAGGATCCATTTCCTCATTCGCGGTCCACACGGACCACCAGCTGGTCAAGTCACCCTTTTTGCCTTACGAGATAGCCGCCTTTCGTTCGACGGCAGCAGCAGCGGCGGCCGCGGCCGCAGCGGCCAGTAACGGAACCTTGCGTCCTGCCCAGCTGTCAGCCACCATCACCCTGCATCAGTCGGCGAGTGTCGATTCGGCTTCGTCACGCCTTTCGCCAGCCTCGTCCCGTAACTCCAACGCCAGTCCGCCTCCTGCCCTTTCAACGGCAGCTGCCGCGGCTGCTGTAGCGGCAGCCGCAGCTGCATCCCTCCCACCAGGTCTATTGCATGCGGCACCGAAGGGAGTTAATCACCCAACGCATCACCATCACCTCCAGCATCCACTTCATCATCACAACCATCAGCCACGGTTGACGGTGCTCGGGCCACATCCAAGTCTGGGTCAGTCGCCGCAACTGCCAGCAGGGACGGTACCCGGTGTCAGTAGCAGTAGTATCGGTAACGACACTAGCAATGGTGATCTTTCGTCCGCCAACGAGGATGAGTCGGATGACGAACAGATCGACGTGGTTAAGTCAGCCTTCATTCCGATCCTGCGGCCACCGGCTGCACCGTCCGCCGAAACGACGGCCTCTGGAAGCACCGGTACCCGGGAAAATTCGCCTGACATTTGCGACGCGGACGTGACGGCGGCACAAAAGCCGGAAACTCCCGACTCCACCACCGCTCCAACCGGTGGTGAAACTTCGCCGCCTCGTTTCGGTCTGCGGTGCGATCTGAAAGCATTGTCCACGAAAAAGCAAATCCTGCACGAATCCGCCCCCGGGCACGTTTGCGTCAAACAACAGCAGCAACCGACCCCGCAGCTGGAATCGCCGGAACGCACCAAGCTCCGATCTCCCAACCTTATCAAGCAGGCGCAAAAGACGGTGTGGCGACCTTACTGAAGCCGGCGCGAGGGCGCTAAGGCGCAACTGTTGACCGGGTTGAGATTGATTGTTGGCGATCGATTGAAACCGGACAATGAACGGTGCAGGCGGTTGCTATAACGCAGCCGGCTAACTGGACCTACCGATACCCCCACTGAAAGGAAGCTTTTGTAAAATTAAAATGGTGATATTAAAGTTAAAGAGAAGGAAGAAAATAGTATGTGGCAGGGAGACAGCAAACAAAAGAAAAACAATGGAAGACATTACAGGTATGAGGTGCAAGGAAAAAAGAGTTATGTATACACACACAGGGAGAGAGAAATGAAGAGAGAAAGAGAATGGAAAACGAGGGCAAGAGAAAGGGGGAGAAAGAGAGAGAGAGAGAAAAATAGATAAGGAAAAGGAAAGATCGAGAGAGAGAAAGAGAGATAGAGAGAGAGAAAGAGAGAGAGAAAGAGAGAGAGAGAGAAAGAGAGAGAGAGAAAGAGAGAGAGAGAGAGAGATTTAGGATAGTGCAGATCTGTATCGGTGATTTTAAATTAACATATTCGCATGGGAAAAACAAGAAAATTATAGCAAAGACCCACGAGTTTTTTTTATAGGGATGATTGCAATTGAATTCGCTGGTCAGAGTATAGGGATTAAGCTGAAACAGAATGAAACACACATCAGTACAGTGTCGAAGCACACAGGATTACCCCCTCCCAACCCTACCCAGAGCCATTGCGATTTGCTATAAAGTTGCAAAAGCAAAAATGCAAACCAGAAAATGCAGAAAAAAAGCAAAGCATCCAATCTATGCCCCTTCTCTCTTTCTTTCGCTCTATCTCCGTCTCTCTGCCTCTCTTTCTCCCACGCGCACACATACACGTACAAATTCGTCCTATTTACACGCAGGCACGCAGCTGTTGTGCGTCGGATAGTACAGACAGGAAACCGGATATGGATCTGTTGTACATACCGAAGTGTAACTTACATTTTGTTTTTCAGCACCAAACGAGCGCCAGCAGAAACCTGCATCAAGTCTTAAAACAAAACGAAGTAGAAGAAGTAAACTAAAGCTGGTTGGGCAGCAAGAATGTAACATTGGGCATTTTCTTCTGTGCGAATACGCGGCACGATTAGTTATGATGTGGGGGAAACGGTGCGGGTGTGTGTGAAGCTGAAAGGGAAAGAAAAGTGCAGAAATGCTGAAATTGCAAACTATTCGATTGTATGAGACAACATGTAGCAGAAGCAACAGTAAACGCGATGTATAGAACAAATAGAAGGGATTAAAGTGTTAGAAATGGAACAGGTAATTAATCTACTTAGAACAGGAATTCCAGGCATATATGATTATGAATATATTATATATACATATATATTATATATATAGTAAGAACAACTTTTTCGAATTATTGATCCAACGACGCGGAACGGCATGAGAAATGAGTCCCCAATTAGTCTGTCTTCTCTCTATTTGCAGTTGACACTGTGTGGCCCAAATCAAGAAAGTGTAAAGAAAACTCCCGGAACATCGACACCGTGGAAATCCAAGGGTGTGTTGGCAACGGTGTACCGTGCGCCGTGCTTGATTTATGCACATCTACATCCACAACCACCGTCGGGCTGGTTGTTTTGATGCCTGCGTTGAAACTGTGTTATCATATTTGCTGCAGCGGGCCATGTTGGTTGGACCGGTAGAGGAAACCGACCGACGGTACAGCCTATCCTAATGATTTTCTGTCTCGCCTCCGCCACGACTGTGAAGATGGGAATTGGAATCTTTTGGCGCCCTTTAAACGATTCCATCGTTACCAGCAGTGGCGCATAAATCATTAACACATGCAACAGCTTTCATTAAAAGCGTGCGCTATTTTCAAGCGCTAGCTGTAAGCTGGGGGAGATGACGGCAGATAGATTTTCATCCTGTGCACGGGGTGAGAATTTTCATTTGCAAGATGAAAGGGGTGCGCACGCGATATCAACATACACACATACACATGTATACAAATTTCTACCTTGTTAATGGTGATGAAAACGAGGTGCAAAGAATTGCGTCGTTTTGTTTATCGACTGAGAAACCCCATTTGTTGTCACCGTTGGTGGGGAAACAGTTTTGTTATTTTCCATCGCATTTTTCTACTAATATGTAGTGTGTGTACGCTTTTGCTAATACGCCGGTGTTTATGAAAATTCGTTGGTCTGCTTTTTCTTTCGTTCGTACCAAATTAAATCCTTTGCGGAATAGCAGCGAAACCAATTGCTCATGGGAGCACTCAACTGGCGTACAACCGTAGGAAAAATCCCCTCGGTAATGTCAACACGAGGCGTGATCGTTCGATGGGTTGTAAGCAAGCAAAGGATGTACGCAAATGAGCAAACAGGACTGGTATCCTGTAACTCATTCAATAAAATGTTTATCTTTGTTTCCAACATTCATTTTGCAGTTACACGACGTGGATTTAGGGAAATTAGGCAAATTTTTCTCTTTTCATATTTAGGTGTTTTTGACTGGATTATGTACTATACCTTAGAGTAATATAAATTTGGGCGAGCCAGTGGTGTATTGGTAGCGTTGCCGATCTTCACACGAAATGGCTGTTCCATCCAGACCAATTCTCTGTACGCAGAACTGACTATCCGGTTACGAGTAAATAAAGTCAAAGAGCTCAGAAGTGGTAAGCCTAGCCCTCCTAAGGTCGTTGTGCCGAATGAAGAATGAAGAAATACATATTTGGTTTCGTTGCAATTGGGAAATTTAAATAAATTTCAATCAGTGTTTCGTTTTTACGTGTGCGCTATATTCACTGAAACAAAATTCAACTAAACTGGGTCGTGGATGCTATAACGGGAGGCTATGGATAGTAGTTTAGCGAAGCGTACTTTATTTCTGGTCGTTATTATGAAATTGTCTCTCTCGCTCCGGGACATCGACGGACATGCGCGTTTTTTTCCATTCGCTGTAGAAAAATGTTCGTCCTTTTTCCATGATTTTTTTCCCCCAACGTGATGTATTTTTTCGCTTGTTTTCTTTTTTTAATTTTGATTTTTTTTTTCATTTTGCTGTCTCAAACTCGACTCCTGCCTGTCGTTTAACTCTCGGTACACCACTCCACTTGCTAGCGTTCCGTCCACGCTGGCTTACGGGGCGAACCAAATCAAGCGTATAAATGATGGTGATTATAAAAATAGAAAATTCCTTTCACAAACAACAGCGGTCCGCGAAATTCTTCAAAGCGTCACATGATGGTTTTTTTTGTTCGTTAATATCATTTCCACATCTTCGTGGCTTGCTTTGGCATCCAATGGTTCTTTAACCAGTCAGTCTCTCTTGCTCTTTATAACTTTCCATATATATTTTTTTAATTTTGCATCCTGGCCAAACAACCACTGCCGTAATGTTCTTTCTTTATTTATTTATTTAGATTTCGGCACCGCCACTCCACTTTTGCCAAACCTGTTTCGGCGACTTGATGAAAATTGATCTTCTTTAGCTCCATTAGCTTTGCTCGGAAGCATTTTCTTAGTCGATTTCCATTTTCCGCCCTTTCACATATTGCCCCCCTCCCTAGAACATGATCTCCCTGCCCAGCTGTACGTAATTTCATAAGATATTTTCGCTTCTATTTCGTTTCCCGCATCCTCTTCCCATCCTTCGCCGAACGAGCTCACCATCTGCTGCCATTGAAATCAATACTGTAATTGTTGCAGGAAAGCGATGAAGATGGGATTATACAGAGGGAATTAGGATGGGTGGGTTGAGTTTTGGAAAAAAAAGAACCTAATAGCAGGACTGGCGTAACCGCGTGGTAGCAATTTTACTGAAAAAGGTCACATCCAGGCGCTCGCAACTTGCTATCTAAATCTACAGCGTGAAATGCGACCAAGCCGGGTGAAAAGCAATGCCCGGGTTTTGGCACGCTAAAAAATGCCACTCCTTAGTCAGTGAAGCAGTACCTTGGCTGGAGGATAGAGAAGCGAACGAAAAAAAAGATAGAAAAATGCTTAAATGTAGGAAGGATACAATCTGTTTCTTCCAAGGGAGATTTTCGGATTTCGTTTTATCTCATTTGCTTTTTTTTGTATGGGCCATCATTCGTCTCTTACCATCGGTATCTATGCACGATCCCTTCCAGCCTGAAGTTCTTTGTCGTGCAAGGATCGTTTCTTGGCGTTTCATCTCCTTTTCTTGTCGGGATTGAATCTAACAGATACGAAGGATGAAAAAAAAATAGTTAGAAGTTTCGTGAATGTCCGGTCTGGGTGAACCTTTTCATTTTGGTTTCCATAAAAACTAATAGATATAGTAGTATAGTAAATGTGTGTGAAACAATGCAAATGATGCAGAAAAAAACTGTAGCTATAGAAATAGTTCGCATTGACATCTTTGAGCCAGACTATTAATTAGTGTTAGTGTTAATTAGCTAAATTATGTTTAAAGTTGAACTAGCCAGCAGCCTTAAAAAGTGTTTAAGGTATTTTGACTACTTTTGACAAACTGCTGTTAAAATATATACGTTCAATAGGTTGAAAGTAAAACACTTTTTAACAAAATGAACAATTCGAATAGCTAACCCATGGACATTGGTAGTTGGTTCTTTTTTTAAAATGAACCTGATGTTGAGTATCGGGTATGTTCAAATATGGGGTAATATGGGGTAAAATAAAAAAAGTAGAAAAGATGTATACATCTTTCAGTAT
Source organism: Anopheles moucheti (assembly GCF_943734755.1). NCBI lineage: Eukaryota > Metazoa > Arthropoda > Insecta > Diptera > Culicidae > Anopheles > Anopheles moucheti. Next base: position 16,265,813 of record NC_069142.1, read on the forward strand.
CCATACCAAGTAGGGTTGGATTTACAAGGAGTATGACAAATGAAAAACGTTTTGAACCGTAAGTATAATTAGGCAATTTGAGCATTATTTTCTATCGGTTTAGCATTTTTCAAGGAAAACTATGTTCTTTTTAATATTACTTTTTTATATTTTTCGATGATTCTTTTATCTTCTTCTTGGGAACTAATGAGGTGCATTAAATAATTTCTTTAAATTGTTTGGATATTATTATTATTATTATTATTGTTTAACGCTTGATTTTGTTGACTTTTAATGTTTTTAACCATTTGCAGCTAATAGGGCTTAGAGAGAGAAATTTTATCAAGACATTTATTCCTTACCTTTTACTCGATTGTGTGTGTTTTGTTTCAAATTCATCGGTAATTTTTCACAATTTTCTCATATAAACAGTGGACGTCAAACTAAATTAAACATTATGACAGAATTGATTTAGGTACCCATTATTAGCTACTATTACCGACATTTGCAATGGGTCAAATATCAACAAAGTAAACCACAAACTGTCTTTTGAACTCTGCAAACTTGTCGCGTTTCGGTGGTGTATAGTTAGCGGCACCGGTCTTCATTCGACAGGACCGAGGAAAAATCCCGTCCATACCAAACCCCCGAAGCAAGGCTGACTACCCGGATACGTGCTAAAAATAAGCCGAAAGACGAATAAATATTACGAAATAAAAAAAATCTGCAAACAACAGCATAAAATGTTTGGAAGAAACACTATGTTTTTCATACAAGTCCTGGTATATGTTATGAACCACACGTACAGTTATGTACTGTGTGGACCAAGATCGGTAAGAACAAACGACTACAAGGCCACACCGAAACGAGGGGTAGTGCCATTGTTTTGATTTTGTTGCTTTTCGTTGGCATCCTGCCTGCTTGAGGGATGGCAGAAGGGTCCTTGTCCTTGTGCCCGCGTTGCAACGAACGAGCGCATAAAGGACCCATCTTGACACCCGCGTACCAAGACCAATCGATTGCTACGGGTAGCCGGTGAAAATGGTGGGCTAGCGGTGCCAGGATGGATGGCGGGCAAATTGAAATTGTTGACTGTTAAAATCAAATATCAGACAACATTCAACCTATTTTTCGTTTTGCGCTCCCCATGGTCAGATGATGATGTTCTGGTTGTCGGTTGCTACCGGTTGCTACCCATGGCCCCCTTTTATCACCACTTGCCCCTGTAATGGAACACAAATACATAAATACATACACACAATTCAGAATCATACATCCCTTCACACCTCCGACACCCACTCGCTCCCCACTACCTTTCGTAGCACGCACACATACTTACGCCGATACAGTATTAAAAATCATTCCGGCTCGAATTGCCCTGCAAGTGTTACCCTTATTTGCCACGTACCCCTATTCACCCTGGAAACGATCACAGACACATGAACGACACGCGTTTCTATTACCTTTCTTCACCCTCAATGCCTTTCGATGCTAGATAGATGAGAGTGTACATAATTTTGCCATCCATATTTTCCGGAAGAGTGTCCAATCTCTCTCTCTCTATATATATCTCTCCATCTCTCCATCTATCTCTTTCTATTTCTCTTTCATTCGCAGCAGTAAGGGATGTGATTTCATGGCATCGAACAGCAACATGCAGCCTGTACACAATATCGCGCGAAAATACATCATTTAAAGCGCCGTTCTGATCCGCCCCACCTTGTTACAAAGGATCGAGTCAGAATGGGAGTTAGGGAAAACTGGTGAAGCTGGAAAAGGGAGCACAGTAATGAAGGTGGAGGAAGCTAAAATGGAGTGAGCTGGGCAAGTGCTGGACCCTGCTCTGCTCCCGGCCTCCGACCCATGTCTCTAGGGCGTGCATGTTAAGGAATGAGTAGGAAAGGTGATAGACTAGGGAGACTAGCACCATGTCTACCCTACAAACAACCGGGGGTAGAAGAGCCATAGACAGGTTTATCAGTCTCGCAACCCTCCAAACAGTGTACCCACCTTTCCTTGCAGGCAGCTTACTCCGGCTCCACATCCAGGATAGCAAACAGGATATGGTAGTTCATTTAGCATATTGCCGCCGAGGTGGAGGTGTTAGGACTCATCAGCATGGGGATGGTTGCGCTGGGATGCTGTTCGGGTGGTGACACAGACACCAGGATGACACAATTGTGCCGCGGATAGCCGTTAGATGGGGACCGTCCTCCAACAGGAGGATGGATCAATATGGGCAACTGTTTGCATGGATTATGAATGCTGCAGCAAAAGCCACTCAGCCAGTGAAAATCAGAAAACCGTTCCTTTCGACTAGCTCGACCGAGGATACTGTGATACAAGAGAGAAAGAGAAGTTTTGTGTGACTTTGAGAGGGAGAGAAAAAGCGAGAATTAAAGAGAGAGTGATGGAGTGGGAGAGAGAGAGAGAGAGAGAGAGAGAGAGAGAGAGAAGGAGGGAGGGGAGGGGAATGGAAAAGAGAAAGAAAAACCGAAGATTAAGGCGAAGAACAAGGCAAAGCAAAAATAAAGTTTAATCATAGCCTGGGAAAATGACAGCATCGCCACATTAACCGCTACCGAGTGGAGTTTTGTGTATTACAAACAATCCTTCTTCCTATTCCGGGTCGTTCCATTTCGGTTTTTCGATTCCACCGTTTTTGCAAATGGAATCAGGAAAGGTGGCAATCAAAGGCGGTGAAAAGCGGCAATGAAGCTGCAGTTGTGGGAAAAAGATATCACTGGCGCTGGTGTATGGACGTTGCAAGGATGTACAACAGGCCAACACCCTAGATGGGTTTTTTTGTTGTTGTGCGAGTAATGATTTTGTCATTCAGTGTCCTTTTTTACACTTTTCACACCCCTAACTCTGCAGTTTCCTTATCCGCCACCCCACCTCTCGCAGGAACGCGGAATGCTTTGATTCCTGCATACATCCAATAAACGTGCAAGAGCTCACTCTCCTAACGACGAAATCACACATACAAAACTTAAATCACACATACCCACTCACACACACACAAACACATGTATAATCACACACACACACGGATACACATTGAAAAAGCGTGCATGCCAACGTATGTCAAGTGACATCCATCAACGCGAAACCCATCATCGTTAGGTTTCTCGGTGGGCTTTTCGTTGGGTTTTTCGGGTAACCGCTTCTTTCGTGGCCTACCGTTAATCCGTGGCAAGGGGAGGGAAGGAAAGGATAGCAATGAGAGAAAAGGTACATGGACTTGCCTCTCGTTTTATCCAACAGAAGGGATTGCGAAATTTGCCCTCGCGCGTAATGGGAAGTACGCGCTGTATGATATGACTACTCCATCCGGCGGCATATTCATCCCGCCGTTTTGTGGGAACAACATGATAGGGATATGTGTGTGCGTTTTTTGGTTTGTGCCGTTTTTATTTACGGGCAACCATTTAATGCGCTTTACTTGATATAGTGGAATAAAAATATGAAACAACTAAAGCGTTTAATCCGCATGTTAGGCCATCGATCGAAATCCTTCCAACCGGTTGTTTGGCTAATCCATCCAATTGCGCTCCATCCTCCATCCTGTAGGTGGTATGCGCTGGGAAGGTCGCACCGTATGAATTGTAAATAATTCTTCCTCTATGGTGACAGCGTTTTAGTTTTCTGCGATCTTTTCTTTCCACTTTTTACGAGGTTGGGTTTATTGTGAAGCATTAAGTAGATAATTTTTGTGCTTCCTTCTTATTCTTCTGGCCTAACGACCTGCAAGGTAATTTTTCTGCCATTTCTGGCTTACTCGACTTATTTTACCTCATACCCGCTAGTAAGTCCTTGCTACGGGGATTTGGCCCGAATGGGATTTCAACCCTGTCGTGTGAAGACCTTCACCGCTATCAAATATACCACCAGGCCACCCCAACCATGGTATGCTTTAATGCTTTTATTTGATAAATGCTGCCTTGTTATTTCGTTTGCTTCAATTACTTGAACATATCTTTATTCTATTCCATGATTAGAATAATATTAATTTCGTAATTGTGATTTTTTTTATTCTTTTATTGTGCAAGTTTTTCAGATGCTTGGGTTGCTTTAACACTTGACTAGAAACAAATTAATAAACTAGCAACAAATAAATAAATAAATAAAGAAACAAATCAGAAAAAGGAATATCGATTTTATAAAACAGTATTACTAACATGTATATGTAACATGTCAGTATACCATGCAGTTTTATCAACTAGTAGATGTTTTATGCATTAAAAAAATTCACTCACACTCAAACCCGAAAACCCTACATATGTAATGCTGACGAATTGAACACAAATAGTGGCGATAGAACGCTACGTGTAACTGAAAATGTGTTTCGCTGTGAAGCAAAAAAGAAAAATGTTAGGTATTAGATTTCCCCCTTTTCCACACTTTTTCGGATGTTTTCTTGTTTTTTTTTGCGTCACTTTTTTAAGGGTTTTCATTACATCGTCGACAACACTTGCTTAACACCCTAGCCTGTAGTAGCCCCACAGACCTTGCCGAGAAGAAAAAAATCGTTATCATCTACCTCTTTGGCTCGCTCCTGAAGGGGTTTTACTACACTCGGCACTAGAACCATCCATGGCATTAGGATATTCTCGATCCACTAGCAAACGAAGAGTTCACATTTGCCGGAGACGGATAAATTCACATATGCTACACATGCTCTTCACTCCGAATGACCATTGGCCCTCAGCATTTTCCTTTAGCTGATTTCGTATAACCTTATCTCCCTATCTCTCCCACATATCCCTATCTCTTTTATTCCGTTGCCTAAAGCTAAGTCCAGCACCCAGCTGAATCGGTCAGAAACATGATCCGAAGCTAATCCGTTGCAGTAGAACTTTAGGTTCCGTGCTTCCCCCAAATTTCCTTCCATGTCGGGAATAGGTCGTGAATTGATAACCTAAGGTGCGGCATACCAACTAAGCAACCGAGGAACCAACCACTACTACACTATATCACCAACGCAATCAGAAGCCTTATCTACCTCCGATACCTTCTTCGAAATATCCCCAAAGAAAATACCCCTTCGTCGCTCTTGAAGCAGAATTTTTTTTCTTCCTGAGGTTTGGGATGGAAACGAATTGCCAGTGACCCTAACCTAAACATATCCCAATATCGAAATCGAATCTTAAGGATGCACTAGGAAGGAATGGTACATTTAAAGGAAGAATATTCGATATAAAGAAATGGTTCAAAGGCAGGAGTTGGTACGCTATTGGTGACTCGTGGATATGATCAATAATTTCCATAACTCTGTGAAGTTTGAAGTGAGTTTGATTGAACAGCATGTCGCGCAAGCGTGACAGGCAAAACGGAAAAGATCCTAAAGCAACCACAACTTGCGCCTCAGCTTAAACCTAAACGAACCAACATTTTTTTTTTAATAACAAACACGTCTTGTGATAAAACGTACAAAACTTTAAACCATCATTCAGGTAATGTCATAAACTACCCAAAAGGGAAAAGGTTCTACCTTCAGCGTCAGGTTGAACTGCAGCAAAACTGAGCAGCAAATAGAGACGATCGAAGAAAATAAAGGATAACCAGAATATCCTATGCCAATAAAACATGAACCGATGTGCATTCCGACTATCGGCAGTGCAATAAAATGACATAGCCTGAATTCATGTAAACTATGCTTAGGATTATAAAGCGATGCAAGGTAACACTAAACATAACGAAAAGGATTCTATCTCCTTCTAATTTGTCTGTCTCATTTTCACCTTCAATTCTCCAAACATATTTTTAGCATACAAGAATGAAAATATTGTTAAAAAAGACACTAGCAATTCAAACCTTTATTTGGTATCTTCAAGTCTTTGGGATGGAAATCTAGTTGAATAGAGGTCCACATTTAGAAACTTGTTCTGAATTCTTAAGAAGAAAATTCAGTCGGACCCGAGCAATTCCGAGTGCCTTCACTCCAGGAATCGTTTCAGTAAAAGCAAAGGTCCACCGTTAGGAAGTAACTCTGAAAATCCAAGTAAAAACCTAACGGCCTAAGATCCGAGTTGATCTGAAACGCCAACGAAACTTGCGCCAGAGTTTTAGGGTAGACCAATCTTTGTGTGGTCGATCCTACCAACGGTGGATCTCGTACCCGGTTTGTTTTCGTCAGCACCACGAACCATTTAAATAATATTCGCTTTTGATAACGAATCTTGCAATTTATACGATACTTGAGCTCGCAAAGTTGTTAGAAATGGTTACAGGAAAAAGCTACACATTTTTAATGCAAAATAATATCAATTGATTACATTGTCAACATGGCATTATATCTATGCATATAATGCATATTCTACCCCTCAAGAATAAACAATATTTTTCGCCGAATCGACATATGTGGGAATTCGGAATACACGTATTTGTCGCGGATCAAAGCGGTCCGCTATAACCGAGTATCTCGGGGACTGACTGCATTGGTGTCATATAATTATAATGAAGGTTAATTGATGTATTTTATCGAAGTCGTATTTGGTTCTGTTGTCGTCAGATTTGGGTGCTCTAGAAAAACGAAATTGGGAAAATTGTTCGTTGGCTAATATATACTTAATATTAGATATTGAACATTAGTAACAAAAAAGAAATAATAATAAGGCAATAACATCAGTCAAATTGATTAATTAATTCGAATTATTTAGCAAAATACAACTTATGTTTTATGAAAACATATGAAAAAGGGTGATGACACGGATAGACGGAATAATTTACATAAAAGAGGAGCAAATATATATCGACAACCTTTTAACACAGCAGCAGGAATTCCATTCGGTCCAGAAATGTATGACTGTTTCAGCCAGTAATTAGATGAGTTAGAGGCTGTCGGCACATTTAACACTGAAGATGAGCACACTAGGGAGGATACAGCAAAGTTGCCTGAGAATTCCTCGGCGAATAAAGATCAGATGTCGTCCACGGTATCATCAGAACCTGCCTGCTGGAATATCTCGTGGCTAGTTCCAGTATACAAAAAGGGGGATAAATCAAATGCTTTCAACTACCGTGGCAGCAACCTAGTGGAGTTTAGTAGCCTCTGTCACAAGTCCATCGAAGTAGATCTCCAGATTCCGTATTTGTTGGTACTTGTCAAGCTTCAAGTCCTGGGTCTTCTTAAACAAATGATGGCCTGGATCCTACCTCAGCGACGGAGCATACCAACTGAAAATGGGAATCCACACCTCGCACCGTATCAATGCTTGTTCTTAGGTTCCACAAAGTAGCAACCTTAATTCGCTACTTTTCTTGATCTACATCAACGACGTACCACGGGTGCTTCCCTCAGGAAGCCACCTACTGTATGCTGACGATACAAATCCGTTTCTTCCGATCCACAACCATGCAGACCTGTTTCTCCAGGAGGCATTGAGTATGTTCCAGTCCTGGTGCTCCACGAACGGCCTTAAGCTCTGCGTCGATAAGTGTGCGGTCATAACGTTTGCCAGAAAACGCAACCCATTAATCTAGCAATACACCATTAACGACTCCGCTCTTGAGCGCAAAAATTGTGTCAGACACCTTGGAGTGCTCCTCCTCAACGATAAGTTGAGCTTCCATGACCAGCTTAAGCATACAGCTGCTAAGAGTAACCAGCTAATTGAACTGCTCAAGAAACTTGCGCGCGACATCAACGATCCGGTCTCTGCTATATGCTAGACTGTTCGCTAGTTCCCTCTGTAGTGGAATATGCATCTGTGGTATGGTGACCTATAACCGTACGTCCCATGGCGCATCTACAGTTTATCGTTCCTGGAACGTCCAAGTGGACTATGATGGACGCTGAGCGTTGCTTGATCTAGAATCGCCAAAACAGCGGAACTGTAATGCGCTGCTCTCCAGACTAAATCTATACGTCCCAGCTAGACGTAGAGGAAAGTCATCGTCGTTTCGGCTCCTCTGATCCGATTTTAATTATGTGCCGAGAATTTCATGCAGTTTCTGATCGTTACAAGCCTGACATGTCGCGACACGCGTTCTTAAATTGTATTCTTGTCGTGCAGTACTGTTAATTTATTTTCGTCATGCTAAATAAAATACGCTTCAAAGGGGCCACATAAATGCCATTGAATTTAATAAAAAATAATAACAAATAGAATATTTTTCTATCAACTTTCTACGATACATCATCGATACGAACTCTCATAAATTTGATACAACAAAATTTGATATATCCCTTTGCTTGGACAACTGGTTTGGGTTGTATCTTCCGTTAAGGTTAATTGCTCCAGAGTCTATTATTAGTTCAAGACGTTGTTTCCCAATTAAATCATGCAGCTCAAATCTTGTTGTTATGTCTAGAATCTGCAAATCTTGTTGTATCCTCTAGAAACGTGTACTCCCTCTGAAAATACTCTTACCAAGCCTATCAATTCTACATAAATTGCTCAGTAGCCATTGCTACGCATTAAAAACCAATGGTCCTTTCTGCTCACCGATTCGTACCTTCCCCTACCATAAACACTTCCAGAACATGGGTTATAATTAATTGCCATTTACTAGATTGTTAACGATTGTTCAAAATCATTTATATTCGCGACCCGCGACCCACAGGGCAAAATTAGTACACACAATATCCGATGCTATCAAGTATCGATTTCGTGATAGATAGAGAATCAATGATTGAAGGTGCTATCGAGAGACAATAAATCTTTTCTGGTTTGGTGGACGTATTGACAACCGGTGTTTGCCAATTCGCAACACGAAATGAAATATACTACTCGCAGAGTGTTTCTATGGCCGCAGGGATGAGAAACCTACTGGATGAAAACCTTGAAGCAAGTCGTAGCGAGAGCAGCAATAGATCAATTGGAATGCTGCAAAGGAAGCACTAAATTTGCCCAAATAAAAAGGACACACGGCTCGACAAACCTCTACGTACAACTTGACGGGATTTGGGCGAGATGGAAGAAAGCAGGGGACGGAAACAGAAAATCAATCGCCATCCAATCCGTCGTATCCAACCGGTCGAAAAGGGCCATCGGTAGCTACTGCGTTAAGTAGCGACGGTAAACCTGAACCCAGTTCACAGAAGCTGTCCAACTTTTGTCCGATTAGGAGGAGTTCGTGTTTTATGAGTGTAGTTTTCCGGACTTTCTCCTTCCCCTACATTGAGCCGCATGCAAAAGGACAAGCCACGAATTCCGTCGCGCGCTGGCCACTTCGGAATGGGAATGTGACTGATTGTTGGCACATTTTAATTGACCAATTTCGTCTCTACCAACATCGCGTCATTCAATTTGGATGTGCGATTCGCCCATTGGGATTCCACACACAGCACGTGTTGAAGCACATGTTTTTATGTTCCGTGCAACTAATTTGGGTGCCCGTAAAGCATCCAGTCTGGTTGCTGGCATTATCGATATCATGCACGAGTTTACTGCGGAAAGATGAATGTATATCGGGTACTAGTGAAGTTACACATATACGTTATTTATATATTAGATTAGATTAAATTATACTTTGGAATAAAATTGTATGACAAATAATGTGACGCAAGGTAATGGAACAAAATACATGAAAGGTAACAGATTCGACAAAGAATTATGAATCAGACCGGTGACCCAGATTCGCAAAGTTAAGATAGATAAAAAAAAATCAGGTTGTATGTAAGGTTCTTGCCATCAGAATATATAATCCAACACGTCATTAACCTTACATTGAGACATGGTAAACTAACCGTTTTGTCTGAATATTTTACGAAAGCTGTACATTTTCTTTTTTAATTCGAAGAAACCGGCTGATAGAGCCTCGATACGCTTCGAAAAACTTGAGGTAACGCCACAATTGGATTTGGTTGGTTTCGTCGGCAATTTCAATAGTTACGACCGTTCACGTGAAGGAAGTCCATAAAGCTTCAACGACGCCCAATTGATGACATTGATCGACGGGGATAGGAGTCAACGTAGACGTAGAGCGTTATATTTTTATATTTATATATAACTGTTGGTGCGGCACAACTGGAAGGCATTACTTCATCAAGGTGACAAAAAATTGATCTATCGCAACGACCCAAACAGGGAAAAATCGTGGAGAATTTACAGCCATGGCTAATCGTCATCAATAGTAAAGACGAATATGCATTCTGCGTCATGCTTTCGTTGCCGAATTATTTAAAAATGAGTTGAAAGCACTAAAATGAGTAGTTCTATCCCACTCGTCATTCAATGACTACGTTTTTACAGTATAATTTCAATAGGGAATACTTATTTGCAGTCCTGTTTTTATTTGAAATTAGCATATCTTTTTTATGAATTTTTAATAACACTTATATTTAAAAAAACAAAAAAGTTAAAAAAGTAACACACAATGGTTAGTATTTATTCAATAGATTAACGCAAGCGAAATAGTCGATTAGAAAAGGTAATATATATTAAAAAGTTTGTTATTGAAAACCAACTATTAAAATATATGTATGGTAATATATATATTTTTAAGTTTATTTTTCATGTTTCATGGACATTAATAGCAGACGTATTTATTATTTTACCAACCTAGCTGTCTCAGCTTAACATAGTATAGTGGTAAGATGTATGACATTTACGAAATCAAATTTACAATTCAAGAGATTACAGGTATATAACGAACTGACCAAGTAATTAAGTTACTTCAGCATATAATTCAAATTGCTAACACGACCACCTATGTCGCCTTTCAAGTGAAAAACAAATAAATCCGATAGTTAAATTAGCAGTGTATTGAAAGCAAAACAAATTGCTTGTTTACAGTAGGTATCACAGGTTGCTGGGAAAAGTGGCATAAATTAGAAAAAAGGTAACTCTACCTCTATACCATACTAATACGCTGAAGCAGTGTCTCTTTCTGTGGTAGCCATGTCACGGTTGCGACCATGCCGTTGTTAACGTTAATTCAGCAATGCACAATTAACTTCGTTTATTTATATTTCACGTATCACATCAAACGGTTGATTTGGCCGAGACAATTATTTTACATTTGGTCGTCCTGTTCATTTTACTAATTTATATGGAAAGAATCACCAGCGATAGCATTCACATTACCATTTAAATAATATACTTAAATCGGATTTTTTTTACTATCCTTTGAACGGCCGGGCGGTAATTGTTGCAATATAATGCATCCGTAAGTCCTATACCTGTGGCAAAAGATATTGCAATGAAGCATCATAGACAAAGATTGTTAAAATATGAAACGGATTTTACATAGGTACAAAAATCGATACAAAAAATAGCTAAAACCAACAATCATTTAAAAAAAAAGGTCATTTCGAAAGCTGAAGAACCAACATATGGCAGGCAGAGGAATAAATTCCAAAAATCTCCACCATACAACATGGAAGCGGGTCAAAACGATAGAAATCTTCAGCAACCATTACTGACCGGTTGATGTACACAGCAAAAATAGAAACCAAAGCGCAATAAGAGACCCAAAGCGAACATTACGGAAAGACTTAAGATATTCTTAGAAGGCCAATCCCAGAATTTGAATCCTTGGCCAATGAGGAAACCTTCGCTTACAGCCCATTTGTCGCAGGCTATAATAGTCGCAATACTGTGTGCAGGGTAATATGTCTGTCAAATGCGTGGCAGTTGTTGTTACCTCACCCGGTTGCATTATCTATCTTGTCCTAATGCGGCGTTTGCTTACCTACCGTGCTTGTGGTGTGTAGGAGGAATAAAATTCCATGTTATTTTTTGCTATTCTTTTTGCTCAAGTGAGGTAATGATACTCCTTGTGACTGACATCATCTTGCTGCATGCTGATGCTTTATCATCACATAAACTCTTCAACATACGTATATTGACAAATACAAAACAAAGGTAAATGCAAACCATATATATTTTGATAACCACAAACAGGTAACATCTGAATGGGGTGTTTTTTTTTTTTTTTTTTTTTTTTTTTTTTTTTTTTTTTTTTTTTTTTTTTTTTTTTTTTTTTTTTTTTGTTTCGTTAGAACGGCCTGGCCGTATCGACTTATTTTACCACGTAGCCGGATAGTCAGTCCTTGCTACGGGGGATTGGTCCGGATGGGATTTTGGTCCGGGCCGTTCGTGTGAAGACCGGCTCCGCTACCATCATGCCACCGGGCCGCCCCAAAAATGGGGTGTTGAAAATACCAAATTATCATAACGCTTAAAGTGATAATGAGCGCGAGCGATTTGCCTGCCATACCAGTCAAAAGGGAGAGTTCTTTCGCTGCCGGGAAAAGTTTTCTCCCAACTCGAATTAGTCTTCATAAATAATATTCCTTTCGTAACTTCGTAACGCAACTTCCAACTAAACATAGCCGCGAAGACTTTCCTAAAGCGAAGACATCCATATGGCTTGAGAAGTAGCTAGGTTAAAGGGATCACGCATAGAAAAAAAGTTGAAATAATTTGTCTGGTTCGCTTCACCTGCATGACTCTACACAGGTTACATGCTGTTATGTTGTAAGAATTGTACTAATTGTTTCCCCCATTTTCGTACATTTTATCATAATTCGATAAAAAAAATTTATTTAAATCTCGGTAGAATGATCACTCTGTGCATTTAAACAGGAATACGTATATTCATGCTTAAACTTTACGATATTTGTATGTCCTCTGAAGTAAAAATCAACAACAAAATAACAACAACAACAACAACGTTAATTATAATATTAATAATAAAAAAATAATAATAATACAAAGTAATGCTGGAAAATTTTTTATTATGGCTTAAAGAGGCCAAAGGAATCCTGTCGTCCGTGTAAAGGGCGTGAGAATCTGAAAAATTATGAACTTGTATGCGGGTTGCAGACAACACCATATTGTATAACAAAGTTGCACACAAACTAGCATGCACAATTTTGACCCAGTCAGCATTATTGTACGCAGGGATGCCTGAACAAGACCTTGATTGCAGATCTACGTTATGGCACACATTCTCATTATTTATTCTCCTTTTTGACTAACCTTTTTTGGATAAACCATACTTTTAAAGGTTATAAAATAAGACGATTGTACACATTTCATGATAAAGTAGTTTCAGTGACTACATTTAACGCCTATTCAAACATCAGAAATTTGAATTGTCAATAAAAAATTGTGTTTTTTTTAAATAATTTATTTTTACTTTACTTTTTACTTTGCATTATGAAAGCCAAAGGCCGTATGGTCGACATAGTTTGACGAAATTGAACGTCTTTGGGCATTTTCTCCCAGTTATGAGCCTTATCCCGCGATTTGTGATGTGATGCTGGTCTGCTGATGTTTTGTTGCAGGTCTATTGTTCTATTGTCTATGGGCAGGTGACATAAAACAGGCACGTAAATTTAATGTAACATTTGGACAGTTACAACAAGGAGCGATGCTAATTGTAGCTGTATTTTTTCTGTCTCCGTGGATATTCGGAGATGCTGGGGTCACTGGCACTGGGGATGCAGCAATCACTGGCCAAAAAAGGCATAACCGAAGGGGCATTTTACGACCGACCTTTCTCAACCCATGAGTACCTTCGCTCCCCACAGCAACTTTGTCTGTCTCGCTGGCAGAACATGTGGGAAGCAGATCATCAGAGATCATCAGAGGCAGAGATCATCCGCATGATGTCTCGGCTTATGTCGTACTATTCTGCACTATGCACATCTGTCAGTGCATATACCTGTCGGACACGAAGGCTGCGGTGTAGGATTCGACGCTGTGGATAACTTTCTGTGGCACTGCGGGCAATTCGAAACCGCACCGACCTGACTTGCTGAGGGCAATCCGGGGTGTTGATAAATCAACGTTAAATTTGAATTCCCGATCGTCAGGAGGAATGACCGAGTGGCTTTGGTGGAAAGGACTCGATCGGTAAAGGGCACTCTACCAGCGAACCCGAGACTATCGACGTGATTTTTTGCCTCGCTTTAATAAAGATAGTGTGTTAAAATGCTCGATCGTCTTTGCTTCATTTAAGATTCGGTTGAAAAGAGTCGCTGCGTGACGTGCTAGCCAACAAGGACTTGAGGTATATGATGATTATATACCGTTTTTGTCGCGAGTATGGTCTAATTCTTTGAATTGCTTTCCTTAAGTTCCTTTTCATCCTTCCAGTTGGAACATTAAATGTTAAATGTGTTTCTAGGTTTGTATTTGTATTTCCAATTTTCGCCATAGCCCGCCAATAGTCCGCTATTTAAAGGTTTCACTATTCTTATAACATTAATCTTATATATTAAGTTACATATAGGCCTTGCACAGTGTCATTATTCCGAGTATCGTATCCGTTGCCTAAATGAATGTGTACAATCATTGAAATCGAAGTATTCCATCAGTTCGTTAAATTCTCGTGACATTGCTAATAAAGGATCGTTCGATCCGTAACGCGTGTTTCTGAAATTAAGCCCTAAAAACGTTCGGTGACGGGAGCAGGGCCAATTCACATTATATTAATTCGTTCTAATATAGCAGGAACGTCAATATTTCCACACAGAACGTCAGCAATAAATAACACTTGAATATTTCTCCGACTGTTCGAGAGTGTCTCTAGCCCCAGTAACAAACGGCGTGATCGGTAAGGCGGCAGTGTATTACGATCACTCCACTGCATTCGTCATACCGCAAAACGTGTGAGTTTCCGCTGAATCCTTTTCATATTCTTCTTGATTCTATTCTTGATCTCCAAGTTTCGGCTTCTCGGCTTACCAGGCAACAGTACAATATACCAATATTGACCTAACTAGCGTACAGTAAAGTGCTTTTATGCAATCTGGATCTCTGACATCCCTCGTCATTTTTAAAACTAATCGTATAGACTAATCCTAGAGGACAACGTCATGCCAAGTAACACACCTAGATCGCGTATCTCAGCTTTACGCTAACTGTAACTGTCCGTATACTGTAGTTACTGATTATAGCATTACGTCCACGAGTAAAAGAATCAGCGATACATTTTTCGACGAAAAAACATAGTATATTTCGTTGACACCAGCTGCTAAATTTGTTCAGATCTGTTTGTAGAGAATTTGGGTCTTTGGCATCATTGTATAAATTAATGTCGTCGGCATACATTATAAATTTGACGTCACGTAACACAAATATAACATTGTTTGGAAAATTATAGAAAAAGTAGCGACCCTTGGTTACGGAAATTATTCTCCTGTAGTTTTCTCCAAGGTTAGGATCACCTTTCTTCAGAAGAGACGTCATGTACGAAGTTTTCCAATTCTCGACACTGTTCAAGACGGAAAGGAAATTTGGAACAATCGCGTCAGGTAAGCCGATAACGAGCTGCCACATCTCTTCAGTACTGCAGTTAGTACTCCATCTGATACAAGACAGTAATTCAATTTTAGTTTAACTAACGCACATTTCACACTATTGCAATCAACCTGAACTTCAGGAACCTCCAAAACGTCAGGAAGAGTGTTGCATGTGCCTGCCTCTATCTTGGTTTGGTCAAGTATGTCGGGGCTAAAGATATCTCGAAAATGAGAACAGTTCCCTAATCTCGCTCTCCATATATGCAGCAATATTGTTGTATCTGATTTCACCAGTGTTGTGCTTCGCATTGCGTTTGGAATGCACATAGGACCAGAGTGATTTCGGATTTCGTCTAAGGTTATTTTGTACGCGATTAATATAATCCTCATGAAACATTCTGTTGCAAACCCGATATATTCTGGAGGCAATATAATGCAGTTCTCGATTAGCATCACTTTTGTGTCTCGTGAAACTTCAGCCAGCAGTCGATTAGCCCAGGGTGATTTACGTGGCTTAGCTTTACGGAGCACTGTGACGTTGAAGTTATATTCGTATTATGTCACATAACAGGTGGGCTGATAATTGTTTGGTCTAACACATATATCGCGCTAGAAGATTTATATCCATATCATATTTCGATTGTACCAACCTTCAAACGAATTCTGTCCAAATTTGACAGCACTCGGGCCGTAACCTAATGAGCTAGAGTACTTTGTATGACGCAACTTTGGTGTTTTGAGTAATCATGGAAAAGAAGGAATTTCGCGTGACGATAAAGCATTGCTTTTTGAAGGGGAAAAATACAGTCGAAGCCAAAACTTGACTTGATGAAGAGTTTTTGTACACTGCTCCACCAATATCAACCATCAAATATTGGTACGCTAAATTTAAATGTGGTGAAATGAGCCCTGAGGACGGTGAACACAATGGAAGCCCAAAAGAGGTGGTTACAGAAGAAAACATTTAAAAAATCCACGAAATTATTAAAAGCAACCGTGATGTGAAGTTGTTCGGGATAGCTGACACCCTAAGATGTCTAAGGAACGTGTTGGACATATCGTTCACGAGTATTTGGATATGAGAAAGCTTTGTGCAAAATGGCTGCCGCGCGAACTCACATTTGACCAAAAACAACAACCCCTTTGATGGTTCGGAGCAGTGTTTGGAGCTATTTGAGCGAAATAAATCCGAGTTTTTGCGTCCATATGTGTCCATGGATGAGTGTTGGCTTCTCCACTTCACTTCATAGACAGTCATCCGAGTGGACTGGACGCGATGAACCTGCTCCAAAGCGGAGAAAACGCAACAATCAGCTGGCAAGGTTATGGCCTCAGTTTTTTGGGATTCACAAGGAATATCGTAATCGATTATCTTGAGAAAGGAAAGACCATTAAAAGCGATTACTATATCAAGTTATTGGAGCTTTTGAAGGACGAAATCGCCCAAAAACGGCCACATTTGAAATAAAAAAAAAAGGTGGAATTTTGCTTTTTGGCGAACGATTGGTGATTCCTGGTACGCAGAAGGATAGATATTTGCAGTAGTTACATCATAAAGATCATCTCGGCATGGATAAAATGAAGGCGTTTGCGAGAAGCTATGTATATTGGCCAGGGATTGACCGTGAGATTGAGGAAAAGGTCAGCAGATGCCAGCGATGTGCATCAGTTGCAAAGACACCAGCTCATAGTAATCCAATGTCATGGCCAGAATCAACTGTTCCGTGGTAGCGTGTATATATGGATTCGTTCTTTAAGTGGCCAAAGAGAGTAGCGAAAACGACTATATCATTAAAGGCAACCATTCGGATACTACATGGATTGTTCAGTTGTTTTGGAATGCCGAACGTTTACGGAGCGACAATGGGTTGCAGTTTACAAGTGTTAAATTTGAAATGTTTTGTACTACGAATGGATTTGAGCATATGCGTACGACCCCCTTCCATTCGCAGGCATAGGCTGGAAAGATTGTAATTCGTTTAGGGAATACCAATGTAATGATCTCGGTATACGCGAAACAATATTTCCGAAACAAGTGGAAGTGGGTTTTCCGGTACAGTTGGGAAGCGTTTAGGTACGGTGATGTATGAAGTTATGAAATCAGAATGATAACCGATTGTTGCGCTCTCACATAAACCAGTTACGAACACGTGTTATAGATGATAGAGCGAAAAGTTCCCGAAAGTCAAATGGCATATTATACTTGTTGCTGGTAAATGAATCCACCAACGTCTTCAGTTCCATCATCTTTATCGTCTTCATCAGAATACTTATCATAATCGTCCTCGGAAAATCAAGGATCGGCAACATCTCCAAGGTTTGCCACAGCCGACAGTGGGTCGTCAACGCCGGTACAGCCTCAATGGCGCCCTACGAGGATTCTTATACCGCCTCAGTGGATTGAGCCATAGTCAGGCAAGACTTAGTAGGTGATTTCGTCAAGAAAAAGATGAACGGATTGATCGTTATGCTTAATCATCACCACGTAAGCTACTATTAATTAATTTGAATTTAGAATATATAATATAGAATATATTAAGAATTAAACAGCAGACTGATATTATAATTGGCATAGAAATTTATTAATTTTGCATCATAAATTGACTATTTCCATTATATGTAACTAAAAGCTTCCTATAATGATGCTTTCAAGACTATGAGTAAATATTTAGTTCGTTGAGCATTACTTTCACCAAACGTATTTGTTTGTATTCAATCCTGTTTTCAAACGTTTTCTGTCCTAACTTATCGTATCTTTTACGCGGCATCCGAAGTATCCATATCACCTAAGCATAAATCGCATCGGTTACATAACAGTAAGCATTGATTGATAATTTCATAAAAAAAGTTAAATTTGCTTATTTTCGATGGCTAATTCCTGTTCTCGATAGTTAAACGCCAACGATGTCATTTTTTTTGGAAATGCTAAACAGAAACTAAACGATTCGGAAGCTTTCGACCAAAACGAATGTAAAGCAATACAGATTGTTCACGCGCATACATGAAAAAATGACTTCAAACGTGATTCAAACGCTAAGTAACTTTGGAAGATTTTAACGAGTGAAATGAAATTTATAAAAAAAAAAACAAGCAACAGAAACAGTAACTATCCATATGGATTTTTGTCCTTCTATTATATTCCGGAGTATATCACTAAGGTAGCAACAATTATAATTGCTATGATTTTGATAACGATACGCTTGCAATAAAACTATGTTCAGTAATTTCACGAGTTTAACACGTTCGCAATAATAGGACATCAAAAAAAAAACTATTGTGATTGAGCATAATCATATCAACAGTAATTAAAGTAATTATAATAGTAACAATTGTATTAATAAAAATAATATTGCAACGAAATCTTCGGCGTTTAGTTTCTCTTTCTCTCTCGATCTCTTTTCTCTCTGTCTTATCCTTCTTTTTTTTTCTCTCTCTCTCTCTCTCTCTCTCTCTCCCTCTATCTCTCTCATACACATACACACTTTTTCGCTCTGTAATCTCCTACCAGTTTTGTTGTACGCAACTTTATTTTAATTCATCTGATTGTTATTGTGATACAGATGAAGAATTTCATTTTATTAAGTATGTTTTTTTTCAATTCGGTAGTAACATTTTATAATGCTTTGATTGTTTTCCTTCAAATGGGGATACATTTATGTATGTGACAAGCCGATACTGATCTATTGATACTAATGTTAGACCTGTGGTAGAATAATGTTGTCCGCCGCACAATATTCACAATTATTACTGAATTTTTTCCTCTCATAGCTCTGCTCTATGTATAACACATATGTAAAACGGTCAGCCGATGAGAGAAAGTCGACTATTAGTTTTTCGCAGGTGTGCTCGCCACGGAATTATTTGCTCACTTTCGTCATCGTCGTTGGCACACACAGATTCGCTCGGCGTGGAGGGTGCCATATCCGGCAGGTGGTAACCATGTGCCGTTCCACCTTCCAGCTTTCCGTTGCTGATGTTCTCCATCGAACAACGAGGAGCCATCGTACCATTTCCGGTACCACCCGTCGGTCCATTTGATGTTTTACCGGTTCCACCGTTTGCCTGTCCGAAATGAACGCCTCCAGACCCATTGATAGATGGGTATTGATACTGATTCTCCTTGTTGTAGCGTAACATACCCGGTTCCGTTTCCGAGCCGTACGAACTAATATTGTCGATCGACATGGCCCTTTGTGTGATCCGGTTGCGCCATGTATCTGACCGGCGCTGTGGTTCCTCCACTTTTGGTGTGTATATGGACGATCTGCAACGGAAAAAAGCATACGGAACACACATTAGTAAACTAATCGATATCGAAAACGCTCCACCGGATCCGCCTAGCTTACTTTAGTTTGTTTTCTGCCTCCTCCTTCCGGGCGATAAGGTCGCGCTTCCATTTCGGAATCGCGGACAGGCGACGGTCCTCAGCCTCTCTCGCTAACCGCTCCTCGAACTCTTTCTTTGCCTTTTCCGCTGCTTTCTTCGCTAGCATCTGCCGCTTCCAGTCCGGTATGATATTGCCTGCGTTGTCTCGCTCCGGTACCTGAAAGATCTTATCAGCTGTATGATAAGGCTATCGAGAACAAAGACCAGAAAACACAAAATGGATGGATAGCGTGACGTGTGGATGTGCGATGGCGTGCAATTTGTGCGTGATAGCGAAATTGAGATAGTGTGTGAGTTGGTTGTTAGTAATATAATACTGGGCAAATGATTTATTAAAAAGTTGTTTGTCGGTGATTGGATCAGTTACCGCGTGAAAGTACTACGCATCGACGGAATGATGCATTATGCTGCATGCGTTTACGACGAATCGTATACCGACGGTTTTAGCCATTCACGTGAACAGAGTTTTGGAATGGAAATCGGGGCAGCGCATTGATTGAAAGATCAAAGGCTATAAACATTATATTATGGGACCGTGATTTTGAAGCTATTGTGAATGCTAATGAGTTCGTCATAAATGGAATTGGTTTAATGCGGCATTTTCTGACCGTATAAAGCAAAGCGTATTTTACACCACCGAACTCAGGTTTAAAAAGATGAAAACAGGTGCGTAAAATGAAAAGGGAAAAGCATGCTCATCTTCCGTTAGGATTGATTCTCTGTTATGTGGCTCGTAAAATATATCCAAACTTCAACGAAACCTCCACCATTTCCAAAACTAAGCCAATGAATGAAGAAAGACCATAACCATAGAGTGACAGCTTTCTCCATCCGCTTCTTCAGGTTAATCTATCTATTTCCTACAGTTATAGGGATGCACGGTACATAAACCGCTTCCCAGTTTTATTTTTATTTTCCTACCTGTTCGACGTAATTCTGTGCGGTGAATTGACGCGTAACTTCCGAGTACACCTCATTCGCCTGCCGGTCCTCGAGCTTCGCACGTTCCACCTTCATCTTCTTCACACCGGCAATATCTTTCGACAGCTTCAATTCCGCTATCAAGTCGGTCTTCTGCGAAAGGAACTGTTCGCTAGTGCTGGACAGACACTGCATGCTAATACTGCGCGTCGGTGCTGAGTATGTTTTGGCGAGCATCTTATCCGTACGGCGTAGCTGAACGCTGTTCAGGTCCTGAATTGAGATGGCCGACAGCGGCTGATGTAGCTTGCGAATGTCCGTGTCCTGTGGTGGGGGTGGGGGCGGTGGATGTGCCCCACTATGCTGTGCCTTATCACTGGTGGATGCCGGCTCACCAGACCGAGCCCCACTGGCCGTGCTGTGGTGCGACAGCGCGGAATGCAGTGTTGCCGATCCCGAAAGGATCGCGTTGTGCAGGTTCAGAAGAGGGGGTGCTGGGGGCGGTGGGGGCGGTTTCGGTGGTTCCGATCCCGCCTGCACAATCAAAGCCGTGTTCAATGGCATATAATCCTCCGTATCAGATGATCTACCAATGACAACAAGTAAAAGGAGTGTAATAATATGAGGAACTCGACAACTAATATAATAATAAACTCGACACCACCTACAGCTCACTGGATTGAATGAAATGTAAAATTGAAGCTGGACAACAATCGTGGTTTACTGTGTACAATGTACTAGGTTACGCTTTCTTAATGATTGATTTTGTTCACCGATCACAAACGCTACAAATCGGTACATGGTATTGCAAAACACAGTAAAATCTATGTGAAACAGTAAGTAACAAAAAAAACCATCACAAAAAGAGAGCCGTTTAAAATGGGAAGCTTTCTTTGGCAATAAGTAAGACGAAAAAATTGGAGCACAACGAACGTCATAAAAAAACGTTGGATGAAAAAAGAGAAATGGAGTGGGGCTAGCAGATATATCGACACAACCCGAAAGAAACTGTACGTAGCGAAAGCAACCCCGAACGATTGTTGGGAGCGTACGAGCATTTGCATCTTCTTCACTAACCGGATGAGCCGGGCAAACGACACACTAGAATAATTCAATTTAAAATCAACAGTCCTTGCTGTTGCGTACACAGCTGTCAAAACCATATCCAAACGATCAAGACTACACGGTTTACACATCACCGAATACTTGTACTCGCTTCCGCAACGCACAACACTAACCTTTGCGAGCCTGCATTGGATTTTTTGTCACTGATGCTTTTCAGATACTCCGACGGTTTGATCAGATGGTTGGAACCGTCGCCGGTACCGTTCGGGAAACTGGGTGGCACAAACGGCAGAACGAGCTGCTTGTTTACCAGGTTCGGTCCCTGGTGTGCCTGCTGCTGATGGTTGTTTGATGCTACCGGCTGGATGCTAACCAGCCGCGGTTGATGGTGATGTTGCTGATGGCAGTGCTGGTCGTCGACTGAAGCTGCTGCACCGGTACGGGATGTCTTGGAGCCGTATGGTAAGCTAGTTTCCGTAGCACATAGGCTATGTAGGTTGCCGCTGCCGCCTCCAGCACTGCCGTTGGCTTGAATTAGTTTGGCTTTCTTATTCGCTGCTCACGGAGGTTTCCGACACAGTTGCCAAGCCACGGTTCAGCAGACGAGCGAGAGGATGCATGAAGTGGATGGATAAACCGAGATGGATGAGCATCAAGAAGAAAGTATGGAAAAAAAAGAGCAAAAGAAAAGCGTAAGCAATGTTTCATCATGCATTTTCATCGGCTTCGCCCATTCCAACGGCGGCTTCCGCTGCTCTTGGATACACTGCCGTCTAGCGTGGCCACCGTACGTAGCCACTGTTAGCTACCTTTCCCATATCGCACACAAACGTACTCTCCGTGGCTCAGGAGAGATTATTTTCATTTTGCCTTCTCGCTACGGTTCCCGTCAAGAAATGCGCCGCTCCACTGGCTTATACCTATACACATTCGTTTATCCGATCGTTTCTTTAATTCGTCAAGACGAAAAATAACTACCATATTGCTCCTCGCCGTCTCATTCCTGCCCAATTCAAAGCGTACGCACGCAGGTCTCGTATTCATTCGCACGAAACTGAGGTGCAGGCATGCCAACAAATTACACACACACACACATACACACACATACCACGTGTATGCATACGGCAGAGGAAAATTCAACCCATTCGTGAAAGGAACTATATTATATACGTGGAGGCACGACAGAGTGAAAAACGGAAAAGAAGCTCGTTTTCTTCGATCAGCCAAGATAATAAGTAATAAGAAGGGAAATATGAAAGATGAGGCACCTTATAATTATGTGAAAGAAAAATAAACATACGTAGATTGCCAAGTCCCACTGCATTAGTCAGCCACGTTCAATCTCAATGTACTAATAAATCCATCAGCGGGATCTCCATCGTTCCAATGATGATCAGTGTTTAAGATCTGATAAGTGAAACCATGGTAAGTAAATAAACCAAAAACTCCGGAATGTAAATACGCAGTTCAATGCTTACTCGAAAAGCACAATAGTCGAGAGGTTAGTGCAGAAACAAAAAGTTCCACGTCGACTAATCTGCATTTCCTAATTGCGATAAAGTTGATTCATTAGGCAAATTGAAGAGACCATCTCGAGTGAATGAAGCGAATCATTCACATTGTTACGATTTTGTTTCCAATTCCGCCTGCATAAAGGCGAAGAAAGCAACTTAAGCCGCTTCTCTATAAAAAGAAATAAAATTCAGCTGCAACCCAACGCAATCGAAGTGCAGCTGGTGCAAGACGTAATCACCTGCGTACCGAGGACCTCAAATCAACGGACAGCAACATTATGGTAGGATAGAAATAATTTAAAAGTGAGGAGAGCCATAAGTACAGGTGAACATGGCACCAACATCTTTACTTTAAAAAGGCATTTACAATTTATAAGACTTGCAGGATTCTTACGAATGGCGGTTTTTCGCTAAATTAACATCACTATATACCATTTCCGGATTGATCAACCACCACGAATTCGCTGCGATTTGCGATGATTTCGTTATTGGCAGTGTATGCTCACAAAACTTAAAGCCTTTGTCGGTGAATTAACTTACCAGAAATGATAGACATGCTGCGGTTGTGATTACCACGTATCAGATCGGACGGCTTCAGTGTGGACTCCTCCAACACCTCCAGTCCGGAATCAGAATCTTGGTGATCGGCGGTGTTTTGTTCCACGCCTTCCA
The DNA here is from genome assembly GCF_943734755.1 of Anopheles moucheti. Taxonomy (NCBI): domain Eukaryota; kingdom Metazoa; phylum Arthropoda; class Insecta; order Diptera; family Culicidae; genus Anopheles; species Anopheles moucheti. The sequence continues at coordinate 16,289,552 of NC_069142.1, forward strand.
AATGCCCGCCACCATCGCGGTGCAAATGACGCTTGTGTTGCACATTAAGGTACTGTTGTTGATCGCTGTACGTCGCCACGGTCTGCTGGTCGAATGCGTTATGCGAATTCTTCGAATAATCATAACCCTCGCGAGATCCGCTGGAACCAATTAGTGTTGCAGCAGCCACTGCTGCAGCGGCGGCGGCTGCAGCGGCTGCAGCAGCCGAAGCTGGATGTGCGCCATGTCCAATATGACCGTAGTTGCTTGCTTTCAATGGTGGTGGAAGTGGTGGTGGCGGTGGTCCTGAATCAAAGGATTATTGTGAAAAATAAAGATGAATTAATTCCAGTATGAATTTAAAGGTTTGTAGTGTTGAATTTTGTTTATTTCACATGTTTAGTTGGCGTAGCAAACTAACATAACTAACGCTATTTACAATGACACGTAATCTAGTAAAAACATGCATGCTACAACGCCTAGTAACTAAACCATTATGTATGCAAGGTGTTTGATGATGTATATCAAATTGCGGTTCATTCCTATATGAATTTATATATATGAATATGAACAAATGATTACTCAAATACCAGCAAACCACTAAAGATAAACTGTTTCCGTTCAATGTAAGAACAACACAATGAATTGTTGTGATTTTAGACAGACGACAAATATTTCAAAAAGAAAGGTTCATTGCTTCAGAGGAATTGAGGTCTTTTTCCTTGTTTTTGGACAACAATCTTGGAGGTGACTACCACAGTCTTTTAAGGGGTTTCTTAACTTGTATTAAACCACAAACAGAAAAGATATTGAGTAATAGTATACGTGGATCATTGTTTGTTTGGCTGAAATATTAATGATAATTGACAGGGGTGTTAAAAATCGGGATAGAAAATCAACCAAGTTTCACCAACAGATGATTAAAATTCATCAATAAAAAGTAAATTAAAAGAATTTACCAAAGTTTGTTAATTTCGTCTGAATATCTGCTAAACCTGAGTAGAATACATAAGTGATGTGACATATAGCGTAAACTTAGCTTATTAGAGCCTATTGTCGTCTATTGTCTAGTACATAAAAGGCATATTATTTTGGACGTAGACTGTGACAGAAATTTGTTGTTTGCATTAAATTAAACGGAGAATTAAACATTTTGCATCGTAACATTTCATAAACAGATAAATAATTTTTTTTGTTTAATTACACCTTAAAGGTTTTAATTCGTAGCCCGTGTGCTTAAATTGCTTAAAAAATTTTTAAAAAAGTGGTAAAAGTAGAAGGGAGTTGACCACTGGTTAATTTCCAATGGATATTTTGCAACAAGAAAGTTGAGTTGGATTGTTTTTCTTTTAAGTCATGCTTTCCCCGTATACAGAATCCGCCTTCGCGGTGTATTGATTGCGATAGGCGTAAACAAAAAAACTCAATAACAACAGACAACCTTTTACCATCGGCGGCTAATATAGCTTCAGGGGGTGGGCTTCTACTAGTAAATGATCAGACTTAGTACTGCGCTGGAAGGAAAATGCAAGGAAAGAGGAAAGTAAACGGCGAAAAACATCGGAGATTGCATCAGTGTGTGTGTGTTTGTGTGTGTGTGTGTGTGCGTATAAGACGATATTAACAACTATTCCAATAAAAGAAAAGTGGAAAGAAAGAATATCGTCTCCGTCCCGATTACATCGCACTGCTATGAGCCTATCGTATCGCCTCCCCCTCACACAGCATTTCACCCACACACCACACGCTTGCGGTTCCTTTAAAATTCGCTCAGCTGGACAAGCTCATTAATATTATTTTTCGAGACGCGATGCTTCGCGCGCGATCGCTGATGCCAGTGTGCGATTATTTCGATTCCACTTTTAATAGAGCATGAAAATCTCGTTTGGCGTGTTAAGTTGCGCTCCCCCTTCAAGCACCCCCTTCACGAACCCCCCCTCTCTTCTCCCTTCCTTTGTTCCCCCCTTTGTTCGGGTATGTAGGGTAACAGCAATGCTTACCTGCATTTTCATTTTCTTCATTCAGCTGCGTCGACCCGTTTCGTTTGGCTGACGATGCCGGCGTGGACGTGGCTGCTGCATGAGCACCAGTACCGTTAGTGGCACCATTCGCGTTAACGGTTGTTCCATTTGCTCCCGAGGAGGTGTTGGAGACGGTGGAACCGCCTAGCGACTGATGAGACTTGGAGTGCGGAAGCTGCTTGGCGCCAAGTCCCATCTCGGCTGCGCGTTCGTACACGTCCTCTGGCGAACAAACACTCTCATATGCGTTATCTATGGTGCAGGAGGAGCGTAACGTGTTGCTAGAATAGTCATCGGCGTGCTTGCGCTGCGAGGGCATTCCGGGATACGGGTGGTTCGAGCCTTTGGCACCCTTGCTCATGCTATAGATTGATTTTGACAGCGGCTTTGTTCCTTGCTGACCACGCTGCTGTTCGTACAGTAAGTTGTTGCGTTTTGCCAACAGCATATGCTCCTTGTTGTTGCTCACCAAAGATTGCTAACGGAACGGAAACAGGATGAACGTGATCAATAGTACGAAGCAAAAGAGAACGTAGAGCGAATATCAAATGACCCAATTAAAAAAGATCAAAATGTTGCTGCTTTCGCTTGTTGCAACTTGGCGTTACATCGCGAAAGTAATTCAAAGTAAACGAAGCACAAACCGCTTACCTGGTTGTTGCTACTGCCAGTTAGTTGAAGCACAACGTCACTCCGGTTAGAGCTCGCACTTGCCGAACGGCTGTGAGAACCACTGTCCCGCGAGCGACTCCGGCCGATTGCGCTCCTGTTTTGCGGCCCACCAACATATTGCGTTTCCTCGCGCATTAGATAGATGTCCTCGTAGTCGTGCTCGTGGCTCGTTGTGGTACTGTTCACGTTCGAGGTTTTCGAGAGGTTGCCGTTGATCATGTCTATGCCAGCACCACCATTTCCACCAGACCCTACTACACCTCCACCAACGCCGTTGCCAACGCCACCACCTCCACCACCGCCCCCTCCACCATCACCACCGGAATGTGATGACGATACGGAGAGATCCTCGTCCGATCCGCTGGCGGCTCCACTACTGCTTGAATGTACTTCAGCTTGTACTATTTTGCAAAAAAATTTCAATTATTTAGAAATTTATGTTTATAAAATACGAATTACTTCAAATCCCATACGGATGTGCCTAGTATTTTCTATAAGGAATTCTCTACACTTGATTACTCGAAATAACTAACTACTACTGCATTAATACTGGGCCACAGTTTACAACAATTTTTCATACTTAATAAGAATTAATGAGATATGGTTTATTATCTTTGCTACCTACCTATTGATCGATTATTAACGATCTTATCATCCTTTAGCGTCACATCGGCATCAAACAGATCCTTCACACGATTGTAAATAACCTCCTGTGGATCGTGCAGAAAGAAGGACTCGCCGGAAATACTACCACTTGGACTCGGAGGTGTTGAAGAACCTCGGCGCATAGGATTCACATAGACACCATCGTTGGGTAGCACCGGTCCGTAATAGCTATCCGGCGACTGTCTTGCATACAGACCGTCCTGGGTATGAAATGTAAAAAGATCAATCAACGCAAAACCAACAGTTCGCTCCCTGAAGCTCATTACCTTCGTTTTGCGGATAGTCGGGGGATGCAAATAAAATGGTTCAGAGTCAGAACTGCCGGTCGACGATTTGGTCGACACCATAGTGTTACTATGGTGAGTGTGACCATGACCACCGACGAGCGGTTTGCTGGGACGTCCATGGTTCCCAGTAGAACTCTTACGCGAGACGCGCGCCTGTTTTGACAATGAACCTGGCCCGGCTGGCAGTACCTGTGATTGATAGGCATCGTGCAGCTGATGCCGGTGTTGCTTCGGTGAAGTTTGATTTTCCGGCGCTTCGCTGCCACCCACTCCGTTCATGTTTCCATGTTGTACCAATGCATTCAGACACTCTACCTGCTGGTTTTCGGCGGCATCGTTGATTGGGCTCTTTCCATATTTATCCAACGACAACTTGGCACCATGATTTAGCAACCACCGTACTACGCTGAGATGTCCTCGGGATGCTGCGAAATGCAGAGGTGTTGCACCATCACCATCACGTAGATTTGGATCCACTGCTTGATCTTCGATCTGAGAGGGTGAGAAGTTTACATTTGAGAGGGAACAATTTTCATAAAGAAAGCTCTAAGTAAAATTAAACACGAAGCACTACACATCCCTTTAGACAAGGTTCATAATGCCTTAAACAAAACATTTCATGCAACTAAAAAGACCTTAAATAATTTTCAGAGCTACAGAATAGATATGTAAACATGGTAGAATTGTTTCACCCCAAAGAATAGTAGATGAAACCGGTGCTTACTAACTCAAATGGCTGGTCCGGGAAATTTATTATTAATTATTATTATTATTATACTGATACCAAAAACTACACACTTTAACTGGATTGCTTGGATTAAAAAATATATATATATTTGTAGTTGTTAATTAACTGCACATTTAATGTTCATTTGAAAATATCTTTCTCTAAATCAGAATTCTGGATTGTAAACCCGTCTAATTCGTCCATAATATTTTGGTTAGTATTTACTAAGCAACCATTAATTAAGAACTGCTACCACTCACCATCCACTTGAGGCATTCGAGACAACCCATTTGCGAGGCCGCGTGTATTGGGGCCATACCATCGCGAGCGCGCACGTACAGTGATCCGCCTGCTTCGAGCACGAGAAACTTCAGCACCTCCAAATGACCTTCCTGTGCGGCCAAGTAAACTGGTGTCACGTCGTTGTCCATTTGCGTGTTGGCGCTGCAGGGAAATACATATCCCCGGTCATAGTAAACCAGCTGGATCTACAAAACCATACCAATGTCGCAAATCCAATACACTACTTACCTAATGTCCGGTGCAGCTTCAGTGAGCAAGCGAACGCAATCGAGGCAACCTCGAGCAGCTGCATAATGCAGCGCTAGTGCACCTCCGGCTGGTCGCTCAATCGAGGTCATAGTTTGAGCATGAGACGAATCCAGATGCAGCCGGTATCTGGATTCCTTGTAATCGGCAGAGTACTCCACTTTTAGGCCGGATTTGAGCGTTGCCGTTAGTTTGCCTATTGCTGAAAACATAAATTAACACCATAATTAGTGACGTGAGTTAGAAGCAGCAGTGTATAATTAGACACTTTTTTTTACCATAAAGAATTGGTTTCGTTTGATTTTGTTTAGTCTATTTTCCACTTTTTATTATAGTACCATAAGTTATTAAGACACCATATTCCAAATTTTGACAGCAAACACTTATTTCACAGCTTTGATTTCGGTTTGATATTCTCGAATTTGGATTGGTACTTTTTCTTTTAATAATATTACTGGAACCTTACAATTGTACGAAATACATAAAACTTAATCCGGCTCTTGGAAATCGTTTGTAAACCAAACATAATTGTGAATGCAAGGTAAATGATTATATATAAAAAAAACATCACCATCAAAATAAAACGTTTAAACATTATCCAGCTTCAGTGCTAAGGCAAAAGAAAACGTGTTTAAAAAATAAACCTAAAATAAATGAACGCAAGTGTATGGCATAACAAGCACAAAATCCAAACATGAAAATGAAGTACAAACGTAAGCTGCGAAAGACTTGCAACTTTGTTCTGTTCTGCCTATAGGCTGTGGCATCGCTAAGTAGTCAAAAAGTGTGTATTGATTATTGACTAGCTAAATGAGTAGCAAAAGACAATGCGTCGCGTTGGGAAAATTTTTACATAAAACATTTTCTCACAATTCGATTTTCGCATGAAACAAATTGGTTTCGTGGCGCTAGAGGACAAATCACCTTGTGTATGAAATCGTATCCATCTTCGAGTCTTGCGTTACGTTTTGAGCAATGTGTATCATCTTTTGTGATGCTAGATATCCCACAAGGGATGTCAGTTGAATAAAGGATCGTGTACCTAACTATGATCTTTATACACAAGCACTTCAAGGGTATGCTGCCAGGGTATTTATGGAAGAAAAAAGTGCGTAAATACCATCTGCAATCTCAGTGCAAGATATATATCTCAGTGTAAGATATGATAACAGTAGGAATTAAAGTTGCAAGTATTTTTTGTAATTCCTTCGTGAATATGCCGATTATGATGAAAAAACTATGCAATAAGAGCCATATAATTATTTTTTCTGTAGCTGTCCCTTGTGACTCTTACATAGTTATATTACAACCAAAATTGTAAAAGATCAAAATCTCAAAATAATACATCAATAGATGAATTAAACAGCATAATATAGGATACGCGTGAGTAGAATCAGGAGATGGTTCATGGATCTTCGTTTTTCATGCAGACTGGCAAGTTCTATGTGCGGGAAGGTTAACACGAGATCTGTGGCTATAGATCTGATTATAAGCATGGATCTGTGTGTCCCAAAAGCTGGTAAACTCATTCAATAGTACCTGGAAAATCACTTTAACGGCCGTTCACGAAAATTTAATCTTCTAAAATAAACTTTGTCTTCTACAAACCTGCGTAGGGGTTTAAGGTGGGACTTAACACAACCATCATCATCTATATGCTATCTTCGCTAGTTAATGTAAACGACCAATCGAGTTGTGCATAAAAAGGTTCGAGTATAATTATGATACGCACGATCTAACGTAAAATTAAAGCACCTTCACGCTTCTACCTTTCACAACTAGCAATATACCATGAAAAATCAAGTTCACTTCCTTCCGTCGCAAAAGTATCTAGGAAAAGGCTGCGGTAACGCTAGCCAGTTGTATTTACTTCCCATTTATCGTTGCCAGTAAATTTGCTTCGCTCCAGTGCATTTCATTATTTCCCGGAATGTTGCACAAGTGCATCGGTGGTGGATGCAACCTTCACACCTAACGTTAGGTTCGTGCTATGAGAATAAGTAAGAAATGCAGGGAAGTAAATGGGTTATATGGATGAAAAACAATACAAAACATCGCATACCTTCCAGCACTCAAGCAAACGAGTGAAAAAACGGATTGCTTACGGAAAATATTGCATCTGTGGTGTTTTTGTAAGCTTGAAGAAATCGACACAAAAGGTAAGCAAGGAGGCGGTAGTGAGTGGATTCATAATCAGTACGTTGTACTTTTTTAAAGGAAGGTAAAAGAGACCGCACGGTTTCACTCAGGAACTTATTCAAGAAACCGGCAAATGGAAAAAAATGCTTCAAGAGCAACAACCATGCCCCAACGTGTGACTACGGCCAGCATAATTAGCAATAAGTAAACACATGAAACATGGTACCAGTATTTTCTTGATTTTTGTTTACACGAAATATACCAAAGTTTATTGAATTAAGTTGGATTAAAGATTAAGCTAGCAAAAATTTAAAGAATAATGTGCTTCCTCTTTTAAATTTGTTCGTCGTTATAGTATTATTTTCATTCGAATTTTTCTGTTTTGCCAGCTTGAGGTAACTGATTATGGCCTTTTTGCACATGTTTCTGCGTGAGTGTTAGTAATAGAAATCAAATTTTACGGTTTTACCACACATATTAATCACACCCAGCATCATATGTCCCTATTTCTTTTTCCTCTTCCTTTTTTATGCTAACATTTTCTTTAGTCGATACAGATGTTATTAGCTACATTTCGCCTACAGTAACTTATTTTCACAACAATTTTATGTTACTGTCTAGCTTTGCATTTCCTCCGAGTGTGTGTATGAATAAATGGAAAAATATGAGCAGTGGGAGAGTTGGTTAAATTTTCTTTCACTTTAAGGCCCTTGTTTCTTGGGCGGTGTGTTAGCGCATATCCGTTGTATTTTATTTTTTCCTCTTTTGGCGTCACAGCTTGCGTTGCAAGCGAGTTTTCTCTTTTCATTTCTCTTTAATTGTTTGTGCGCTGCAAGGGGCGAAGTTGAAGTCAATGCACTATTAACTATCGACGAGCCTATTATAGCGAGCAGTCAGGCCCCGTTTCCACCCGTTCCGGCAAACCCGTACGCGTGGTCTACGCAAAAACCTGCTAAACGCGCCGTATAGCTGCGTGTTTCGATTTTATCGAGATTCGGTTGCTGCTGTCTGAGTGCAGGGAGCGGAGCATGGGTGGGGGAACATAATATGCTTTTATATTTTTGACAAGTGTAAGTAAAGGAAGGTAGGTAAGCATTCGAGCGCAAAAAAAGAAACAAAAATGCGCAAAACAGCCAACATTAAAAACTCTCGAAAGTCAATACGCTAAACCGGGAACCCGGGAGACGGAATTAGCGTGCAACAATTGTTTAAGGTCATAATTCAATTTAGTGAGCGGTGGTTGCGTAAAAAGTTCTCTCTTTTCTATATAATTGCTGGCATTGTTTCTGGATGGCGTTTTTAATTGCTTATAGCCATTCCGTTCCAGTTTCACTCAAACTTCTTTCCAAAACATTTTGTTAAATAACTTTTTTCTTTTTCTGTCCTGCGGTCGTAAAATGCTGACAACGAACGTTTGGAAAATATCTCTGTGTTTTTTTTTTATAAAAAATGCCTTTATTTAGCAAATTATGAGCATCTTCTCCCTAATTTTTCGTTGCACTGAAGCGTTGAAAAGGTATTATGGTTAGACATGAACGTTTGCCAGCTATAGTGCTTGACAAAAATGTAGCACCACTTGCTATTAATGGATGCATTTTATTTCAGTTTGCTATGTATGTTGTTGTTAGGTAATAAAAAAATCGTTTATTTTACCAACAATGCTCATATATATTAAGTTACTTAGCATCATCACTTCCCAAATTTGTTCATTATTTATATAGAATAAGCTAGAACAATAAGCTAGCAAGTACGATTTGTTAATCGCTGTGTTAAGCTCTTTCGACCATGTGCAGATTTTGGCCATTTTCCATTTTCAATATGTACAAATGTGCGCACGGTCACGGGAAAAGGGAGCAATGATCGCGTGACCCTGTCCCTAATGATCATATACAAATCAGTACCACGGTTAAAAACTATTAAGAAGCATTCGTTGGTTTTCAGACAATCATACAACAATTTGACTCCTAGAGGTGCGGAGGACCGTCTGGTGATGTATTGGTAGCGGCGCAGGACAGGACCGAGTTAAAATCACATCTCTACCATTCCCCCGTAGCAAGAACTGACAATCCCGCTACGTCTAATAGGTCGTCCATAGGTATGCCAAGGAAAAGAAGAAGACCTAAGAATTTGTAATGTAATGTCTTCCGGTAACAAAAGGCATCAAATGTTTAACGATAGGCTCTATTAGTTAAAATCGGAGGGTAGTTCATCCTGAGGCGAATTTACCCTTTTCGGGGCCCCAAGCTGTGGAACCTAAAAGGCCCCCTTACCGTCTCCCATATATTCATTCTAATATCAGTAACACTTGAACAAAAATAAATAAATCATTTCAATTTTCTTAAGTATCATTTTACATTCTATGCGAATGAGAATATTGAAAATATGCTACTTTACTTAGCCCAATGTAGTCAAATGTCTCTAATATGACTCCATTTACCCGCAGCTTATAGTCAGTCCTTGCTTCGGAGGATTGGTCCGGATGGGATTTTGGACCGGTCCTTTCATACCAAATATTCCGGCGCCACCACCAATCAGCACCAAGTAATTTTTCACGAACAGGCTAATCAAATATGTTGATAATTAAGTGCACTGTTGGTACGTTCAGAAATAAAAATTACTTTTCAAAAAATATAATCTAAATGTAATGCTTTCTGGAAGCACATCTTACAACTACAACTCGGGGCTCACCACTGGTCCATCCGTTGTGGAAAACGTGTAAAAATAATACAAAATAAGGAATAAACAAGCTAAACCACTACCGATCAGTTTCAAAGTTTCAAGTTTTGTTTCAGTTTGGTGATCAGTTTTGTGATGACTTTTACTCGGACGTGTTTTTATTCTTAAAATAAAAAAAAAAAATTAAATCGTCACTATCACAACGTTATCAACCGCTCTAACCGCTCTAAGTTGAGATTTAACAATATTTTAAGAACGAACATGCCAACGAACAGTAGAGGTTTCAAACAATGTCGGCCGAAACGTAAGTCGGCAAGTCACCGTAAAAATTTGCATGAAACTCGCTTTCATACGGTATACGATAATAACGCCCCACTCAAAGCAACGATTTGGCGATTCAATCAATGTTCGTCTCGGTTTTATTTCACAATGTCTCTTTACGATGGTAAAAGTTTTGCCTGCATTTTTTTTTCATTAATCCATTCTTGGTGGACGAAAGAACCAAGCAACATTAAACTATTACTGATTGTAACTAATTTAATATGAATTGCCCACAGCCGAATAATTAGTCCTTTATATGAACAGCATGATGTTGGTTTTCTGGGGCGTGCAGGCGTTTAATATTTACTTGACGTTTCTAGTTAGATACATAAATGTGTGCTAGAAAGTTGCTGGATGTTCGAAAACTAACCTGTTTTAGAATTCCTCTTGTACTCGTTAATAACGAATATATAAGCTCATTCGTCATTGATTTGAAAATAGCCCTTTCGTTGTTTTTCTTTGTTCGTCCAAACGTTCGCGTGGTGAAATGAACATGAATTGCTCAGGTGCCGTTCGTTCTATAAAATTCAACCCAATAAGGAAAATCTAGCACAATTCTCATACCACTTCTTTTTCAGCTGCTCACAATCATCGCAGTTTAGAGTTCGCTACTTCAAGTTTGAAGAGATGAACCACTTTCCGTTAGATGTATGTACCGTTTTTCTCTCTTTTTTCGCTATGTTACTTTCCGGTTTGCTTCTCGCTTGCCGTCCACAATTCGTGTGGAAGAGATGGTCTCACGGTGTGCTCCAAAAGATGTGATTTAACAGTTATACACAGTCGATTCGATTGCATGTGAGTAAAAAGCAGGTCTTCCCGTTGTGTGTACAAGACCAGATCGCAAAAAGTAAACTTATTCTACCAGATGACCGGACCAGTTTACCTGTGTACTGAATGCAATATTGCGGGCAATGATGAACATTGCGAATATTTTCAATATCTGAGTTAAGTATCTCAGTTTAGTTTAGTCTCTATTGGTGAGATCGATAATGCAGAACATATCTCCTATGGGAGACTAACATTACAACTACGAGTTCCTGATCGAGTTACACAAACAGGACCGAAAAATAATCCCATGCTTAATTGATAAAAATTCGTCGATAATCTAAAGCATAAATCATCTGGAAAGTCGTTACACCAAAAGAAGTAAAACAAACAGAGAAGCAAAAGGACATAAAATATATATTAATAAACCTAATAAAAACACACAAGTGATACACATGTGGCGAATTCCAGTGGTAGAACAGTTTGCATCGAGGAGTTATCGATTTCGATATCGATATCTACATTTGAATAAAGAAAATTACACTCAGCGTTTGATCCAACCAAATTGAAAATTGTTCCAAAGGTATAAACCAACTGTCATCTGTATGATGTTAAGTTTTAGTTTTAAATGCATTAGAGAATAAAAGATAAAATAGAACGTGGATTTGTCTGGAGCTTGATATTCAGGAGGAGGAGCATTTCCAATGTAGGAGTTCCAGCCTTGGAGAACTTCATTTCAATTATTATATTGTTTGAAAATGAATTATTTTTATTACCATTTTTGAAGTTACCGAGCTTAAGGAGCGAGCGCCACTAGCAACCTACAAAGGTTAGATTCAACCGAATGTTTAAACATCCGACCCTCTCAAAACTATTCGCTTTTCCGCTACTTTACAGTCTCATACACGGTTTACACCCTTTATACCCCCACTCTTCCAAGGTTCTGCGAAACTTTGTTTCGCGCAACACGCACGCACGGAACGCACCGAAAATTACCGAAACGAAAACGAAAGCGAATCAACAGTGAGTTGCGGCGGCAGAAAAGAGAGGTGTACGCGGATAACAAACCACACCACAAATTTATTATTTCAACCAAATGTAACTTTGCACAGTCTCACGATGATATTGAGATATTGAGGAATCTTTTTCTGTTGGGTGTTGCAGGGAAGGGGAATTTTTTAAAACCGACGCTGGAGAACTCAATTAAACACAAAATTTGTCAAAAAAAACTGTACTATAATGCAGGTGAAAGAACATAAATAAAAAAAATGGAATGTTCGTTCGGAGGAGAATGGACATTTTCAAAGGTGAGGAAAGTAATGTGAAAGAAAATAATAATAATAACCAGTCATGGGTTCGAATTCAATTTCATTTTAAAAGTATGACGTTTAAATCTGGTCTAAAAATTAATTGTATTGGTCTGAATAATTGTATGGAATAATGGATGGTTACAATTAACGAATAATTACAATCAATAGTCGACAAGAGCTCATCGTAATTGACATTGAGTAAATCAATGCTATATTGGTCTTTCAACTCAATTTAACTGACTCTAGTTTCTAAGATTTTGTATAGTCATAAATGATAAATCTAGCAAAATATGACAGGAAATCGTAACACTAAAAAGAGATTGGATATGAAATAAAAATTAACTGACTAACCGAAACAAATATAAGAATTCAAAGTACCAATATTTTTAATTCGATTCATTAATGACGATCATTCATTAATGAATGATCGATTCATTAAATTCGATTCATTAAAAGACGACGCTGAAATATGAAGACACAACAAACCGAGAGGAAAATTGTTACCTCTATTGCAAATTTAGTTGTTGCTATTGTCAATTCTTCGAGACCACATGTATAAGATTATATAGAAACAGTTATAGGAAAAGTTTTTTTATTAATAAAAATGGCTTGTTTTCAAGAGTATAAACAAAAAATTGTGGAATTTATGCAACAAAATGCTATTATCAAAAATATCAGTAATTTCTAAAATGCCAGAGAGACATTCATCAACAGATAAATAGACAGCGTTGCTCCCTGTACCATCTGTAGCGTTACATGATATGAGCGATATTCATCTGTAGTTAGTGTACTAAAAAAAAGTGACACCTTTGTATAAAACTCACCCCTGCTTTTGAAGGTCGAAATTCAACAAAAATGGTGATTCTTCGGCACGTGGAAGTACGGCAATTGTACTGACCTTAGTTTTGGTTGGACCTTGGTTGATGCCTTGCGATTGACAAATAAGTAGTTCTGCGCTTTCTTTTTCTCCCTACTCTTGGTACTCGTGATTGGTTGTCTTTTTTCTTGTATCTTTCTTTCTTTGCTTACCTTACTGTCTCTGAATTCATTTGGACTTACTTTGGTCGTCACAGCGGCGCTGTTTTCTGGCTTACAACTTTAACAAAAAGTTGATTTGTGCTGGTTGATGTCCATGAACGCTCCAAAGCAAATTACAGTCGCTATCTTTCACGTGTCGAATCTGTTGTCACTTGATTGTTGTGGTGGGATTTGTTGCTTGGTGAAAACTTCGACCGATCGAATCTTTAATACGCCATTGAGTTGTATGTTTTTCTTCACTTTTTGTTCACTTTTTAAAACATATTTGACGATCACTAATCGTGAACGCACTGCTTTTCAAATCGAACCACTAGGTTTGGCATCGCGAACTACGTAACTGTTACTACGATTACGCCGTTTTCTTTTTCTTGCGTCGGGAAAGTTAGCAGGCACGGACACGTTTCGGAAAATTGCCAACGGTACACACATAAGCACAATCGCACAGAAAGCAATCCACTCACGCCACTTACAATGCGCTTCCGAACACACAAGGCCGAATGGGAAACTCGCGCGGCCACGCTACGCAATGCACTGCCTAGTGTTTTCCCTAAGCTTTCTTCAACATGCCACTGATGCCTTTCCCTAACACGGAAGCAGGTATTCCGAGTGTGAGGGAGATGAGTATAGAAAACTGCGCTCTTGCTTTGTTTGCCAATTTCCCTCGGCCAGTGGCTCTCTCGGATACTACACGCGCGTTCCAAGACTCCTACCGCTTCAGCGAACGGTCGAGACGGTTGTGAACAGTGCGCGATCTGCTACACGTTTGGGAAGCTGTCAAACGTGTAACGTTCGTGGGCTGGTACCCATGGAAAGAGCGTTTCCATCAGAGGCAGAGAGAAAGGCGCGATCAATGGGTACAGATGGTCGGTGGTAGAGCGAAATGTAGAGCTCTCTGAAGACGTTTACTTTCCCTAAATCAATAGCCTACTCTCGCGATCGCGAAGGGTTGAGCGAGTAGCATAGTGGATCACATTTAGTTCAGCACAATGGAAATTTATTCAACTTTGATGTTTTCGTTCTTTATGACAATTATAATAAATATTTAAAATACTTACTGTCATAATTTCAAATGTAAGATTTACCAGCAGCGTTTAAATAAATGATTTTATCACAAATTAGTTTCATATTCGGAATGTTTCAGATATAGATAATTTTTCTATTTTTCTATACATAATCAAACAGTGATCCTTTTTCACGTTGAAAATACTGGTTTAACCTTCTTCTCGGCTTAACGACCTCCTTTGGCATTTTTTTTAAATTTTGGGATGATTGGTTACTTAAATAAATTTGACAAACACGTACAAACGTAACACAATACAGGTAGTGCGTAAGATAATCGATAATCGATAAAATTCGAAGTATAAAAATATGTGAGTTTCCGTGATCCACTGTAATAATTTTATCGATCAGTAAACTTGAACTGAATTAGTTATGACCAAAAATTTAAATGTGGATACGGTCTCAGCGTTTTAATAAAAAAGGAATAAATTCAACTAAGAAGCAATAGTGTTCATAAACGTATAATATTGAATACTAAAAAAAATAATTAGTCCAGCTCTTACCATCAAGTTAATTTTTACTTTGAGTTAAAGCTCTACCCCAAGAAATTTTATGTTCTTGGCTACAATAAAGAATAACCATATAAATGAACAACCGAAAGATAACAACCTATGCGTCTATAGCGCTCCCATAGTTCCATAATTGGCTAAGGCATCAAGTTACTGCAGATAAGCTCCTACTTCGTTTTAGTCGCACTGTACATCATAAATTTTCTATCTCTCATTTTCTTGCGGTTTACACGTCAAGTTAGCAACGATTGCTTGTTTCATATTTGACTCCATTTATCGTAAAGGTAACGAGCATTCTCTTCCGTCCACCAACGGAATTGCAAAACAACCCTCTTCGGAAGGGTGTCGCAGAAGGGAAATCCTGCCTAACTTGCTGCTGCGCGAGAAATTTCTAACAGCGCGAGCGCTTTCTGTCCGCTCCAGTCCAAAGTGGAGTGAATGAGGTTTGTGATCGCGGATTCGTGAGTGTGAGAAGAAAGTTCCAGGAAAGTTGCATTGTTGGGAGAGCAGTAAGAGCGAGAGATAACCCCCAGTGCTGCCCGTTCATAATATGAACGAGCTGGCAAGCGTGCGAAACACTGAAGTGAACGTAATACAATGTCGAAGTTCGATACCGCTAGCGGGGTTTCTTCATCTGTAACTTAGCCATTCATCTTTCTCAGCCTCTAGAGCAGTCGATAAATTAGTTTAAAACCGAAATGAAAGTAAAGCAAGTTAATGAAACAAAGACAGAACAAAAAAAAAGTTGTTGGTCAGAAATTTGCATACGAAATACGAAACAAGTAATATTGCAACCGTGGTTATACTAACCACGTCAACCATGTCAGGAGAACGTCATTTTTATCGTTTATAAAAATTAATAAAAATAAATGTTATTACACATATTAGTTATCGCCATGGTATTAAATATCTAGACGTGGACGATTCAAACTCCGACTAGACTAGATTACATTCTGAAGTCGATGACTCGACGTGTTGTAATACCAAAACTGTGGTTGGTAGCTTTTAATCTCGATTATTTCACATACATATTCACATACGTAAGGTAATGACGGAGGAACTAAAACAGTTAAATAGAAACTTTTCCGTTATCTCACGCAGTATAAACCAAATGATAACTTTGCATCTTCCGCCAGTTGTAGTACTATTAATCTATAGCTTATAGCCTTTTGTTGCTAGAGGTGAGTTTCTTTACCTTCGAAGAGTACATTGTCTTCCTTAGTAAAATAGGCTGCATGAGTATTAACAGTCAACTCACTCCTGAAGAATTACGAATTTTTCACCTAACGGGCAAATCTAAATGCTATGAAAATATCCTTTTCTCTAAGCTGTTCATTATCGAGCGCCGTCAACTTCCAGTCGATTATCTCGACCTTTGTGGTGGACGCGTCTACGCCATGACTCCATTTTAATTTCGGCTTACCTCGGCTAATCTGTCACAGGTTCTGTTGGATCTTGTAAGGTTATAAAACTGACATTTATTACACAACTATTTAAGACCAAAATTGACATGATACGATACACACAACTTAACGGCTAGGCTGCTAGGCGAGAAACAACGCACTCTCCCTAACCCAGGTACGCATCCTTAGGAGACCGATCATTGTCCCGTAGGAGCGGCACTCACTACTTCGGGTCCAGGGGCAGGCAACCTCGATTGTCGCATACAACAGCTTCATTCGTCGCAAATGGTGTTTTGAGTAGAGAAGTTTCCTCAGACTGTAGCTAGCACCCTAGCGCATATCTCAATCAGCGGGGGAAGGAAAGGGGAATCGATATTGGATAGAAGGATGTTGACAATGAATAGTGTGCGCAATGTTAGGTTGACCAGACCTAGCATTTGACACTGCACTGGATAGAGATGGGAAGCAGCGCTGGGGTCAATTAGGAAGCGTTTGATAGCGATGCTTGTAAACTTTCGTTGCATCCACTCCAACCTATCCATAACAATGATACAATACAACGCTCTCAAGCACAGCGGATCTCGGACCTCAGACGCCACGCGGGTGATGAGGCCCTATAACTTATTTGCCCGCTCGAGGACAGAATCGATGTGTGGCTCAAAGGATACTTTGTCATCAAGCCACACACCAAGGACCTTTACTAGGCTGACCCGAGGGAGGGGTGAGCCACAAAGCTGATAGTCAAATAGGTGCTTGACGGCAGAGCGGCCAAACGAGATGACGCTGCATTTGTCTACACAAAGCATGAGCCCATTGGATGAACACCAATCTGCAAACGCGTTAGCATAGCTTTGGAGGGAGTGTAAGTAAAGAGACGAGGACACAGGAAGATAGAACTTTACAAAGTCAGCGTACAGCAGACATCAATTAGATAGGAGACGTTTCACGCAGTCCGAGATGAAAAGAGAAAACAGTAACGAACTCAAGACGCTATCCTTAGGAACTACAGACTTGCCGACGAAAGGATCGGACAGAACACCGTTGACCCTTGCCCTGTAGCTGCGGTCCTTTAAGAAGTAACAGAAACAGAAGAGAAGTTGACCACCGAATCCCATACGTTGGAGCTTCGCTAAGAGCAGCCAATGAAGCAAGCAATCAAACGCAGCTTTGAAGTCAGTGTATATGACGTCGTCCTGTTTTCCAGCAATCATTTGCGGGAACAGGTCGAGCATCATTGACAGGGTAGAGCGTCTAGGCATGAAGCCAACATGGGAGGAAAGGATCAGCGGGTGAACAATAGGAAGGATAGAAGAGTGGATGACAGATTCGAGGACTTTAGATAGAGCACAAAGGATTGAGATGCTTCGGTAGTTGGAAAGAGTACGGCATCCTCTCTTAAAGATCGGAATCAAGAAGGCCGATTTCCTCAGCGAAGAAAAACTTTCATACGGAGCGACCTAGTGAATAGGCGCGTTAATACGAGAGGAAACGCCACTTTAGAGTCGTTCAGAGCTGAAGATGGAATGCCGTCCGGATCGGGAGCAAAGCAGTGCTTCAGCTGGGCGAGTGCGGTGAATACTAGGGGTTCATTGATCGTGATCGGGTTTGGGATCGGATCGTATTTACACGATGCCGGGATTGGATGGGATCAAATGATCACTGATCTCTGGCGGTGTGAGGGGAGGGGGACTTTTCCTTATAAGGGATCACTATATCCATGCAATGGTGATCCCGGATCACCAGGGATCACAGTCCCCATACAAGAGATCACTATTTCCATGCAATGGTGATCCCGGATCGTTAGGGATCAACAGCGCTATTCAACAGTGATCCCGGATCATTTGATCCCATATTATAGGATTGGATCAGATTTTTCAAGCCTGGATCGGATCGGATCAACTGATCCACCTCCAACTTCTCATCACTATTAGAAACAGAGTTCAGGTTGATGGCGTCAGAAGGAACGCCTATGAGCCCTGACTCGAGGGACGCAGATGTGCTGGTAGGATCTACGAAAAGGCCTTCAAAATGATGAGCGAACA
The DNA here is from genome assembly GCF_943734755.1 of Anopheles moucheti. Classification (NCBI taxonomy): domain Eukaryota; kingdom Metazoa; phylum Arthropoda; class Insecta; order Diptera; family Culicidae; genus Anopheles; species Anopheles moucheti. Next base: position 16,307,715 of record NC_069142.1, read on the forward strand.
GGTTATTGATTGCCAAGGAAGAATATGGAACGGTCGCTCACTGTCATCGTCAAGCGTCCTGAAGTTCAGCTCACGTGGTGTGTCAGTGGGGGAGGTTCAGTCAGGAGGAACCGGGGCAACTAGGACGGTCTTCTCGATGGCAGCATGGTGGGCATCATCGTCAACCAGCGGTAATGGAACACGGCAAATAGATCCTACAAAGCACTAATCATAGACATGCTCCATATCGTTCACAGAACACCAAGCATTAAACTTATCAATTAATTGTTGTAACATATTGCAGTCGTCATAGATTTTTATATGTAAGAATAATTATGATGTACATTGATGGACATTAAACACGTATCAGGACGCAATAAATTAAATCATCAATAAATAAAAATAACAATAGCGGTCCTAGATTACTACCTTGTGAGACATGCTAACGAACTCCTTAGAAGAACTATTTTCAATCCTAACTCTGTATCGCCTATTAGATAAGTACGACTTGATCCAGGTTGTTATGTCTCGAGAGAATCCAAAATATAGCAATTTAGAAATGAGAATTTCTTGGTTAACAATATCAAAAGCAGATATCGGCAATCGAAAGAGAGCATACATGAGCATACATACAAAGACACCAAGATTCATTGTTGTGGAGCGACGTGGTACAAAACCATGCTGGTTCGGTGATATATAAGAACTGCATTTGTATACAAGAGCCAGTTGCACAGTGATTTCAAATATTTTTGCTCCAACACACATAGTTGCAATGCCACGGTAGTTTTCGACAATCGAGTTATCACCCTTTTTAAATAAACGAAACACAACGGATGATATCGATTCTCCCGGAAATGTGCAGGCTTTGAAAATATACAAAAGTGGGTCTTTGAAAAGACCTTAGCACTTTTTAAACACTGGCGGGATGCCATCCGGGCCAGGGGAGTATGAAGATTTAAGTTTATTTATCGCGGTTTCAATGATTTCCAACGACGAAGAGATGTCAGTAATCTGTAAATCAACAGCATCACGGAGCTCATCAAGTAAAGCAAGCTAGCGCAGATGTTCGCATTTTTCTGATGATGAAATTACGCCTAGAAGTATACTGGGTTCTTTTTCAATTGCATTTGAATTTGCTTTGTATAGCGCCATTTGAGAAAACGGTTGTGAGTTCGGTATATGTTGTTAGCTAGAACAAAATACATTTTGGAATTTTGTGTTCTCGTTCCTTTAAAAATGCGGTAGACATTCGTTGTTTCTTTTTCAATTCACGTAACTGATGATTGAACCATGGAGGTCCACGACGAGGAACTTAATGGAGAATAGCACTTGGGGATACATGTTCGTAAAACAAGGTTGAACGCAGAGACGAGATCATCAGGTGATGAGGTATCAGACAAGAAATTCCAATCAATATTTTCGAGTAGAGATGTGAGCTTATTAAAGTTGAGTCGTTCTGAGAGAGAAATATTAAATTCTGAAAAGTTCCGAATATGTTGGTGATGGTGTTAATCTGCGGTAAGTCAGTGAATGTTATCTCGTCCAGTAAAGATGCAAACATCAAAGATGTACGTGACCGTTGGCCATCTAGAACAGGAACAGTGTTGTCCTTTGTTGACCATTTCAGAGCCGGTTGATTGAAGTTCTCCATTAGTACTATACTGTCGTTGCTGAATTTATCCCTGATGTAAAGCAGAGATACATAACATGCGTTGATCTGCGCAGTGATCTGGAAGTAAATACGAAACTCCGATAACAATTGAATCAATGATACGCACCTACAACAGATCAATAGCGCATGTGTTTGTGAAACATACAGTGGATTTGAGTTCGCTTTTAACCGCGATCAAGACACCACCACCTCTACGTTTCAGACAGTTATGATCAATGAAGATTATATGCAGTTTAGTACAGTGAGTGCAGGAGTGTTAAACACGATGGCGACGATTGTTGACGAGGACGCGTCCGTCCAGAACAAAAAGAGTAGATATTACACGCGATACCAAACGAAATTTTCGAGTGCTATAGACTGCGATGTTTGAACATTTGTAGATGAATCGTATCTAATCGAGTGACTTTTATTCGGTAAGGAAAAATTATAGTTAAAACTAAAATAAGCGACTACGCTGTTCAGATACGTATACCCAATGAAAGGTGTGTATTTAGCACTATAATTTGGTAATTTTGTATAAAAATGTATTTGTTTTATAGTTGGCAATGGAACACGAGAACACGACGCAAAATTTTAACAAACAGAACGTGCGTGTTGTTTTAACTGTGCCGAATCGGATGGAAACCTGGAGCACTAAGTCAATGTCAAGACGTGTGTGTATTTGTTTTGTGAATTGTGCAATCAATGTTTTGTCAGTTTTTGGGACAACGAAATTGGCCCTATTAAGGCCACTATCTTCCACTCTTACTCTACCTGTTCACCTGCTGCATTTGGTGTTACTGTTATAACTCCTGCTGCGGATGCTGCTACTCGTTGTACTATACTGCACTGTCTATACAAAAGCTGTACACTGTCACACGATTATTCACACAAATAAAAATCTATATTGACACAAATCGCATTTATACACCCATGTTTGCATCGCGAGTAGAGCAAAATCTTTCGGTAAAAAATTTTTTTTAAAAAAATATACGTTATTTAATATTGCGCTGAGATTATGCAGCGTCTGAATCCAGCGGCGGATCTAACGGTGGGCGGAGTAGGCAGCCGCCTGTGGCCTTGCCGAATGGGGGCCCCGAAAAAGCTGTTTAGTAGTAAAAGGTGTATAGATTATGCCAGAAAAGGCTCGAAAAGCGAAGCTTGGAATCTCTCCTTATGCTAGAGGGGGCCCCAAGGAGTACCACAAGAGGCCTCTGGAAAATTTTGAAGGCGGGTCCCATCTTTTGGAATTCAAAAGCAAAACATACCAGACTAGTACGAATGCCAATAACCAAAGTCACATACCAGGTTATGGAAGATGGGAAACTCCCAGAGTCCTTTGCAACCACCACGGGTCTACGCATAGTAGATGGGTTAGCTTACCTACTCTCCAAGCGTTACTCAGCGCTTATCTAGCGCTAGAGAGGGCCTTCCGCGCCTCGGAGGTAGAAACTTCGGGGGTCATCTTCTATAAGTCAAACCACATCATGGCATACGCTGATGATATCATTGACTAACGGCTCTCCTACATAGCGGATGCTTACCGAAAGATTGAGCAGGCGGCAGAAACCGTAGGGTTTTAAGATTAACGAACAAAACCCAAGTTAATGGAGGCATTACTAGCGCCCCTGCTAACAAATCCTTAGTTACGCAAGGATGACGTACAGATAGGTGAACGCAGTTTTGAAGTCGTCCATAATTTAAGCTATCTTGGGCCAAAAGTAAGGATTGACAACAACATTGATGTTGAGATATGTGGTAGGGTGCTGGCTACCAACCGGTATTTCTACAGTCTGAGGAAACTTCTCTACTCAAAACACCTGTCACGACGAATGAAGCTGGGACTACACAGAACTTATATAGTTTCAGTACTCACATACGCCTCTGAGGCATGGACTTTGTCCAAAACTTACGAAACCCTCTTAGATACGTTCTAGAGGAAGATTATTTGTTTACATATTTGCAATTTTTTTTAATATAATGAAGATGCTTATATTACACAATGTATTCCTAGTGCTCTATTGGCATAATTTTTGGCACATTTAATTTTTGAGACTTTAAATACTGCTAGTTTAAAGTGCAAACTCAAGTAGTTAAATTATCCATTTCTACAATTCAAAAATTCATCATGAAGAAATTTTGAACAGAGATAAACTATCTTCACAATAAAATTGCGCAGGAATCGATGGAAAACTCTAATGAAAATTATCAAATGGAAAACATTACAACATGCACATTATCAAACGATCGTTTTTTATATAAATACAGTGAACTCGATCTTAGCAATAAAAAGAAACAAATCAGATCAGATTTGGAAACGTATTATCACATAGGCCGTGCGGTGAACAAGCACTAATTTGTCCCTTTTAATTTTGAGAGCGTGGAAAACGCACACATAAAACATAGTACACAATAAACAACTGTAGAAAAAGAGAAGGGATTATTCGTACGAGCACGTACACACATACATACACGATTCTGCTAAAGCAATAACACCGGTGTGGTATTGCGAGATGACTTTGGGTCCAGTGTAGCTGGCAGCGGTTTGGCAGTTCTGTCAGTTCTCACTACTACACTGATAGGAGAACGGCATCGTTGCCGTCGTTGGTACGGTGCTGCATACGTACGACTGTTCAGTTTGCATGCATCGTGCTTCTCAGTCGGTGTGCAGTTTGATGGAGGAATGGCTAAGAAAGAAAGAGCTATCAAAAACGACACCGAAAGCAAACGGTACTATTACAGAACGCATCTGCTTTTTACCAACGCTTTACGAACAATTTTAAGCTAACCAGTTTCTGAAAACAACGACAAATGTCCGTGTAGGTGCGTAACGTGAATGAAGATAAAGTGCTAACCGGTGGTGTGTGCGTTATGTGCAGTGACACGAAACGTTGTTCGCTTTCAATATCATCGTGTGTGTGCTCATAGGTACAAGCACAGAAATTCCAGCATTCAACGTTGTTAGTGAGAAGTAGGGAACGATCTGTATTTCACGGTAAACCATTCAGGGGTCACAAAACGATTCGATCGAAAATATTGCCCCAAATATAGTGTCGTGGGTGAAAACCAAAAGCCACAATCAAAATTCAAACATCACAAATTAAAATTTACTATCAATCTCAAGTGCAAGTGCTTGGTAAGTTTCGTTTTTTTCATTTCTTCCAGTTTGTACTTCCTTTTTAATAACATTCCGCTAATCATAGAGAGACTTTTTTCGTATTGTAAATATTTCCACGAGTCTCACAATGTTGCAAAACAGATACCGAAGTGGTAAAAACAAAAGAAAAGTCATGTAGAGCAAGACAAATGTAAGGGGAAGTGATGTTGGTATTTGAGAGAAAGGTTAAAGAAGAAATTGAGAGTGCGATTTGTTACGTCAAATAAGCATGACAGAAAATAGACAGTTCGAAAAAAGCAGTGTATATGTTTGAGAGAGAGAAAGAGAGAGAGAGAGAGAAAAGGAAAGAGAGAAACAGGACAGAGAAAAAGGAAGAAAACGAGAAAGACATCGAGAGAAAGAGAAAGGGAATAATTTACGAAAAATATGAATAATCTTCATTGTAACCCATCAATGGGATTCAGTCAAGTAATAAGGAAGATATAAATCGATTCTACCGCTCTACTGTTCTTGCTGGTGTCACAGTGCATGAGTAAACAGCTTTTTTTTGCACAGCTAGTGTGCGAAGACAGGGACTGTGCGCTGATGCATATGGATTAATACTATTGCTTCTTAAATTAATTCAAAGCAATTCCCATGAGAAGAGGATCCATTTGAGTTTTGATGCTACTGCATGATGATATTTTGTGTTTCGTTTTTTGTACACATTCCCTTGCCCTTTGACTTACTTAGTGGCGCATGTTAAAGAAGAAAGCACCTTTTTTTCGTTCGCTGGTATGAAGTTGACAGTGCAACATTTACTATTGCTTCGAATATAGCGAAGACAGCAGACAATGCGACTTGAGGCAACATATCCAGGTTTTACTGTCGTACAGTCAATCCTGTAATCAATAAACTGTTTATTTTTCTTTGGGAAACCAGCTTTTACGCGTAGTTTATTTCGAGAATTTGTCTGTAACTAAATTAATAAGTGTATAGAGGCGAATGTGACAAAAACTCATACAAATACAACATTCCCTTGTCCTTCGGATTTTTTTCTCTGTTTTGTAATCTGTGAATTTCTATTGGAATGACTTGAAATGACAACATTTTACACAGTGAAGGAAGGTATAGTTATGTGTCATATTGTGGATAACATATTAATAATTTCCGATGGAATGTTATCCATAAAGTAGTTACTGTTTCGCTTCATAAATACAAATTAATTTCGGATGCTGTAACGGATTGTAGTTGGCTGGTAAATTAATTATTTTTGATGATAAACTCTTTATACTACTAACCATTTTGTTATTGTTGATCGTACATAACATTAAATTAATTTATTTACGAATGCAAACGTAGGGAAAAATCCTAAGATAAGGAAAGCATACAAAAAATGGAATGTGTTTTCTTTCATTGCCACACAACTAGCAAAATTGTCGGCATGAACATACAGCAGGAAGCAGGTACACCCAAACCAACAAAGAAATAATCCGCGGCATCAAGTCAATGCTTCGCCTATTGCAGCACCTACACTAATACACGCTTCGTTACAGGCACATACGTTCAATCCACATTCTCGTTTCAAGCAGCAGAGACATTCTCGTTCTGTTTAACGCATTACTACAGGGAAAAATGCTGCTGTGTATAGACCGTGTGTAAACGAGAAACGGTGGAGATTGCCAAACGGTTCGTACGAATTGAAGTAAGGCTAGGGGCAACGTACACTAAAGTTCGCTGGCGGCATCATGTGTCATAAGCTCAATTTTTTTTAAATTCCCATCGCAAAAGCGCAGGGTTTGTTGGTAGAATCGACAAACTATCCTGAAATGTGCGACGGCCGTTAGCGGGTGACGTGATGGATGAACGACGGCACGCGGTGGTGCAGCATGCAAAATCCCATAAACCAACTTGGCGGTGCAATGGATCTTTGCTTGTACACCTTTCCCTTTTTGTCCTTCGATTGTCGTTTTGTGCACGTATGCTTAACTGTGCGCACACCATGGAATAATTTTGTTTTTTTTTCGTTGCATCTCTTTTCACATCCGAGTTTTCCATGCCATCGTGTGTTTGGGGATGGAATTCGTTATTGCATTTCTTTTCTTTTTATTCCTCTCTTTTGTTTTAACGCTCGCTCCCCTTCGTTGAAATTTTGCAACCCTACGATTTGCAACCGTTTGATGCAACTCTTGTCATAAGTAGTTGAACTAAAGCGCAAGTCCCTTTCATCATAATATACGCACGAGAGGAAAATAAAATAATTGCCATGGAGTATTTGCATTAAAAGGGTCCGCACTTTTGCTAAAACTTCTGAAGCTTTCTCAAATCATTGACACGATCATCATATTGCAGCGTAAATGTAAATGTATGTAATTTATATCAATAAAAATGTCAGCTCAAATTTGGTTCGTCGCATGTGTCACCCGTGTTAACATTGTCAACATAACAGTACACATAACACATAACAGTTTCAACATAATGGAAATTATTCAACTGTTTATAGCATGCATTTTAAGCAAAACTGAGATTAACCGTAGAGCCAATGACCAAATTTACACCTTCAACTCTACGACCGATATACCCGGTTATCCCGTACATTTCAATTTGTCATTCAAATTCTAATTTCTACACGATAAGTAGGAAACCTAATGCGCGATTAATTATTCCCAAAATTTAATTTCCAATACAACCGAAGTTTTGAAAGTTTTAAGATGAAAAAGTTGTATTACCCATACTAAAAACAAGTGATACCGGGTACCAATAGTACCCGTGTACACCGGTCGTAGAGATAATGGATATGAAAAGAACATCGCGAAAAAATCTAATGTTCAATCTCTTAAACCCCCATCAGTTAATACTTTCTGGGAATGAATTAAATTGTTTACGATATGTAAAAAAATTAATAGTTACTATGTTTTATTATAAAAATTCAAAGATTGAAAATTAAAAGCATCTCAACTATCCGGTCGTAGGTTAAGGTTAAGCGATAGTTGCAATTGAATTTTTCCATTTATATGTCGCATCGAGAGAACGTCCGTTTATTATTTACTAAGAATGTGCTGACTTTGCTACACTATACCATGCCGTAACAAGGTATTTTATTGTGTTGTCTAACTCGTTTGTTCGTTTAATCCGACTACTTACCGTCATTAAAGTGTATCTAAGACGGAAAAGAGAGCCGCTTGGCGATCGCTTCACACAACTCACAAATTGCTCACTTTACGATGATATATCGTTTTAGGAAAACCATGAAGCACATATTTTGCATAGAGTGTAAGTCGCCAATGATACTGTAAACTTATGTATTTATTCCATATTTTTATCTCAAAGTAGCATAGTGTCATAACCCATAGTGTTTGGTATTGAGCAACGAGATCCCTACTGTTATGCTCCCAGGGAATCTGTAGTAGTGTATTGAATCACAGGAAAACAAAGTTGAGAGGAAGAAATAAAGATAGCTTTAGAAAAGAATATGCTAAAAACACAACACCATCGCAAGTACGCGACGGGTTGGTGTGTGCGTGTTTTTTTTTGTGTATGTGTGAGGTATAGTGGTGCGGGGAAGCGGATGCAATAATGAACCCGGAGACTAATTTCGTCTCTGAAGCCTTGTCAAAAGTACCGCCAAAGCAACCCAATCCTTCCTGCCCAAGTAAAAGCAAAAAAAAAACAGGAAAAACGATGCAGAAGCACAAGTAGAAGTGATTGAAGAGCATCGTGGACGACTATTGGCAAACGATGGCATCGCGAAACAAGGCTGTGTGTCCTACCGGGGTAGCCCTACCTCATTTGAACCAACCCCTTGAAATTTGCGTGAGTTTGGCTCTGTAATAATTGGCTTTTAATATTGTCTGGTTTGTTTTGTGCTTTACTTTTTAGCGACGGTGGATTCCCTTGCTTATTTACCGCCTGTAATTAGTATTTACGCATACGCACCCAAATAAAGGCAGGTTGCCTTTATATTCGTTAGGGTTTATTTTACCCTTTACTGATTGTGTTCTATGTCTTTGTTTTATTCCATGTTTCTTTGTCATCGACTTCAACATAAATTTCTTTGGCAACTGGAACCGTTCCCACAACCATTATCCTCGCCGTTGGCTCTAACTATCCTGTGCCATTCATCACCAAATGAACGAAATATAGACAAAAACTAAGCAAGGCTGAGCAACGTAAACTAAACTGCAAGCATGAAGATATGTATCAACGCCACGGGGAATGCAATGAATGATAATGTTATTGCACACCATTGGGAGGTCATATGGCCTCTTGGTACCAAAGGTAGCCAAAAGGATTGGAAGTAAAAGAAAAGAAGATATTGTTGCAGCCGTCGCCAGCTGCTACCGGGACAACAATATCGCAAGCCAAATTGGCAAACAAGAGCACCAACAGAAAGTACTGGAGCAGTAACAATAGCAATAACAGTAAAATCAGCATCTATAGCAAAACATATGCATCGGTTTTTTTTGCAGTAAATATTGGAATATTGGAATCGATAATCATGCAGCGTCATAGGAAAAAAGATCGCACGGAACGTGCGCCGCCAGCTATACAAAAGTATCTTCATAGTTCTGCTTGTTCACCCATCAGCAGTAGTACTCCAGTCCCTGCTACCAACGAGAACTTGTATCAGTCATGCGTAGGCGGAAATACAGGCAAGACCGGATTGGTCTGCTGTCGGAAAGACGATTTGATGTTTCATATCGCTCCAACACCTGGACGAGGATCCTACCCAGAAGATGATCCAGATTCAATCGAAGTTTATAAGGAGCATCAGCAGCAGAAGCACGACGATCAGCGATCCATACAAGGATCACGTACTCAGGTATCTGTAGTTAACAATTTTAGAGTATATTTTACGTCATTACATGCATCATAAATTAGTTTTTGAAATTTTCCTACAATTGAATTTATGTTCGATATGTTTCACATATAGTAAAGTGGATAACGGCCTAATAATCATTACTACTTGAAGTATTCAATTTAATTCCTATACGGTTCCCTTTTTATCTAAAGGAATATTTCTTTTGAAAGTTACAAATAATGAAAATTATCTGTTTTTTAGGAGCAACATTTCACCAGTAAGTGGTGTGCAGCCAAAGTGAGTCAGCTGCCGCGGGAAGGAGGCGACATGAATATTCCCCTAGGCGACGCGCAGTTGCACCACCGTCAGCAGGAACAGCAGGAACAATTACTCTCCTGTCAATCGAATATCTTAAGTAGCGGAAACGCTGAGTATTCATACGCTTACTGCGAACCGATGCTGTTGCAACGTCCCAGCGCTGATAACGCAGCGGAACAGCAACTACACACACCGGTGTCCACATTATCGTCATCCGGTTCGTCTTATTGCGTGCCGGTATATGCGCAGCGTCAACTCCAACATCCACCATCACTGCCGCTACTCCAGAGATCCTTCCGGCAACTATCTGCTCGTAACCCATATCAGTATACTTACGGACCAACTCAAGGTTGTGGAGGTAGCGGCAATAATACCACCACTACTACATTACATCATCACCACCATCACCATCACCATCATAGCAATTACACACTACCAAATGCAACGACAGGATCAACGGCGACGACAACAACCGGTTCGTTGCGTGCCTTATTTTCCAACATTTTCCGTAAATCCTCATCGTCCGGGACGCCTGCGACAGTCGCACATTCATCCCCATTTCTGGATATAGGAGGCAGTGGCACTTTACAACGTAACAGTTTCGGTGATGGTTCATCTCTGTTAGGAGCAGAGCGTCACTCGTTTACAACCTGCTATGGGACGAAGGAAAATATTTATGAGGATATTGGCTCGCAAACCGGACTAGGTGCTCTTGGAGAAGAATCGGTAACACGTGACCCATCTGTACCTGGTTGTGCGGGACTGTTAGCGTCAGCTCCACCACCTCTGCCTCCTAGTGGTGCCGGTTCCCCAACAGCCCCACTGACGGGTCTTAGTGTGGCTGCTGAGTGGCGTCGTGTACAAGTACAACACGAACGTGTTATTGGCGAACTCAACCTTTCGGTCGAACGATTAATAATGCCATCATGCGACGATGAGTATTCCCAACAAAAAGATCAGGTTCATCACTACCATCAATACACGGAAACTGAAATACGTGATTGTAAACAAATAACCCAGAAGACGTTTTGCCATCCGTCTGTTGGATTCGATAGTGATGTTGCTGCTAGCGGGTTAACGAATGCATCAGCCTCCATTGGGGGTTTGCGAGTAGGCTCGAAACGCCTCTTTCCAGCACCAACGCCAACATCGTCTTCATCACCTACGCCTCCTACTCTAGGGGTGGGTTCCGAACGTCACTCTCCAACAGTGTCATATGGGAAGTCCTATGGAGATGTGGATAGTGGCATCAGCAGCAGCAGCACTAGCGGCACTAGTTACTCCAGCAGTATTTTATACCGAAGCATTACGAACTACCAGCAGCAGCAACAGCACACAACTGGCAAAGAAGCGAATGTGTTTGGTAGTAGGCAGCAACATCCGCAACGTACAAAGCATGGTTTATTTAATTTGCATATTGGATCAGCTGGATCAGCTGCCACGATGTTTGCTAGCGGAAACAGAGCAAGTTGCTGCCGTGGGCCGAAAGATCAGACTGTCGAAGCGAGACCAGAAGCCTTCGGAGGTCCTGCTAGTGGTTCTACCAATGCAGCAGTGACAAATGCTCCAGATCCGCCGCCACCACCGGATACCAGCTTGCTAACATATGTTTGTCCAACATCCGACGGCAGCTACGGTCCCCTGACACGCGTACCTAATTCGTCTGTGTCATCACACACGCTCACATCTTGTTGTTTTCTGTCAGATCATAATCTGTCTGAACGTGAAATAGCTATGCGCCCATTCGTCTCCACACATACATACCACCAGCAACGTAAATCACGTGCCGATCAACTCGGATCAGCACGCAATGCTAGTGGTAATTTCTGGGCCCGCTTCCGAAAGTTGAGATTGCCTACAGGCTCCGGCGGAAAATTATTTAGTGCTAATGATAGGCAGATTGATACCGAACTTCATTTGGAAGATTTCACCGGTGAGTCAATGTGGCCAGAACCGGGCCCGCGACCAGTATATCACCATCAGTTGCTCCATCCTACTTCGCCTCCAAACCGCCTAACATTATTACCGCTAGATGCACACATGCAATGCGCTCTGCCTCCGACAGGATCCTTAAATGGGAATTTACCACCAACACCTCTTCAACGCACATTGCTTCCTTTTGTTGCTGCAGTTGAACCGGAAGGGGGATCTGTTCATGGGCCTGACCGTGGAACGGGGGATGTAATCGATGGTTCTAAGCTTCCTCAACAACGCTCTTGCTCTCCGTCGACACCATCATCGGTTGCGTCGACTGGATCCTCCGGATCGTCATCGTCTTCGTCTGTTTCTCCATCTTCGCCAATGTCACCAGTTTCATCGTCTTCTGGCTCGTCTGGGGCAAAACAAAGTGGTAATGAGAACCCCTAAGAAAGTAGGCTAAGACCGCAGTAGCAGTGTTTAAGATGAAGGTTCCACGATTAATTGTTTCATTCCGTCCACTATAAACGGTATGCTATCGACCAGCGTTAGTGGCACTACTATCGGGGCAACGCTTTTGCTGTCGTAACTGAATCACGATAAATGACGCATTCAATAGAACATTCAGATTCGTTGAGGACGTTGAGGGAAGATAGCTTTGCTTTTGTAACTTTCAAGTTTTGTAACGTAAAAAAAATCAATCCGTTCCTCATTCTAGTTTCCTGAACAAACGTGCCAACATTTCATTTTGTATAATCTCTATGGTTCAGTGGTTAATTTTCCACGAGCAAACGCAACATACCATCTGTAGGCATACACTTTTAGAAAAAAAACTATTTAAAAAAAAGGGTAACTACAAAAGAAGAAGAAAAATATGTAACTTATGGTGTTTTAAAAGGTGTGAGTTAATGATTAATGTTGCTAGTAAATGTCACTATTGCGCTGCTTATTGTTAACTGATAGAAGAGATACCGACTTGCTATAAAACGTTCCATATACAGTGTCATTCGCTGCAGATCGGTTGCAGAAGGTTGAATCGTTTTGTGCAGCAGATTCTCTTCGTACTTTTTAGCCGTCTTCCGAAACAGACGAATATTCGCGGCAACTGGAGGCGTATAGACCATTTACAACCCTGAAGCTCTTGTATGGTGCTCTAGTACCATTATTATTTAGTACACAGTAGCAGTAGAACTGGAATAGTGATAAAGAAAAGAAGTGCGAACATCTATAACATATATTAGCAATCTATAACAACATCAAGCGAAATACGAATGAAACAAAACAACAAATTGTAAGAAAACATATTACTGTGATCTACGCAGCGTTTCGAATAACACATTATGATTAGAGTTTCTATTGCTGGATGATTATAAAAGGAATTATTAATATTATTTTTATCAATATTGTCATACTGCAAATAATGCGAATATTAGAATTTACGTACTCGGATTTTACGTATATGACGAAAACGAAACAACATACATAAAACTGACTGTGGAAAAAGAATACAACGTTTATAGATTTTAAAGGAAATGTTTTACTGAATCCACTGAAGCGCGTCGCAGGAATGTAACCTAAGGGTTGATTGTGCATTGAAACATGACGTATACATGATAGAAAACTATAAGTTTTGAGAAAATGATTATATAGTGAACTGGTTCATACGAAAACTTAGCAGACTGAAGAATATTTGTAGAGATAATGAATTATAAAAATGGAACGAATAAAAAATGGTGATGTACACCATAATTACAAACGATATTTAGAAAGACTATAAGACGAGAATGAAAATAAACGAAAATATGCGGTTGAGATACATTGCAAAGACTGTACATTTTTGACTAGCTTTTGGATTATGTAAGTTGAAATTGCATTTAAGTTAAATGTTAAGTTGAATTGACATTGAAGTTAAATTATTTACTTCATTTGTGCTATTGCTAAAAGACATGTAGCAAAGTTACGTTGGCCGTGGACGTAGTCCCAAATCGTAACATTTTTTCGTAACAGTTTTGGAATGTATCTCTTTTGAAAAATTGATTCGGAGAAGACCGGCAAACACAAAGCCTGTAAAGTTTTGGTCGGAGCGTTTTTATCAGAAACTACTTCCGAGACCATCAATAAACTGAGTGCATCGAGAACGTCGAGGACGTCTGTTCTTGGATACCGTAATGGATACTTTCAATGGATTACCTCAGGTAAGACCAATACATTGAGCACACCGCAAGCATTTGTTCTCGAATACTTCAAGATCCCAAGCAAACATAAAGCCAATTACTACTTTTATAGAGACTTTAAGCAGGCCAACTTCAATCGCCGTAACGTAAATCCTAGTAAAGGGTGTTTTATTCAAATTTTATTTGTCTTTTAAACCTGATTCCTGCTTCCGTTTACGTTCCTTGTTTGTATATACATATCCTTTATTGTGTTACTCTAATCATGATGAATCCATGAATCATGGTTTTGATGATATTAAGAAGAACAATGAGTCCGTCTGAAACTAAGTATCATAATCGCGAACAAGAGTTATTTATTTAGATTAAATGAGTAAGAAGTTTCAGGTCTGTGTGCCAGAAAATTTCAACGTGTCAACTAGCAATATAATGACACACATGCGAAATTGTTTCGTGTATCATCTTGGTTGGGTGATCACGTTGGATCCTTGCTATATCAAATATATGTTTATTGCCTTTTTGTAATTTTTATGTTGTATTAAGATTATCGTCTTTTTTTTTGCTACACATTTCATAGCGTATAATGAAGATCATTTCATTTCTTCCTTTTATTGTTCTCGCCTAGCAACCTGGCCTTCAAGTTGTGTATCGTACAGTTGAATATAGTTCATTAGTCTTGTAACTAAGTGTTTGTAATAAAGATAAATTTTATAATTGTTTAAGATCCAACACTAGTCGATACGGCCTGATCGTTCCAATGTAAATAAAAAAAAGATCCAACACTAATTACATTAACAAATGGAAACATGACCTACGTCTATTGGGGCTATATTCGGGCTACACCGGTCTTCACACAACACATACCCATCACTTGGTTTCCTTCTCTTATGAGTGGTTACGCAGCGATTTAGCAAGAGCCTATCTAAGGTAGGTGAGATATTTTTAGTGAGTACTGATTTTTAGCTTTTAGCCATGTGAACACAAATGACAAATGACAAACCCTCATTTGTGGAGAATTTTATCTCCTTTCGAATAGTTAATCTAATTCTATATAAACTTACAGTGATAAACTTATCTAATATATGTACATAATGCAAATTTGTACGAGAAATATTTACAGGAATACGTTCAATTGACGCGTATAAATTGCTTATAATATTAGAGCTATATGTAACGTATAAGACCCTAGTTTGGTTATGTCTTTCTCTATCTCGTCTTTTATATATTCTATATTGCCTATCCTGTGTAGTTGTAGTTGTAGTTGTATACTAATTTTTTCCATTTTTAATCTTGTTGGCAACTGTGTTAATATGCTTGTTGAAATTCAGTTTTCTGTCTATATTGAAACCTCACTACAGGGGTCCAAGCATGAAAGTGTTGCGGACTATCAGAGCACTTGACCACCAGATAGTGAATTGGCGCTATTACACGAACAACAGTTCCATCATGCAGTGCAAGAACTGCCAACGATTCGCTACAAACCTCCAGTTTGCATCAAGTGCGCTGAGCATCATGGTTCAGCAAGCTGTCCAGTGGCAAAGGACGCAACGGACGGAATTATACCGACGCACAAATTGAAATGTGCAAACTGCGGAGGAAGCCACACTGCGAACTATTTTGGATGCCCGATTCGCATGAATAAAACAGCTGCTGAAAAAACACCGACTAGGCCAACGGTACAAAAACAGGTACCATTTTTAACAGTAACTTCCCCAATCTCCCATCTAAACAACAACAGCAAAGACAAACACAAACAACAAATACTAACAAGACAATATCGCAGCGATCTTCATATACCTCCTATGCCAAAGCGGCAGCAAGTAATCAAAACGATCTTTTCAGCTCGGAGGAAATAATTGAAATAGTTAAAGAAACCTTCTCAAGCATGAGGAACTGTAAAAAAAGGAGGCCCAATAATGGTGGTTTTCAAAATTGTACAAAAATACTGCTTTTCGTGATGGCAGGCGGCAACAGTTTAGTAGTTTCGTACTGGAATGCAAATAGCATTACCAACAAAAGAAATGAACTTTCTAATTACTTACAAAAACACAACATTGATATCATGACCGTCTGTGAAACGTTCCTCAAACCCGAACAAGCATTTAATGTGGCTAATTATAAAACATACAGAATTGATAGAATACAAGCTGCAAAAGGAGGCATAATGATACTTTTCAAAAGCAACATACAGCATAAGCTACTACCCTCATTTAACTTAAAGGTACTGGAAGCCATAGGCATTCAAGTTCGATCTAACAATAGTCCCATAACCATTATTGGTGTATACCACCCTGGCGCTAATACCTACACGGTAAAGTTCAAAAGTGACATCCAAGTTCTTACAAATACTAAAAATAGATTCTTTATTTGTGGAGATCTAAATACACGACACAGGATGTGGAATTGTGTATCTTCAATCTTCAATTCTTCAAAAAGGACAATTTTCTATATATCACCCAGATACACCAACATATTTTCCAGTAAACTCCAAGAACAATCCATCAACAATAGACATAATAGTTACCAATAATCAACATAGTTTATCAGATCCCATAACGTCGATTGATTTTACTTCAGACCACTTACCAGTCAGATTTAATATTGAAAATCTCTCATCTACTCTTAAACCCAAAGGACTAATATTCCATTATTCTAATGCCCATTGGGGTATGTTTAAAAACCATCTGAAGAACACAATCAACACAATGGAAATCAATATTAGTAACATAAACAACCATGAACAAATTGATAATTTGCTTGATAAAATTACGAAGGAAATTAACAAAGCACATGATCTTGCTGTACCAAAAAGACTTCCAGGAAAGTATAACATAGTTGTACCGGATGCGATCCTTAGTCTCATTAAAAAGCGTAATATGTACAGGAAAAAACTCCAAAGACATCGAAACAATTCCACATTTAAAAGTACATACATGCAACTCACAAAAGAAATTGAAGCAGGGCTTACACAAGTTCGTAATAAAGCGTGGTCGAAAAATCTGGAATCAATGAATAACCCAAACAATTCAGACAGATTATGGAAATTTGTGAGAATTATTAAAAACCAACCAAAAGTAATTCAGGCGTTAAAAGATAATGGAAAAATTTTGCTAACCCCATTCGAAAAATGTGAATCTCTAAAAACACATTTCGAACAAGCTCACTTCACAACAATCGATAACTCCAGTACGCAAGAAAACAAAGTAAATCGCACAGTTGAGACCTTTCTCAATCATCCTATTCCGAACCTTAGCCCCAGAGAACTAATTAAACCTAAAGAAATTGTAAACATTATCAAAAATCTTAAACTAAAGAAATCTACTGGTCTAGATCAGATAAATAATAGAGCCATTAAAAATCTCCCGAAAAATGTAATAGTTTATATAAATGTAATTTTCAATAGTTGTCTCAAACTGGGATATTTCCCAATTAAGTGGAAAATGTCTAAAGTGGTTACAATAAAAAAAAACAGGAAAGGATGGAAGCCTAGCTGCCAACTACAGACCTATAAGTCTTCTTAGCTGCCTCGGGAAAATTGTAGAAAAAATAATTGCTAACAAGTTAAGGAAGCACACAAATGAGAACAACATAATTCCTAGTTCTCTATTTGGATTCCAACCTGGACTCTCTACAACACATCAACTAAACAGGCTCAAAAATGACATAATTTCCAACAGAAATTTAAAAAAATCCACAGGATTAGTACTACTAGATTCAGAAAAAGCTTTTGACACTATCTGGCATAACGCTCTGATTTATAAATTAATTAAATTTAAATTTCCTAAATATATTATACATATTATTCAAAGCTTCTTAACTAAAAGGAAAAATGCTGTCCATATTTCTAATAGCACTTCAGATCCATACACCCCGGTAGCCGGTGTGCCGCAAGGAGGCGTACTATTGCCTATTTTGTTCAACGTTTACATGTCTGACATATCAAAAATTAAAAACTGCAATCAATATTTGTATGCCGATGATGTAGCAATCGGTTGATTTGGGAAAAGATCCAAAACAATAATTAGGACACTCAATTCCGCCCTCCAAAGGTACTCAAAATACTGTAAAAAGTGGAAACTAAAAATAAACGGGGACAAATCTGAAGCTATATTTTTCATGCGTTTCCGCATGAAACACAAAATTCCAAACACACATCTACAAATAACCAACTCACATATACCGTGGAAGAATAATGTTAAATACCTTGGAGTAATTCTAGATAAGAGAATTATATTTAGACAGCACATAGAGAACAAAATTATCAAATTATTGTTTCATAAATAGGAAATCTAAATTGGATTTAAAAAACAAGCTTAGGCTCTACACTGCTTTGATAAGACCTATCTTAACGTATGCTTCCCCAGTTTGGATGAATTGTGCCAAAACTCATATAAAGAAATTTCAAATATGCCAAAATAAGTACCTTAAAGCCATACTAAATGTCCCACCATGGCATAGGACGCATTTAATTCACAAAGACTGTAATATAAACACCATTCAACAATATCTAACAAAATTAATGTTAAATTACAACGTTAGGAATATAATGAACTTCAATTGATAAAATAAGATAACATTAAAAAGTAAAATCACCCCTACACACATCCCCATATCCTATCCGGAAAATCCCTTGTAACATGCAGGTTTGACACCTTTGACTAATAACGCAAAAACAATTTAAAGTAGCTAAGACACAATGATTAGTAAACGTCTTACGCAATAAAGCCACATGAATTTCAGATCATCCTAGACACAAACCGCCTAGGATCAAAGTGAATTAAAGCAGTCAGAAATTAGAACAAGATAGCTAATGAGATAGCATGAGAAGTGGCGTCCTCAATACATACACATGAAGATATTTTTCTGTCAATTAAAACTAAGATCAAAAGTGATTATAACATTGAATACCTCCAAAAGTAGCATAGGAATTTTAGTCATAACAGGGTAATATTTTTATAGCACATGCGATAAGGTAAACTATGTAAATTAGAGCGAGTTCATCCAATTGCGCAGCAGGACAATAGGAATTGTTACCAACATTAAAATATGTAAAACGCACCTGTGAAAAATCACGTACGCATAATGCACGCGTTACAAAGAGAAAGTTAAATATGTTCTCGCATTACAGAGCTAGAGGGCTAAATACGCCCATAAGAACAATATAATTATTTTATATAAAAGGAAAGCTGGCGCGGAGCCAAAGTCAGTCGCAAATCAGTTAGTCAGACGGAATCATTTTATACGCATTTGTTCTATCCGCATTAGTAACGCGCATTTATACGAAATCAAATATAAATAAAATAAAAGGTGAAACCAACAACGCAAAAATAAAAAGTGCAAGTAAACTTATAATTGGGATGACCACGGAGGCTACGGAGTTACATGGCGACCGTGACAGCGAGGATTGTGAGTACGATCCAAGCTACCAGCTCCAACAACCACAGGAGGAAAGATTGAAGGACGAAATCCTGGAATGGGCCTTCCGAGACGCGGAACACATCGTCAGGGACACCTTGTCGGGCCATCAGAAGCAGGTGTTCCTATATAAAATTAGGAACCTCGAATGTATAGTAAGATACAACGAGGATAACAACGAGGCAGTCTACCACTGCCTAGTGTCAATAATACACAAATGTGTGAGGCTAAGCCTTGAGAAGATGATGGAACAATAAAAAAAAAAAATGTCCAGCGTCTTGATCAACAATTTATTGGAAAAAGCAGAAAAAGACGTAGTGGATGTTGCAAACCAGCAAGTGCAGGCATCAATAAGAAAAGTGTTACAACTTCTACGATACGTTATCGAGTCAGGCTCTACAAGTGAGAAAAACCTCATAAGATTATTGTGCACACTACACTATATAGAGCAAAACTCCGATCATAGTATTTATGACGAACCGGATCGTTAAGTGCACTAACACAATCAAAAGTGGCTAGAAATACGCAACGCGACACGAACAACGAAACGCGAGCATACGCATAGTGCCATGAAACTACCACTACAGTGAAAAAAAAAAAACTAACCTCGGAACTAAAAGTGCACGCGCAATACCTCAGTGCAATAATAAGTGCATCACAAGCTAAAAGTGAAACAATAATAAGAAGACAACAACAACACAGTGTACAGTGATACAATGTATACAGTGATACGCAGATACTAGTATACCCAGCCGTTTAGTGCACAAAAACTATTCGTGACAACGAAAATAAGTAAACAAACTGAACCAGTGTAAAACAAGTGCATCGCAGAGCACCTTTACCATACATCACGATACACTACACGAGGAAAGTGTAACGAACGAGAACAACGCGAATATCAGAGCAGCGGTAGCAGCACACACGCTTTAGACGCCATTGCAGTATACGAGAAGCAGCTGCCAAGCGGCGAGAAGCAGCTGCCAAATTAAATAAAATAAATTAAAAATAAATTAAATTATTATTAATAAATTATTAATTAATGAGCCAAATAGAAGATAAATTATTTCAATTACGTTTAATAGAACATAAGTTGGAAAGATTGCCCAAAAATTTTAGAACTTCTACAATTAACAGATACAAAATTTTGGCTACAGAACTTTTAGCTTCCATCCAATCAGGTCTAATTGAACTTGAAGAAACAATAAGTGAACAGTACCTAATAAAAATTAACGGTAAAACTAACCAGTGCTTTTCTGCAATTAAGTTTCTCATAAACAATAACCAAATGCTAAATTCCAACGATTCAAATTTAAACGAATAAAAAAACGTCAAAATGGCGCATTTTGATATTAAAACTGCTACATCTCTTGTACAAATAAATAATGGATCTTCTGAGAACCTGGATATATTCATAGATTCAGTAAACCTATTAAAAGAAATTACTCCAGCTGATCAAAAGATAATGCTAGTTAAATTTATTAAAACACGAATCACAGGCAAAGCTAGAATAGGATTACCAAGAGACATTGAAAACATTGATGAAATTCTAGAAAATATTAAATCTAGATGTGAAGAAAGAACAAACCCTGAGAAAATCGCTAACCAATTAAAAACAATACAGTCAAGGCAAACATCAAAAATATGTGAAGAAGTCGAAATTTTAACAAGCAAATTAAAAGGACTTTACCTAGAACAGAAAATTCCAGAAAAAGTAGCGAACGATATGGCTGTCAAAGTAGGAATAGATACACTCATAGACAAAATTGGCAATTCAGAAACAAAAATCTTACTTAAAGTAGGACAATATTCAACAATCACCGCAGCCACTCAAAAAGTTTTAGAAAATGAAACTGGCACCAACAATGCTGCTCAAATATTGACATTTCAGAGAAATAAGAGAAATCAAAACTATTTCTCTGGTAATTATATTAATTTTTAAAAACAATAGGTACAATAACAGATTTCAAACGAATAGAAATTTCCAGAATAATAATAGAATCCAAACAAATCAGTATACGTACAGAAATAATCGAAACACATTTACCCCAAATATATATAGAAATAGAAATATCTATGGAAATCATAGGCCGCAAAACCAGTATAGTAGACAAAACATACAACCGGATAGACAACATACACGAAGAATTCTAACTGCTGAAGCAGAAACAGAAGAAGGAGAAGAAGAAGAAAATCATTTTTTAGAGCTATCCCGGCAGGAATAAAGCCACTGCCGGTAATGACTGTCAATTTATCAGCCGAAAACTCAATTACCATTAAAGTAGAAAAGGCTAATAGTACATATAGCACATTGTTCATTGATACTGGAGCAGCAGTATCGTTATTCAAAATTGGAAAAATTAAATCTCAAGATGAGATTAATAGCAAAAACAGAGTTAAGCTAACCGGAATCACAAATAACTCTTTTATTACTTATGGAACAATTAATACCAATTTATCATTTGAGAATGGGATAGTTAACCATAATTTTCATTTAATACCAGATATTATAGAAATAGAAGCAGATGGTATTCTAGGAAGAGATTTCTTTACAACATACAAATGCAAAATAGATTATGAATATTACTTATTAAATTTTGAATTGAAAGGAATTTCAATCTCTCACCCTATAGAAGATAATACATTTTCAGTACCAGCAAGAAGTGAAATTATTCATAAAATTTCACCAAAACTTATTAAAGTAGATTCAGTAGTACATGCACAAGAGTTAAAACCAGGAATATTTTGTGCTAATACAATAGTTTCTAGAGAAATACCTTATATTAAATTTATTAATACTACTGAAAAAGATACAATTATAAATATGAAATTTTTCAATCCTATCATAGAACCAGTCGATAACTATGCAATTTACAATTTTAAAGACAATAAGCATAACAAGCATAGAACTCAAGAAATATTAAATAAAATAAATTTATCAAGTTATCCAAATTTCATTAACGAAGAAATAAGTAGGTTAATTCACAAACATTCAGATTTATTTTGCCTAGATGAAGATCCTATAACTACTAATAATTTCTATAAACAATCAATTACCCCTAAAGATAATATTCCTACTTATATACCAAATTATAAACAAATACATTCTCAAGGTGAAGAAATAGATAGGCAAGTTAATAAAATGTTAGACAATAAAATAATCGAAAATTCAGTTTCTCCATATAACTCACCAATTTTTCTTGTACCCAAAAGAACGGGCAATGATAAAAAGTGGAGATTAGTAGTAGATTTCAGACAATTAAATAAAAAGATACTACCTGATAAATTTCCACTTCCAAGAATAGATACAATACTGGATCAACTTGGAAAAGCAAAATATTTTAGCACATTAGATCTGATGTCTGGATTCCATCAGATACCGCTGGAAAAAGATTCTAGAAAATTTACAGCATTTTCTACAACGAAAGGACATTACCAATTTACAAGATTGCCTTTCGGACTCAATATAAGTCCAAACAGTTTTCAACGCATGATGGCAATAGCCATGGCTGGCCTTACGCAAGAAATTGCATTTATCTACTGTACGCGAAATTAGCTTTAAAAAACAGGTGTTCACCGTTTGGCTTTCCGATTGCTACTGACTTTATTCATACGCATACATTGCCCTTTGCGGGTTGCTATAATTCTAACGTCTATGGCCTATGCTTCAATCCTCAACATGCCGCCCCCCGTGGAAAGGTATCTTTCTACTCCTATCTTCTACTCCTATCTTCTACTCTAACCTTCTTGAACTGGTAAAATACATATCTTTGATATCGCTCGGCGATATTCGCCTTCCTTTGTTCGCACCTCAACGACCCGTATATTGCCATCATCTCCTCTAAATATTTTTGTTATTCTTCCAATAGCCCATTTTAACGGTGGCAGATTATCCTCCTTCACTAACACCAACGTTCCAACATTAATGTTTTCTCTTTGTCGGGTCCACTTAGTTCGCGGGTGGAGTCCGGATAAGTATTCCGTTTTCCACTGTTTCCAGATCCGACGTACATACTCTTGGATCTTCTGAAAACGGTCCAATCGATTGATGTTAATATTTTCATACGATGGTTCAGGTATGGATACCAAACTGCGATGAATTAAGAAATGACCCGGTGTTAGAACTTCTAAATCTTCAGGGTCTGACGATAACTGCGTCAATGGTCGGGAATTCAAACATGCCTCAATTTGAATCAGCAATGTCTCTAGGTCTTCCTTCAGAAGGATGGTGTCCCCAATTGTGCACTTCAGATGCTTCTTCATACTCTTGATGGCCGCCTCCCATATTCCTCCGAAGTTTGGTGAACGTGGTGGAATGAATTTAAATTCAATTCCTTCGGTGAGACACTGAGTGGTTATGGCATCTTGAGCTTGTTGCGTTGTAAAGAGTTCATATAGTTCCCTTAAAACTCGAGCCGCTCCTCGAAAGTTTTTAGCATTGTCGCATTCTATAAGTGCGGGTTTTCCTCGTCGTGCTACAAAGCGCTTCAGCGCTGCGATAAACGCCTGGATAGATAAATCCGCTACTAGCTCAACATGAACTGCCTTGGTTACCAGACATATGAAGACTGCAACATAACATTTAACTGGTGCAGACTTTCGTGGTGCGAAACGATACCACATTGGACCACATAAATCGATTCCGGTATTTAGAAACGGATAGGATGGAGTGACCCTCTCTGGCGGCAGGTCACCCATTAGCTGCTCCATACACGTGGGTTTGCTTCTGTAGCATTTTACACAATTGTGCACTACTTTGCGAGCTAAGTTGCGCACCCTAAGTGGCCAGAACCGTTCACGTATTAAAGCGATAAGCAACTGTGGACCTGCATGTAGAAATTGGCGATGATATGACTGCATTATCAATAGGGTAAGTGGTTGTTTTGGATCCAAAATTATTGGATGTTTTCTGGTTTCTGAAACTGGTGCATTTCGAAGTCTACCTCCGATACACAGAATACCATCCACTAATATCGGTGCCAGCGATTTCAGTTTCGAAGTTCCTTTTACTTGGCCATCTTTCAAACTCGCTATTTCTTCTCCGAATGTTTCTGATTGAGCCAATCTAACTAGTACTTTTATGGCTTGTTGTAGTTCAACGAGTGTAAGGAATCCTATTCGACGATGGCCTCGGTTCACCCTCTGACTGTTGTAACGGAAACGAAGAATGTATGCTACTAATCGTGCTAAAGCCGAATACGACGATCGCAAACTGAATATAGGACTGCTGTCCTTTGACTGAACAGTCAATACTGCAACTCGTTCTTCCAATTGTTCTGCTGTGAAACTTTCATTTGGGACAGTAGTTCGTGATGTCCATTGGATGTGTTCACTCAGCCATTTTGGGCCATGCCACCAGACCTCGATGTTCTTCAAATCACAAGGTAACATGCCTCTGAATATAATATCCGCTGGGTTTTCTTCTCCTGACACATGAAACCACTGAATCTTGTCAGTGATATGTTGGATCTCAGAAACCCTGTTTGCAATGAAGGGTTTCCATCGGGAAGGGTTACCAGCGATCCAGTACAGGACAATTGTCGAATCTACCCAGAATACACAATTCATTTCGCGTTTTATGCTTGACTTGACTTTTTGCCACAGATGACTTAACAGTAAGGCAGCAGACAGCTCTAGTCTTGGTAACGTTACTCTTCTTTGTTTCTTGCCATTTTCGATAGGTGCAACCTTTGATTTTGCACTTAGCAGCTCTACTGTGATGCTTCCGTCTGTCGAAATAGTGCGTATGTAAATACAAGCACCATATGCCTTTTCAGATGCGTCGCTGAAACCATGCACTTCTACGATATCTGCTTCGTTTGCAACTACTCGACGTGGAACCACAATTTCTTCTATATCTGCCATACTTCGTTTAAACTGCATCCATTTATCTCGTAGCACCTCCTCCAATGGGTCATCCCAATTAACCCTTTTTTCCCAAAGCACTTGCATGAAACATTTGGCTATTACGATTACTGGTCCGATCAATCCCAAAGGATCGTATAAACGAGCTGCATCTGATACAACAGTCCGTTTACTGATTTGCTCTTCATTATTCCATTTTGGGATACAAAATGTAAGCACATCTTGGGCAGGTGTCCACTTTAGTCCAAGCGTTTTGATAGATTTGTGGGGATCGATCACAAGCTCCGAACCCATTTCTCGAAGTTCGGGTGAAAGCGTATTTAATATATGTGCTGAATTAGAAGCCCACTTTCTTAGATGAAATCCCGCAGAATGTAGCACTGTGGATAGTTCTCTGCATACACGCTCTCCTTGATCGACCGTATCCACCCCGCTTATCATATCATCCATATAAAAATCTGCCGCTAGTATCTTTGACGCTACTGGATGCGACAATTTGTTCTCGTTGGCAAGTGTTTGTAGGCATTTTGTGGCTAGGTATGGGCTGACGCTGTTCCATATGTTACTGTTTTTAGTTGAAACTCCCTAATTCCGCTTTCGTCATTTCCCCACAGAATGCGTTGGAGTGGGCGGTCTGCTTCTCTTATCCAAATCTGCCTATACATTTTCTCAATATCGGCTGTTAATGCGTATCTTGGGAAGCGAAAACGCATTATGATACTGATCAGATCGTCTTGGATGACTGGGCCCACTAATAAAGCTTCATTTAACGAAACTCCTGAATCCGTACTACAGGAGGCATCAAAAACAACCCTTAGTTTGGTCGTTAGGCTATCGGGCTTTATAACGCAATGGTGTGGCATATAATACACCTGTACATCACGTATTGGTTCGTGACTAATTTCCTCCATGTGGCCTAGCTTTAGATATTCGTTTAGAAATTCCTCGTATTGGATCTTTAGTTCAGGATTGGCTTGCAGACGACGATTCAGCGAGTGGAGTCGTCGTTTCGATATTTCGTATGATCTACCTATCTTTTTTATCTTATCCCCGTTTTTAGGCAACGCAACTATAAATCTTCCATCTGATCCGCGAGTGGTTGTACTTTCGAAAATCGCTTCACATTCTGATTCTTCAGGGGATAACATATTCGAAGTCTGACACGTTTCTATCTCCCAAAACTTGCAAAGTTGTTCGTCTAACGAATCCGCAACGTATGTTACATTTACAAGGCTTTGTTGTACGCAACTACTTTCTATCGACGCCTTTCCGGATACTACCCAACCGAATAGCGTTTGCTGTAGCATCAAGCTACTATCCTCCGAATGAAGCCTCACTAACCCGTCCAACAGTATTTCGTTATATACCTCTCTGCCGAGAAGCATATCTATCGGGCCAACTTCTCCACATGTCGGGTCAGCCAGTCTAATGTTCTGTGGCAATTTCCAATGTTGCGTATCAACCTTAGCAGCTGGAAGGTTCCACATTATCTCCGACAGAACGTGCAACCTTAAAGGAAATTGAACATTAGTACACTGTGACTGAATTGTTACATTTACCGAATGAGATGAAGGCTGGCAGCTCCTGCCCACTGCTCCAATCGACAAGTCCTCCCGTTGCCTTTGAGCTCGTAATCCTTGCACTACTCGCTCGGTGATCAGGTTGACTTGCGCACCGCCGTCCAATAATGCTCGTGCTATCATCTTGTTGCCATTCGATGTGATGACGGTTACCAGGATGGTTGGCAGCAAAATCATTGTTGAAGGTGCCGGTTGGCTCTCAGTCGGTGTGAACATAACGGCGTTAGAAGGTTCGCCGACATGTACCATCGAAGATCTCGTTGAGTCACTTGCAATTGCGATTTCCGGAACATTGGCTTTAGGAGCACGTTGCTGGTCAGTCGGTGACCTGTGCAGCATAGTGTGATGTTTAAGTTTGCACACCCGACACACGCTAGAAGTACAGTCTCTCACGCGATGATCTGACGCCAAGCAGTTTAAACAAAGTCCTTTCTCTTTCACCATGTCGAATCGTTGGTTCACTGTCAGGTTTCGAAACGTGTTGCACTTGAAGAAAGAGTGACTTTCTTGTTTGCAGAACATGCATTTTTTATCTAGCACATTAACTGATGCACACGCTTGCTTCATTTTGTTTCGGCCATGGTATGTGTGTGCGTGTGGTAGAGGCTGCTCTTTAGTTTGGGGCATGCCTTGTAACACTATTAAGTGTTCCTTTAAAAACTGCACAAGTTCTTTATATTCGGCAACTTCTGCACTTCGATGATGAGTTTCCCATTCTTTTCGGGTGTTCGCATCCAATTTTTCGCATAACATGTGTGCTAGAAGCACACTTAAGCCATTTGTAAGAATCCCAATCTTTTCCACCATTTTGATGGTCCGTTCGAAGCTGTCTATCAAAATGGTGAGTGCCTCGAAGCTTTCGCTTTTTGACGGTGCAATGGCGAACAGTTCGTTCAGATAGCGACGCACTAACACCTTTTTGTTTTCGTAGCGATCTTTTAACAGCTCCCAAGCCACACTATAATTCGCCGCTGTAGTTTCTAGTGCGTCGATCAGCTGCGCTGCTTCCTTAGTTACCACGCGCTTTAGATACATCAACTTGTCTACATCAGACAATTTCGGATGCCCGTCGATCATACTAACGAACGAGTCCCGAAACGTTGGCCACGTTTCCCATGCACCATTGAAACTAGGCATAGGAATCTCAGGTTACCGCACCTTGGATCGGGAGTTCGACACTCCTGGCTGCTGCGTTTCGGTGTTGGACGCACACATATCTGCTCCGCATCTTTTTATAAGTATCGATATATCACATCGACGCCGGTCAAACTCCTCATACCGTTTTTCTTCTGCTTCCCACTGCGCAGCATCCACTGTCTCTAGCAACGATGCGTGCTTCGTATCGAACGTGGACACTATCACACTTAATCGATCCGTCCATTCCTCTACATATGAAGAATCCGTATCTCTAGCGGCTTGGATAGCGTTCTTTAGCGAATCTAATCTACGCATTAAATGTGCTTGACCCCGTTGGATCACATTCGTTACCGAGTCTTTTGGGCTCGATGTAGCTTGCACTCCAGAGAATTCCGACATTTCTGGGTTCGACATTTTTATTTTCAACAAAGAACGGTTAAAACTACCAGTTTACGTAACTATCCGGTTTTACGGATATCCGGTTCGAAGGACCAAATTTTATGTACGCGAAATTAGCTTTAAAAAACAGGTGTTCACCGTTTGGCTTTCCGATTGCTACTGACTTTATTCATACGCATACATTGCCCTTTGCGGGTTGCTATAATTCTAACGTCTATGGCCTATGCTTCAATCCTTAACATCTACATTGATGATATAATAGTTATAGGAAGTTCATTAAAAAACCATGTAACTAACCTGACACAAGTGTTTAACAGGTTACGAAATTACAATCTTAAATTAAATCCAGAAAAATGCAAATTCTTTAAATCAGAAGTCACTTACTTAGGACATAAAATTACAGACCAGGGAATATACCCTGATGCATCTAAATTTGACACAATAAAAAAATCCCAGTGCCTAACAGTGCAGAAAAAGTAAGAAGATTCGTTACTTTTTGTAACTATTACTGTTGCGATTTGGAATTTTTTGGATCGAAGTAACCATAGGAAAAAGTAATATTGTAAGCCGCATGAAAAATAGTTTAAGGAAGCTATGATTTTTTGTTAAAATGGGTATATAAGCGGGAGCAATTGTTGAATAAAGCAGTTTTCGTTAATCGGTTGAAGTAGAAACAGCGAAGAGTGAAGGTTTCTTTTATCAGAGCTCTGGTTTTCGGCACCTTACCCCCTTCTGTCTGAATAGGCTCCCCAAGCATTGGATAAGGAGCAACTAGCGGGAAGGTCTGGTAAGCGGGACGAATAATCACCTCTGCTTCACCGGGAAAACTCCGTTACCGTCGTACTGAGTCTTCAGCAAAAGGATCAGTCCTTCGCGTGGTCTGCCGAAGAAGCTCGGCGTGTAACATTTGGTGGCTCCAGAGAGGATGAAATCAAAAGACGTCGTACCGTCGAACCGCGAAAAGAAGATATAGTTTTGAAAACAGAATCGTTCGATCGAAGAATCCGTGACGTAGAACATTTCGATTGAAGATAATTAATTAATTCCTGTTCATCGGAAAGGAATCTGCGTTTTGATTAACAATAGCGCAGGTATACTAACTTTCAACCATGGCGAACAGGAAACTATATTTCGTGGAAAATGAAAACGGAAATTGTCGTTTGTGCTACGAAGCTGACGATCCCAATGAAATGGTACGCTGCGATGAATGTGATCGCTGGTATCACGCTTCATGTGCAAAGATACTGCGATTACCGAAATATGATGAAACATTTACGTGTGAGAAGTGTAACGACGATAGAGCTGAATATTCACGGATGTCCAAGAATGATTCAACAATCCAAGCGTTAGTAGAAGCTTTGAAAGCAAGTGGCCTGAACGCAGCAACGAGTATGAAGCGCATGTCGCTTAGCAAATTGCCATACTTTGATGGAAAACCCAAAGATTGGTCCAAGTTCAAACGAACCTTTGAAGAAACCACTAAGGAAGGAGAATTCAGCAATTTAGAGAATCTTAACTGTCTTCAGCATGCATTGAAAGGAGATGCGGAACGATGTGTTCGGAGATTATTCCTTGATCCGGATAATGTTCCAACCATCATTTTGAAGCTAGAAGAACAATTTGGAAGACCAAAACAAGTGTACAACGATTTGTTAAAAGAAGTCTTGAGAGTGAAGCTCGATAATGAAATGAAGATTCCCGAGCTGTCAGATGCATTAGAAGACATGATTACTAACCTCAAGGCTATGAAATGGGAGGCGTATTTACAAGATCATCGTTTAGTAGATGAATTAGCCTTCAAGTTATCAACAAGCAAGCAATTAAAATGGATAGAATACAAAGAACATATTGAGAAAGCCTACGAAGTACCGAACGTGCTACATTTCAGCCAATGGCTTCTTCCCATAGCTGAAAAGATTAGAAAGCTGCCTAAAAACGCAGAACGACCACGACAATCGGTAAATTTTAACCAGCCTCAAAATGTAAGTGTTCAACGAATCACCAACGTCCACCACAATTGAATTATAAACGGCCTATATATCCTCGAAATACACCATCAGGACAGCAACCGCGAAACACTCGACCATTCGTAAAACCATCTAATTCACACCAAGGAAGCATTCAACCGCGTATTCCTCAACAATCATGCCCATTTTGCAATGGATGCCATGCATTGCATCGATGTGAACGTTTTAAGAATATCCCAGCAGATGAGCGGCTCAAGGTAGCTATAGACAGCAAACAGTGTCAAGCATGTTTAAAATCTAACAATCATAATATGAGCAACTGTTACGCGGCCAAGGAATGTGGTATTCAAGGTTGCAAAGAACACCATCATCAGTTGTTGCACATTGAAAACACAGCGAGGATGAATTATCATCAGACTATACAGAACGTATATTATCAAATCGTTCCTGTTGTGTTACGAAATGGGAATATTACTGTGAAAACCCACGCTTTCCTGGATGCTGGATCATCACTAACATTAATTGAAGAAAAGATGGCAAATAAATTAAAGTTGGACGGAGCGAAGGACCCTCTTATGCTTACATGGACGCAAAATCTTTCGATGAAAGAAGATAATAGCAGAAGAGTAAACTGCATGATCCGTGGCGTCAACGAAAAGAAAGAGCACGAGTTAAAAGGCATTCGAACGGTGAAGAACTTATAATTGCCAAACCAGTCACTGTCTGGGACAAGGCTAGCAGTTCGATATCCGTATCTGAAAGATATTAAAATAACGGATTATGAAAAGGCATATCCTACTATATTGATTGGATTGAATCATAGCCATTTATTAATGCCATTAGGCCGGAAAATGGGACGACCAGATGAACCAATGGCGATTAAAACAAAGCTTGGTTGGTTGATTTTTGGCATTGACAAATCAAACGCAAAAATGGAAGAGAATCACATATTGATTCATAAAAGCGAAGAATTGATGACCGATATGATAAAAAGATATTTTTCAACCGAGGAGTTTGGAGTGAAACCTGTGAAAACAGTGAAATGTCAAGCGATAGAAAGAGCCAAGTCTATTATTCAGCAAACACTCAAGAAAAAGGATGGTCGATACGAAGTAGGCTTGCTTTGGAAGAATGACGACATCGTTTTACCGAATAGCTATAACAACGCACTTCGTCGCTTGGTAACACAAGAAAAGCAACTAGATAAAAACCCGGAATTGAAAACGTGGCTGTGCAATACCTTCAAGGAGTATCAGCAGAAAGGATATCTGCGTAAGCTGAGTCAGGAAGAAATATCTCGACACTCTCCAAGAACATTCTACATCCCACATTTCGTGATAGTAAACAAAAATAAGCCAATTCCGAAACCAAGGTTAGTTTTCGACGCCGCAGCAACGATTAACGGTGTTTCTTTAAATTCAGTATTGCTAACCGGACCAGATGAAATGGCATCATTGTTTGGAGTACTTTTGAGATTCCGTGAAGGACCCATCTGTATATGCGGGGACATCAAGGAGATGTTTCATCAAGTAAGAATACGTCCAGAGGATCAAGACGCACAGCGAATTTTATGGCGAGACGGCAACTCTAGTAAGAATCCCGATACCTACGTCATGCAGGTTATGACGTTTGGAGCAACGTGTTCACCAGCGTGTGCTCAGGTTGCGAAAAATCGAAATGCCGAGGAGAACAAAAACAAGTATCCGTTAGCACTCGAACCTATTAAAAATCAACACTATGTGGATGATTACCTCGATAGTTTCTTTTCGATGGAGAAAGCAATCGCAACAGTAAAACAAGTCATCGAAGCCCACGATGATGGAGGATTTTATATTCGAAACTTTGTGTCAAACAAACAGGAGTTAATGAACAACATTTCGCAAGAACGCCATCAAGTAAGAACTTTGGTTGATATTAAAGAAAAGGATGAAGCTATGGAAAAGATTTTAGGTGTTCAATGGAATACTCGAAATGATTATTTTAGCTACAAAGTCGATCTGAAACGTATTGATGCAGAAACGAAGCCTACTAAGAGGGAAGCATTGAGCTTTGTAATGAGTGCTTATGATCCACTTGGACTCATTAGCCACATCACCATACATGGTCGAATAATTATGCAAGCCATCAACATTGCCACGGAAGAT
Organism: Anopheles moucheti; assembly: GCF_943734755.1. NCBI lineage: Eukaryota > Metazoa > Arthropoda > Insecta > Diptera > Culicidae > Anopheles > Anopheles moucheti. The sequence goes on from NC_069142.1 coordinate 16,340,153, forward strand.
TGGGATGGAAAGATTCCCGATGCATTGTATGAAAAGTGGCGTGAATGGCTGAAAATGATTGAAAGTGCTAGACACCTGGCCATCCCAAGACCAATAGTAGCGTCGATCACGAGTCCAGTTGAAATACATACATTTGTCGATGCATCACTAGAAGCATTTGCTGCTGCTGTTTATGCGAGAAGTAATATCAATGGATGCTACGTAGTACGTTTGATAGCCGCAAAAGCTAGAGTAGCACCAACGAAAGCACTATCAATTCCGAAGCTGGAACTACAAGCAGCTATTCTTGGAACGAGGCTAACCGCCACTGTAAAAAAGGAGCTTCGTTTGAACATTAGCAGAACTATTTATTGGACTGACTCGAAGACTGTGCTATCGTGGATAAATAGTGAACAACGAAAATACGACGTGTTCGTATCTCATCGCATAAGTGAGATACTTGATTCAACTAGTATGGATCAATGGAGATGGGTACCATCTAAAGAAAATCCCGCTGATGTCGCCACGAAGATGAGCAATAATTCGTGGATGTGGTTTAACGGACCTGAATTTTTATTAGAAAAGGAACAAGAATGGCCAGGAGTTACAGAGATAGCCCACATAAAAAACGTAGTAGCTGTTCAAAAAGAAATAGTGATACCAGAAAACCAGTTTTCTTCATGGGAAAAATTGCTGAGACATACTGTTATTATGAAGAAGTTCGTAGATTTTTTGAAGAATCGCAACGCATTTTCCCGCGTTATTTCTGTCAAAGATGTGAAAGTCGCAAAGAATGCACTTTTTCGAAGAGCCCAGTGGGAAGGATTTCCAGGAGAAATGCAGGCGTTATGCAGCAAGAAGGAAATTTCAAACAAAAGCAGCATTCGATCGTTGATGCCGTTCATCGACGAATTTGGAGTATTAAGATCACTAGGACGGTTAGAAAATGCAACGCAACTGCCATCTAATGCACGAACACCAATTTTATTACCACAAAAGGTACGCATCGTGAAATTACTCGTTCGAAGTTATCACGAGAAATACTTACACCAAGGAGATAATGCAGTCATCGCAGTGCTAAGACAAACGTTTTGGATCGTAAATTTGCGAAATGTATTACGAAACATCAAAAGCTGCTGCCAAAAATGCATTCTGAATACAGCAGCTCCGAAAGCACCATTAATGGCACCTTTACCTTCCTTTCGTACTCATCCGTATAATCCACCATTCATGCATACGGGAGTAGATTATTTCGGACCAATTGATGTCACTGTGAAGAGATCAACTGAGAAACGCTGGGGAGCGATATTTACATGTATGAACACGAGAGCGGTACATTTAGAATTGGCAGAGAAATTGGATACTGATAGCTTTATGGTATGTTTAAAGAATTTTCTTCATCGGCGCGGAAAGATTACGCATTTATATAGTGACAATGGAACAAATTTCGTGGGAGCCGAAAAAGAATTGAAGAAAATTGTTCAAGATATAGACCAGCGAATGGGGCGCGAAGCAGCAATACATTACAACATTGAATGGAAGTTTAACCCGCCAGCTTCACCGCACTTCGGAGGTTCCTGGGAGCGTCTAATTCAAATAATTAAAAAAGCACTAAGACATATGGTAGCAGAATGGAAATTACGAAACCCAACGCCAGAAACGCTCAGGTCAACGCTCATTCAAATAGAATCCTTAATCAATTCGCGACCTTTAACACATATACCATTAACTTCAGAAGATAAAGAAATACTAACACCATTCCATTTCCTTATCGGAAGAGGTGTAAATTGTTTGCCGTCCCCGGAAGATTCCTCACCTATTTCCCGTCAGCAATATAAATTAATCGAACACAACGCCAAAGTATTCTGGGATCGATGGAAAAAAGAATATCTGCCTACATTATTAAAAAGAAACAAATGGACTTGCAAAATAGAACCAATCAAGATCGGCGATATCGTGGTGGTCAGTAATGACAATGCTCCACCTGGAAAATGGTTAAAGGGGAAGGTAGTGGAAACAGCAATAGCCCCGGATGGACAGGTACGATCGGTTATTGTAAAAACTATACAAGGATTGATAAAAAGACCAGCTACAAAGGTTGCAGTCATAGATGTCACGCCGAAAGAGCATCTTCTAGTAGTGAACAAATTTTCGAAGAAACCTGGCAAAAGAGATCAATCGGATAATGCGAGCAGCCCAATGAAGAAGAAATACAAGATCGAATCGCGCAATTAAGAATCAAGGAAATTGAAACAAAATCACAACGCTGAAGATATTATATTGCATAATTCACCGGGTTGAATTATGGAGGGGAGAATGTTGCGATTTGGAATTTTTTGGATCGAAGTAACCATAGGAAAAAGTAATATTGTAAGCCGCATGAAAAATAGTTTAAGGAAGCTATGATTTTTTGTTAAAATGGGTATATAAGCGGGAGCAATTGTTGAATAAAGCAGTTTTCGTTAATCGGTTGAAGTAGAAACAGCGAAGAGTGAAGGTTTCTTTTATCAGAGCTCTGGTTTTCGGCACCTTACCCCCTTCTGTCTGAATAGGCTCCCCAAGCATTGGATAAGGAGCAACTAGCGGGAAGGTCTGGTAAGCGGGACGAATAATCACCTCTGCTTCACCGGGAAAACTCCGTTACCGTCGTACTGAGTCTTCAGCAAAAGGATCAGTCCTTCGCGTGGTCTGCCGAAGAAGCTCGGCGTGTAACAATTACAGAAAGTTTATACCAAACTTTGCAAAGATAGCAAAACCATTAAATGATTTATTAAAGAAAGGTACATTATTTGAATGGAATAAGGAGCAAGAAAAAGCATTTGATTCATTAAAGGAGCATTTGTTATCTCCAACAATTCTTAAGTACCCAGATTTCAGTAAAGAGTTTATAATTACAACAGACGCATCAAATTTTGCGAGCGGAGCAGTAATCTCCCAAATCACAAATGGACAAGATTTCCCAATAGCTTTCGCCAGTAAAACTTTCACTAAGGGCGAAAAAAATAAAAGTAGAAAAGGAATTAACAGCTATACAATGGGCAGTAAACCATTTCAAACCATACGTTTATGGTCGAAAATTTATAATCAGAACGGACCATAGACCACTAGTTTATCTTTTTGGAATGAAAAATCCAACGTCAAAATTAACAAGAATAAGGTTAGATTTTGAAGAATTCGATTTTGCAATACAATTCGTAGCAGGAAAAAGCAATGTTGCAGCAGATGCATTATCAAGAGTAATTTACAATTCAGATGAATTAAAGGAGTTAATCCCTAAAGTTAAAGATGAGGACATCAAAAATATAAAGAAGAAATCAATTTTGGCAGTGAATACTAGATCAATGAAAAAGGTTCAAAACAAGACGATAGATAAAGCATTAAATGAAAGTAAGGAGAAGGAAAGTAAACAAATATTTTGGAAAACAGATAGACCGTCAGAAGTCAATAAGATTTTGAAGATAAAATCAGAGGTTAATAATCAAAGAATTGAAATCAAAATATGTAGTCACAACTATAACAAACAACTTGGTAAAAGGATTATCCCGCTTAACAATTCTAAAGGTAACAATGGAAGTCAAGAAATAGAAATTGCTCTTCTAGAAATATGCCAAATTGCTAAGAAATTTAATCGAGACAAGTTAGCGATATCAGTTGATGACGTACTATTCAACTATTATTCTCAGTCAACCATAAAGGAAATAGCAGACACCGCAATTTTCGGTTTTGAGATTATTATGTTTGATACACCAAAATGGATTACAAGTGAAAAGGAAAAATTAAAGATTTTGGAAGAATATCATGCCATACCCACAGGAGGTCATATAGGGCAATACAGATTATATTTAAAGATTCGAGAAAGATTTAAATGGAATAATATGAAGGAAGATATTAAAACATACGTACAGAAGTGTGAGATATGCAAAATCAGTAAAGTAAATCGACATACAAAAGGGAAGTCAATAATAACATCTACACCAGCCAAACCATTTACAATAATATCAATTGACACAGTTGGACCATTACCCAAAACAGTTAATAACAACAGATATGCAGTTACAATACAATGCGACCTATCAAAATACGTAGTAATCATACCAATTAAAAACAAAGAAGCAAACACAATTGCAAAAGCATTAGTTGAAAATTTCATCTTAACATACGGAAGCTTTTTAGAGCTTAGGTCAGATCAAGGTTTGGAATACAATAATGAAGTTTTTAGTAAAATAGCCGAAATTTTGAAAATTAAACAAACATTGGCAACACCATATCATCCACAAACAATTGGAGCTCTAGAACGAAATCATAGAAGCTTAAATGAATACTTAAGAGCATTTACTAATGAACATCATGATAATTGGGATGATTGGATAAAATTTTATGAATTTGTATACAATACAACTCCACATACGGATACAAAATATACTCCTTTTGAATTAGTTTTTGGTAGAACAGCAAACCTACCACAAGAGATTTATAAACATAAAATAGATCCGATATATAACATAGAACAATATTATAACGAAATGAAATTTAAACTACAAAAATCCAATGAAGTTGCACGTAAAAACTTAATAAAAGAAAAAGAAAAGAGACAAATAGAATTAAATCAGCATATAAATCCCATAGACATAAGCATAGGAGATTTAGTTTACTTGAAAAATGAAAACAGAAAGAAGTTAGATCCTTTATACATAGGACCATTTATAGTTACAGAGATAGAAGATCCAAACTGTACGATCAGAAATAAGCAAACGCAGAAAAAAACAACAGTACACAAGAACAGATTAATTAAGAAATAATTGAATAACGCAATTCTTTCATTCACATACATTCACTCAATCTTTACGTTATTCACAAAAACGGGGGAGGTGTAACATGCAGGTTTGACACCTTTGACTAATAACGCAAAAACAATTTAAAGTAGCTAAGACACAATGATTAGTAAACGTCTTACGCAATAAAGCCACATGAATTTTAGATCATCCTAGACACAAACCGCTTAGGATCAAAGTGAATTAAAGCAGTCAGAAATTAGAACAAGATAGCTAATGAGATAGCATGAGAAGTGGCGTCCTCAATACATACACATGAAGATATTTTTCTGTCAATTAAAACTAAGATCAAAAGTGATTATAACATTGAATACCTCCAAAAGTAGCATAGGAATTTTAGTCATAACAGGGTAATATTTTTATAGCACATGCGATAAGGTAAACTATGTAAATTAGAGCGAGTTCATCCAATTGCATCCAATGTAAAACGCACCTGTGAAAAATCACGTACGCATAATGCACGCGTTACAAAGAGAAAGTTAAATATGTTCTCGCATTACAGAGCTAGAGGGCTAAATACGCCCATAAGAACAATATAATTATTTTATATAAAAGGGAGGCTGGCGCGGAGCCAAAAGCAGTCGCAAATCAGTTAGTCAGACGAAATCATTTTTTACGCATCTGTTCTATCCGCAGTAGTAACGCGCATTTATACTAAATCGAAAGTAAATAAAATAAAAGGTGAAACCAACAAAGTAAATAAAGTAAAGAGGTGCAAGTAAACTTATAATTGGGATGACCACGGAGGCTACGGAGTTACACCCTTATTACTATCAAAAAATGGTACCGATTCTAAAACAGAATAGCCAAATAGATCTTTATATGTTGCAAAACGATAAATAATAATAGGTTAAGATTAGCTAGGATTAGAACTATGAATAGGATTAGACTTAGGCTTTGTTTTTGTTTCTGTTCAGGATTCAAAAAAAATGTGAAATTATAAAGCGCCATCTAGGTGTCAGCGTTGGCACCTCGGTAACATTTGTAAGTTCTAAATGTACTAGTAAGTACCTTTCAGGTAGTTTTACGGGAAAAATATTCAGTGTATCGCTATTAAAGTACCGCCATGGTCAGTGGGTAGACCATGGCGTGGAATAAAACATCAAGATAATAGAAGAGATTCGGAGATTGAATTTGTTATTAATTCTACATCCTTCAATCGCTTAGTGTGTAAATCTGCCAGAAGTCCGTAACTGGTAGCAACTTGCAGACACTTACGCACGTTCCCCGGCGTATTGAATTCGATTCTAGTCTTTGGTTCCTCCCTCCTCCCTCCTGCGGCTTGGTCAGTTCGGCTTGTCCAACGGCCAATCCATTTCCCTTCCCCTCCCCACGGTTTGGTTAGTTCGGCGCGTCCAACAACCACTCTCGTATCCCTTGTTCCCCTTCCCTCTTGCTGTGGTTCGGTCAGTTCGGCGTGTCCAACGGCCAACCTCAATCCCTTCCCAGGACGGTCAGTTCGGCGTGTCCAACGACCGTTCTTCTACCTTTCCTATCCTTTTCTCCCTATCCCTCCAAAACCAAAGACATCTTCGGAGTAGGCCGTACCCTACAGTTTCTTTATTATTATTTTTTTCCTTACATTTCCTTTAACCTAATGCGGGTTTTTACATTAAAATTTTTTCCCCGCACAACTCCCGTCACAACGCCTAAACAGGTAACTAAAATCAACAACGACAAGTTTAAAGATTTGTTACAAATAACGAGGAAAGACAGATTCGAACTCGTTACAAAATTATTAAATAATGTGTACACTACTGTACTTCAGCGCCTAAAGGGTAGCTGGACGGCGTGAGAACGGGATCCGGCAGTGTTGCAGAACATCGTAGCAGAGCTGTTTCCAGAGCATCCACCGGTGGAATGGCCGGAGCTAGGTCCAGATGAAGCTGATGCGCCGGTCCGTCCAGTGTCGAAGGAGGAGCTGAAGGTGATTGCCAGCAATTTGAACCCGCGCAAGGCTCCTGGGTTGGATGGTTTGCCTAACGCGGCTTTAACGGCAGCCATCAGGAAGTACCCAGAGACGTTCCAGGCGTTGTACCAGAAATGCTTGGATGATGGTTATTTCCCGCAAGAAAGGAAAAAACAGAAGCTTGTACTGTTGCCTAAACCGGGAAAGCCACCGGGCGACCCGTCGTCCTCTCGACCGGTATGCCTGATGAATAACCCCGGTAAGGCTTTTGAGAGATTGTTGCTGGACCGGCTTAATGAGACGCTGGAAGATCCTACATCTCCGCAACTTGCTCCGAATCAGTTCGGATTCCATAAGGGCCGGTCTTCCATCCAGGCGATTCAGATGGTGGTAAATGCAGGACGACAAGCCATGTCGTTCGGACGCACCAACTGTCGAGACAAGCGCTGCCTTCTGGTAGTTGCGTTGGACGTCCGCAACACATTTAACACCGCCAGCTGGCAGGCGATTGCGGAGGCGCTCAAGGATCGGGCCGTGCCGGTGAAACTTCAGCGAGTCCTGCAGGACTATTTCACTGACAGGGAGCTCGTGTACGAGACCAGCGACGGGCCGAAGACACGTCGCGTGAGTGCTGGCGTTCCACAGGGGTCAATTCTTGGCCCCACGTTATGGAACGTCATGTATGATGGCGTACTTCGTGTCCAGCTTCCTGAAGGTGCTAGCATCGTGGGGTTTGCTGATGATATTGCGGTGTTGGCCCAGGGCTGTAATCCCGAGGAAGCAGTTGCCGTAGCTGAACAAGCAGTGCAAGCGGTCGAAGAATGGCTGAGCACACATCATCTAACGCTCGCCGCTTACAAAACTGAGGCTGTCTTGATATCGAGTCTCCGCCGAGGACGATTGGAGATCCCGTTGCGTGTCGGAGACACCGTGTGCAAAACTATGCAGTCGATTCGCTATCTGGGGGTGCAGATTCACGACCACCTTTCGTGGAAACCGCACGTGGAAGCGGCAACGTCCAAGGCCCTCCGTGTGGTGGCAGTAGTAACTTCAGTGATGCAGAATCACAGTGGCCCCCAAGTGGCGAAACGAAGGCTGCTTGATGGAGTTGCAGAATCAGTGATCCGTTATGCTGCGCCGGTTTGGGTCGAAGCGACGAACTTCCAGTGGTATAGGCGGAAGTTAGCGCAGATGCAGAAGCCACTAGCCAAAGGGGTGACGTGCTGTTTTCGCTCCGTTGCGTATGAGGTGATAGTGGTGTTGGCGAAGATTCTGCCGCTTCGTCTGGTGATAGATGAGGATGCCCGATGTCATCAGAGGCTCCTAAATTCTTCTTCTGGCGAATCGAAGAAGGAAATCAGATGCTCAGAACGTTTTGCAACGATCCAGAGATGGCAGCAGTCATGGGATAGCGCAGCCTGGAGTCCGAGGGCCAGTCGGTATGTACGGTGGGCACACAGGATGATTCCCGACCTGCACCAATGGACGGGACGGAAACATGGGGAGGTGGACTTCCACCTCTCCCAAATACTCACGGGACACGGTTTTTTCCGTGAGTATCTGCATGTCTGCGGCTTCGCAACGTCCGCCGAGTGCCCACGGTGTCCAGGAACGGTTGAGTCGGTGGCCCACGTACTGGTAGCGATCCGATACACCCTGACAATCTCGGAGCGAAGATGTTGGAGAGTCCGGATTGGTGGCGGTCCATTCAACAAGCCACAAAGCAAATTACATCAGTTTTGCAGCAGCTCTGGCGAGAGGACCAGGTACTCCTGAACGCTCGAGCGAATCCTGCGTCGGTTGACGCAGTTGAGGAGGTGGCAGCTGATGCAGCGCATCTAGTGGAGCTATGCCGCGAGAACCAAGTGAGGGCGTCGATGAATCAGCGACGTCGTCGAAGGGCGGAAGCAAGAGCCAACGTGACGTTGGCGGCAGAGGTGGCAACAGCAGAAAGAGCTCGTGAGGAGGAAATCCTGCAGGCAGAAATCGAAGCTGAGGAGGTTGGAACGGTACCGCCTCATGTACCGTCTACCAGTAGAGGGCAACCGCCCTCTGAAGCGACTCTGCGGCTGCGGCATGAAAGGCGGCTCTATATGCAGAGGCTTTGGAGAAACCGCACGAGGGGAGGAACACTTCCACCAGCCCCTCCTGGCAGGGCACGTCACAGACGGGCTCCACCTTCGGAAGCGGAAGTTATTCGAAGACGTCGCAGACGCAGGGAGATGGAACGGTTACGGAGGTCTGCCGTACAGAACAGAAATGTCCCACGTGGGGAAATAGGTGGGTTGTCTCCAGAGGAGATGGCAGCGGCCACTCAGCAAGCAACGTCCGGACGTTAAATGAACGTTAAAACGTAAAAGGAGGGCAGAAAGGGCCAATCAGAGAGTGTTAGGAGTGTTTTCAGAGAGTGTTTTCGTTTAACAATAAAGAACATGAAAAAAAAGGAAGTGAGGGGAAGCACAGATAGAAAATATTGATGCAATACCCGTAAAAGCGGAGCGATTTTTTTTCAAATGTATGGGGATAATCCCTTGCGGGGAAGCCCAGGGAGGGCAGGGTTTCGGAAAATTCATGTAAAATTGAAATGAAGAAATAAAACCTGCAATTGGTAACAAAAAAAAAAAAAAAATGTGTACACTGTACTAATTAATGTTGCAATCAAATATATTATTCTACTACTACTGCTACTACTACAGGGGTCCAAGGGATTGCTATGGAGTGAAAATCTACAGGTTTAATTTTCCGCTGGATTGTGCTGTCCTGCATGTTTCGTTTGTACGGAAACACTATTGCTTTCATTTTTGATGCATTGACCTAGATATCCCAATCGTTTAGATTGACGCGCTTTCGGTGTGTTCACAATTAAAGTTCTTTATTCTCGGGTGTGTCACCTTAGCTCGCGATTAATGTCCGGCCTCGTTGGCGGTTGAAAAGCGTCTATTATTATCGTCCTGCCTCGATGGCAGTTCTAGAGCCTCTATTATTATCGTCCTGCCTCGATGGCAGTTCTAGAGCGTCTGGTTTTTTAACGAGCGGCGGTGGATCGCTCGACGATCGCGGTGCTTTCGATTTTCGATTTCGGTGGTATTGGTGCCTCGCGTTTCGGTAGTGATGGGCGAACCGGATCACTACAGGACTCCCCCCCAGTGACGGAGTCGCGAAATTTTCAAACGCGTTTAGTGGATGTACAGTGGATGTAGGACTAGGATTATATCGGCAGGATTATAATTTGAAACGAACGTGTCGACAAGGCTTCGGCTCTGGGGTCTCTGTTTCGTATGCCGGTTTAAGTCGGTCTATTGAAACCGATTCGTTTTTCCCTTTAATATTGACTACATAAAATTTCCTGCACCGTCGTATGATCTCGTACGGACCTTCATAAGGCGCTTGAAGTCCCGTTTTTACCCGGTCAATACGTACGAAAACTTTACTGCAATTTTCCAAAAGGTTTGGTACAAAAACGTTTTGGCTGCTTGTTGATCTTGTGGGAGTAGGTTTTACGGATTGGAACGCTTTCTTCAGTCTCACGATGAAGTCTTGTACATCCTCGGTGGGACTCTGAGAAGATGGTACGAATACTTCGGAAGGAAGTCGTAGGGTCTGACCGCAAACCATCTCTGCTGCGGAACCCTTAAGGTCACCCTTGAAGGCCACCCGAATACCCAAAAGAATTAGCGGTAGATATGACATCCAATGAGTCGGATTGTCGCATGCTTTGAGGGAACTTTTCAAATGGCGATGGAATCGTTCCACCATGCCATTTGCTTGCGGGTGGTAAGCAGTTGTCTTAATGTGGTGAGTCCCTAGCAGTTTTGTTAGTTCGGCAAAAAGTCTAGATTCGAACTGTCTACCTCTATCGGTGGTGATAACTAAGGGACAACCAAACCGCGAAATGTATTGGTTGACAAAGGTTTTCGCTATGGTGTCTGCAGAGATGTCTTTGATCGGAAAACATTCCGGCCAACGTGTGAATCGATCAACTACAGTGAGCAGGTAGGTATGGTTTTCAGAGGTTGGTAGCGGACCCACAATATCCATGTGAATATGGTCGAAACGACCCTGAGGAACCGGAATATTATGTATAAGAGAATGTGTATGATGGTATGAGAATGGTTGATTTTTGCTCGTTGGCATCCAAAGCAAGATCGTGTCCAATTTGCCACATCCTGGTTCATGGATGGCCAGAAAAATCTTTCCGATACTAGTTTTCGCGATGCACGAATTCCTGGGTGAGCTAGACTATGGACGTTTTCAAAAATTTGTTTTCTGAAACAAGGTGGAACGTATAGCCTGTTTGTACCGGTTGAAGATTCGAAGACTAAAATATTGTTATCTAATGTTAGACGTTCTAACTTTAATTTTGAATCAGGTTTGGTTGAATTATTCAAAAGTTGCTCTAACTGTTTGTCGGTATGTTGGTGTTTTGAAATGGTTTCTTATGAAAGATGCGTGATCGCTTCGGTTTCACCAATTCTCGATAAAGCGTCTGCTACTGTGTTACTGTCTCCTGCTATGTATTGGATATCTGATGTGAATTGTGAAATAAATTCAAGATGTCGGTTTTGGCGTGGAGACTTTTCTGCTTTCGAGGTAAGTGCAGCAGTTAGTGGCTTGTGATCGGTGAAAACGGTGAAGGATCTGCCTTCAAGGAAATGTCGGAAGTGCTTGATGCCGAGGACAATGGCAAGCAACTCCCGGTCGAAGGTGGAATACCTTTGTTCCGTTGGCGTCATTGTTTTTGAGAAAAACGCCAAAGGTTCCCAGCTTCCTTGATTATATTGTTGCAGAACGGCTCCTACTGCAAAACTGGATGCGTCTGTTGTCAATGAGTAGATCGCATTTGGTATAGGATGCGCCAGTATTGCGGCGTTGGAAAGTTGGTCTTTTACTTGTTTTAAGGTTTGCTCACACTTCTCAGACCAAATGAATTCCTTTTTAGTTTTTCTATTGCCGTGTTCTGCTATAAGTTCATACAATGGTTTAAGTAGGTTAGAGATTTGTGGTAAAAATCGATGGTAGTAATTAACCATGCCAACAATGCGTTGTAACTGTTTTACCGATGTTGGCGAAGGAAAATTTTTGATTGCTTCAACCTTATCAGCCTTTGGAATGATGCCTTTGGATGAAATGGTATGGCTCAGAAAATCAATGGTTGGTACACCAAATACACATTTCGATGGTTTTATTTTTACGTCGTGCTCAGTCAATCGTTTTAGAACTTCGTGCAAATGCTTGGAGTGTTGTTCCTTCGTCGAGCTTGCAATGAGTATGTCATCGATGTATACGAAAACGAAGCTAAGATCACGGAAAATGCTGTTCATGTATCTTTGGAATGTTTGACTGGCGTTTCTCAGGCCAAATGGCATCCTGAGAAATTCAAACAAACCAAAAGGTGTTGTGATCGCTGTCTTTGGAATATCTTCCTCAGCCATGGGAATAAGGTGGTAAGCACGAATGATGTCTAATTTAGAAAATATCGTGCACCCTTGTAAATTCAAGGTGAAGTCCTGAATATGCGGTACAGGATAGCGATCTGGCACCGTGGTTGCGTTGAGTCTCCTGTAGTCGCCACAAGGACGTCAATCCCGATCTGCTTTTTGAACCATATGTAATGGTGACGAAACTGGTGATGAGGACACGCGGCAGATTCCCAAGTCCAGCATGTGCTGGAATTCTGCCTGTGCAATTTTGTGTTTTCCGGGATCGAGTCGCCTTGGTTTGGAAAAAGGTAGTGGACCTTTGGTCTGTATGTAGTGGCGAATGGGATGACGAACAGGTGCATTGTAATTCGGCGGTTCCGTAAGGGAAGGAAATTGTTTGACAATGTCACCGAAAATGTTTTTCTCCATGACAAAATGTTTGGGTGTTGGCGTGTTTACAATCGCTATTGTAGCCTTTGAGGTTTGGTTGGTCACTGGGTCAATCAAGCGACGAGATTTTACATCGACTAATAATCCGTGTTTCTTGAGAAAGTCCGCGCCAATGATGGGGCGGTCAACGGAGGCTATATAAAAAGGATGTGTAAACACGCGTCTCAGACCAAGGCTAACCCTGAGCAGCTTTGTGCCATAAATGTGTATGACTGTACCGTTAGCTGCTGACAGCACTTGGTCAGTAGGTTGAGCAAATTTTCCGACTAATGAAGAAGGAATGACGGACACATCCGCTCCTGTATCAATGAGAAACAAAAATCGACTGATTTCATCGTCGATGAAAAGTCTAGGAGAGGAACTTATGATAGCTCGTTGGGCGTCCGCCGGGACCGCTGAGCATGTTAGTTTTTTTGTTGTGCGTCATTGTTCATGGAGAATTGAGGTCGATCAAACTGGCAAGGCTGAATGCATTTCCTTGCGTTGATTTCGTAACGTTGATGAAACCAACAAAACGATTGTTGTCGCCCAGATGATGGCGTACGGGAACGAGTATCCCTGTTGTAACGAGTTCGACTTCGTTGTCGCCCTCGGGAGTTTTCTTCAGCCTGCAACGCAAGTTTCTTAACCATTTGTTTTAATTCCCCGATTTCTTGTTTAAGTAATTCTGCGCTATCGGGGGAGTTCGCTTTTGCTGCTGTGGTGGTATTATATTCAAGCATAGTTACATGTCCTGCTTGAGTAACCTCCCACAATCTGTCCGCGATTTTGAGAAGTTCGTTTATGTCCCTTGTGCCTATTGCTATGAGGGAAACTTCGATTGTTTTGGGTAAACGGGATAGCCAGAGTTTACGTATGAGCTCAACAGACAGATTCTCAGAGTTGCCCGCTAAATGCACCATATGACGATAGAAATCAGATGGATTTCTATCACCCATGTCCACATGGTACAATAGCTGAGAAAGGCGTTGTTCTTCGCTTATCGAAAGTCGTTCCAATAGCTGAGTTTTTAAAAAGGAATATGGTTCATCGCGATGTGGCGTGGTGATGATGTCTATCACCTTTCGCAGAACTTCTTTTGGAAGGGAGCTAACGAGGTAAGAATAACGGGTTCGCTGTTTTGTTATTCCCGAAATTTCGAATTCCGCCTCCGCCGCGGCGAACCATGCGGCGGGTGAGTCTTCCCAGAACGACGGAAGCTTTATCGACACTTTTTCGATGGTAGAGGAAGGGACCGGAGGAATGGAGGATTGCATGGATTTTTCCGAGAAGGTAGTAGGAGGGTCCGTTTGACCCGACGCTCGGGTCTTGACACCGCTAGTAGCGGTGTTCTTACTTCCTTCGTCTTTCGACATTATTCCTACTGTCTTCTATTCGTTTTTACAGTGTAGGTTTACAAAAAAAAATTACAAAAAATGATGGAACGAGCTCACCGGTGCTGATGTTGCGTACGCGATGAAATGGTATGATGGTCCTCTCGATGCTCCACTGGATTCAGAGCGGGCTTAATCGTCCTTTTAGATGAGCCGCTGGAGGAAATGCGATGACCGGATACACGGCACGCACGGCTGCGTTAGCGGGAAGCGGGAGACCAATGCGTCTCGGCTGCGTAAGCGGGAAACAGGAGAAGAAAGCCGCACAACTGCGTAAGCAGGTCACCACCGCTGGATGGCTGCGTTAGCTGGACACGCTCTGAGTACGACTGCGTTAGCAGGATGCGTTTACTGCACGGCTGCGATAGCGAGGCAGCTTTACGATACGGCTGCGTTAACGAGCACTGTTACAGAAGCGGGTGTCGTTACGGAGGCGGGTGCCGTTCCAGGAACGGATACCGTTGTAGAACGGTATCACTGCACAACGATGCGGTGACAGCAGGAGAGGTGCTGTGATAACGGAAATATCGCGCTGTGTTAGCGCACGATAGTGCACGGTGCTGTATTAACGTGCGTTTCACTAGAATTCTCTGCGCACAATGAAGCGTTGTGAATGTTCACGTAATCGTACGGAGTTTAACGTTGACTTGCCAAACGTGTAGGTCTTTAAATCACTTAAACATTTGTATATTTGAAAATGTTTTTTTTAACTTAGCGATTTTCACACGTTTTTAACTTGCACGCACGATCACGCTATGATGCGCACACTGTCACGTTGGGACACACCTTATCACGTCGGGGTCACCAATTGACGCGCTTTCGGTGTGTTCACAATTAAAGTTCTTTATTCTCGGGTGGGTCACCTTAGCTCGCGATTAATGTCCGGCCTCGTTGGCGGTTGAAAAGCGTCTATTATTATCGTCCTGCCTCGATGGCAGTTCTAGAGCGTCTGGTTTTTTAACGAGCGGCGGTGGATCGCTCGACGATCGCGGTGCTTTCGATTTTCGATTTCGGTGGTATTGGTGCCTCGCGTTTCGGTAGTGATGGGCGAACCGGATCACTACAAGATGCTTGAAGTAAATCACCACCAGAAAGTTAATGATTTTGTCGTGCGGTATGCAGTACCGTGCTGTGTCATGTGCGTACAACGAGATGTGGGTGTTGTTTAGTGTTGGATAATTCAGATCCAGATTCATAAATCAGAATGAATCTTCGATCTGAATAAATGAATCTGAATCTCTATTCCGACGATTCTTGAATCCTCGAGCGTCATGAATCCTCGAGATTTATAAATCTCTTCAGGAAACATAATTGGCGTGTTTTTATGTTTTTCGCGACTTTATTAAGAATTATTTTACAGTTGTAGTTATTATTAGCACTGCTAGCATTCTTATAGCTAGATTGCTTAAACCCAATCGGGCTGAATTATATTCTAGTGATCGAACTCAAATACTTTGTGATATTAACACAACCAATTTCAACGCTATATTTTTTCCATTTGTTCACTTTAATGAAATTTAACGATCATTGTTTAAAACTATATTTTTTAAATACATTTTTCTAAAACGTACATCATTTCTTCAATACTGTTGGCTATTCGTACGCTCTACGAGTATTTTTGTAATACAACTATATATCTTAAAAAAACAATATCCTAATTTTATGTTACCAAACATGCGAATTCTAATTTATTAAACAAAGCTACAGATTTAGGATATTTTTCGTTAAAATATTTTTTCTTTCTTATTTTTGTATGAAATTTTTCTCTTCCAGATCCTTAGTGAAGTGTTCAAATTTTAAATGGAATTCTGTACGATTTTGTTGTACTACGAGTTTTGTATAGACCGTGGAATAGTATAGGGTTGCGTCGCGCGGTATTTTAACTGTAAATTTTATGGAACAAACGATTACATCGATACACGCAAAATAATCAGAGATTATATTTTAGCTGGTCGCGACTCTAGAATAGTTTTCTTTGGTTTACTGTTTTTGGAAATGTATAACACTCGGATTGTTGTGTTGTAAAGAAGAGTAACTTTTATTATTTAAGATCGTTGAATGGATTTTTAATTCATCATAATAATACGTATGATTACCCGTCCGTATATGTTACAATTAACAACACTTACATTTTATTCGAATTTACGTAACAAAAAGTTACTCATATAATAAAGTAAATATGCTGTTATTTGTCATAATTATACTGTATATACATAATTTTCTGCAGTCGCTTTGGTGCGAGTCTATTTCTTTTATCAGTATATATGTTCCCTGCTTTAGAGAATATCCGCTCGCACGGAACTGATGTGGCTGGTATGCCGAAACGTCGTTGAAATCATTTGAATAATTTTGGAAAATTACTTTCTTCTTTTTTCCACCAGTCAATTGGGTTTTCACTAAAGCGTAAGTTATTTGTTGAATTAGATATGAATCTAATTCTCGTTCTGCAGCTAACTTAGGGCTAAAACTTTCATCTTGTAGTTCATATTGGATACAAAATCATAAAAAAATCGAATTTGGAGTAACATTGTTGCTTTTCGGGTTATCATTTTCCGTTTGAATCTCAAACAAAGTCGTTAGTTCTTCAATTAAAGCTTCGCAAGATGATTTATAAATATCTAGCTCATTCTCTAGAGAGCTTTTTCTGGGAAGTCTGGAATCCAGTATCATGGACTGGGTGACATACAAATCTTTTCATAGTGGTTGGAATCTTGTGGACATACCATAGATTATTATCGAAAAATTGTAAATTTGCTACAGGTTGTACTATTATATCACAATCTTCATTTTTTATGTTGCAATCTAATTTTAATGACAATCTATTTTTAATACAAACTCCCAACGCAATTCTATTTTTATAATCTCTCCAACATAAGGTACGGCGAATTCCAAAGCGTAGGGACATTTTTTTTGTTTCGTTAGAACGGCCTGGCCCGTATCGACTAATTTTACCACGTAGCCGGATAGTCAGTCCTTGCTACGGGGGATTGGTCCGGATGGGAATTTGGTCCGGTCCGTTCGTGTGAAGACCGGCTCCGCTACCATCATGCCGCTCGTAGCGAAGCGTAGGGACATCTTGCTTTAATTTCAGATTCGCCATATTTAAATTGAGTTGAACTTCGGTTAGTTTTAGCGTAGCTACACTACTTTTTCTAAAATGCATTACAACTTTTTTATTTTTTCTACCGTATGACTTATACTCATGTTGATAGCCTTTTTAACTACTGAATGCAATGAATGTGCGAAGCACGGGAAATGTTTAAAATCTAAAATCGAAGCAGTCACTCGCATTGAAGAGCGTCCCGATATCACTCTAGAGCAAATATCGGCGGAATGCAACCGCATTGCTAACTTGAAACGTGAAAATGCTATGATCGCTGGTGCGACGGAAGAGCGTGTGCTTGCATTACAAGATGGCGGCCGAAACCATTTTAAGGGCTCGGATAAAGGATCGCGCTCGCATTGCACGTTTCGCGATAACCGATCAGGGAGTGAAAAACCGAGAAACGCTTGCTGGCTATGCGTTGGTTGAAATTGGGTGAAGGATTGTCCGAAATCGATCTAAAAGTGCAAAGAGTGCGGTGAATCAGGTCTTCGGGAGGAGCGTTGTCGCAAGCGGAAGCGTCACGCCGATCGCAGAAGCCACCGACCGCTACGGTCTGTTAGAACTGTTAGGGTGTGTAGTGTAAGAGCCAGCCGTAAATTTGTGCAGGTTTCCATCAATGGAACGAGTATCCGATTGCAGTTGGATACGGGCTCGGACATATCGGTCATAGGTCAGACCGCATGGGAAAAACTAGGGAAGCCATCATTGGTAAAGCCTACCGTTTGTGCAAAAACTGCTTCTAATGAAAAATTAAAGCTGCTAGGCGAGTTTGAAGCAAGGGTGACAATATGCAACGCCACCAAGCCGGCGATCATCCGTGTGGCTCAGGTCGATCTGCTCTTGCTGGGAGCAGATTTGGTGGATTCTTTTGCCCTTGGCTCCGTCCCAATGGACATGTTTTGTGCGAACATTTCAACGGATACGCACGTTCCAAAAGTGTTGCATGCAAGCTTTCCCGGAGTGTTTCGAGGTACAGGGCTTTGTACAAAGGCGCAGATCAAGCTGCAGCTAAGGGAAAATTGCAGTCCAGTTTTCCGTCCAAAGCGGCCCGTGGCTTATGCCATGCAAGCCACTGTTGAAAAAGAGCTTGACCGATTGGTAGAAATGAACGTGATCACTCCCATTGATTACTCTGAATGGGCAGCCCCAATCGTGGTCGTGCGTAAGAGCAACGGCAGTATTCGAATTTGCGGCGATTATTCCACTGGGCTGAATGCTGCGCTGCAGCCGCACGAGTATCCTTTGCCGTTGCCGGATGACATTTTTGCGAAGCTTGCTCACTGTAAGATCTTCCGCAAAATAGATTTGTCGGACGCATTTTTGCAAGTAGAGATCGAGGAGAGCTGCAGGACTCTTCTCGCGATAAACACGCATCGGTGTCTATACCTCAATAATCGTTTACCTCCAGGATTAAAGATAGCACCAGCCGCATTTCAGCAGATTATAGATGCGATGCTTGCCGGATTACATGACACATCTGGTTATATGGACGATGTTGTTGACGGAAAGAGAGCACGATGAGAACGTCAGAAACTGTTGGGATACAATGTCTGTAACCTTATTGTGAAACCCTGTATATTTTTACGTTGTCGTTGTCAGTTTGGCAACTCTGTTTTTGGTGGCATACGAAGTCATCTTATGTCAGTCGTTCTTGATCCTTCGACCAATAAACATTGTGAAGTCAGTTCTCGGAAGTCGTGTCCACTTTATTCCTTTAATTTATTAGATTATGGGCCCAGAACGTTTGTGTTGGGTACGTACGCAGCCAGGCACTCATGTGCGCTCTCCACGAGAAGTCTCTCGCTGGATGAGAAGCACGAGTGGCCCTTGAAGCACAAGGAGCAACTAGGACGATCGGGATCGTGGCCTCGATCCCGATCAAGCTGCGGAGGTCGGGTTTGAGCAGCGGGTCGATAAAGTCGAGAACTATGTGACACTGCACGTCTTTTAACCTTTAATATAGTATATGTGTTTACCCTGTAACCAAACAGTTCTTTTTATTGCGTTTGTGTTGTTTTTAAGTGTAAAATATCACCAATGTAAAAGTGGCGACGAGGATGGGATATTTATTTTAAACTGTTTGTTAAGTTTTAACGTGTGCAAGTGTAAGTGTCACAAACATTGTTCCACCGTGTCGTAAGCGTCGCAGGATGGAGCAAACCGACGCAAATAGTGTGGACTTCCTCGGGGACGCTGACCTGCGCCGATTATCTCAGAATCGTGCCTACCTCCCAGGCGTTCCCGTGCAAAATCTCGGGCATCGAGAAAGAGCGTCAGTTTTACCACCGACGCACATCCAGCCACCATCGCAGATTACTTCGACGCCATCGCTGCTCAACGCGTCTCCGGCCATGATTAGCAGCGCGGACAGTGCCACAATGCTACAAATGATGAATTTGCTTCAAGGGCAAATGGCGCATCAGCAGCAAATACTCAACGAGTTGCTACATTCGCGAGTTAACCATCATATGTGTGAGTCTGCATCACGCAGATCTTTTTATCTCATCTCTATCACCCATACATTTATAAGTTTAGATTATAGTTAGGCTAGGTATTGATAGAATAATAAATAGGAGAGTAGTCATAATACTGTACTCGAGGTGTCTACATCTACTTCGTTGTATCCGAAATATATTAACTCGCGCATCCAAAATCAAAGCGCAACACCCTCTACTTTCCAGTCTGAACAAATTATTGATTCTCTGTCTCATCATATTTCAGAGTTTCAATACGACAAAGAGGCTGGTATAACCTTCAAAAATTGGTTTTCACGATATCTCGACCTGTTCCAGAAGGACGCTGCTAGGATTGACGACGCCGCCAAAGTGCGATTGTTGCTTCGGAAGCTGGGACCATCCGAGCACGATCGCTATTTGAGTTTTATCATGCCGAGTCGACCGCCTGATTTTTCACTGGAGCAGACGGTGGAAAAGTTAACATGCCTGTTCGACACCCAGGAATCCCTGCTGAGCAAACGGTTCAAGTGTTTGCAAATCGTGAAAAGGCGGACAGAGGATCACCTGAGTTATGCATGCCGGATCAACAAGGCGAGTGTCGAGTTCGAACTCGGCAAGCTGAACGAGGAGGAGTTTAAGTGCTTGCTGTACGTGTGTGGTTTGAAGGACGAAATCGACGCAGACATCAGGACGCGGCTACTAGCCCGCATCGAGGACAAGGTCTGCGCAACCTTGGAACAGCTATCGTCAGAATGCCATCGCCTGATCAATTAGAAAAGAGATAGTGCATTGATCGAGGCACCAGCACCAGAGCGTGTGCTTACAGTAAACGCTAAGGCACATCGCGTACAACGACAGTTCCAGCCCAAACGTGAAGCTCCGAAAAGTCCGTGTTGGTCATGCGGAGAGCTTCACTGGAGCCGCGATTGCCCGTATCGAACGCATCGATGCGACACCTGTTTCAAAACAGGCCACAAAGAGGGCTTTTGCAAACGCATGAAGTCGCATAAGCCAGGCAAACGCCTCTGGTAGCAGCAAGGAACGCACTTGAAAATGGTGACAGTCATCGTCCGGAGCGTTCAGCAACGTCGCAGATTTGTTTCATTAACGATGAATGGTACACCAATTCGCCTGCAGTTGGACACAGCTTCCGATATTACCGATATCGATCATAAAACTTGGAAACTCATCGGAAGTCCGCGATTAGTGTCACCATCCGTGATCGCCAGAACCGCATCAGGTCAATGAACGTTGGGGCTACGTGCGGAAGTACCGTTTGTGCAGGACATGTTTGCGGAGACATCCCGGACGTTGTAACGTATCGTCATCATGCGGAGTAAACGGTTGTTCTTCGTACCACCATAGTTCGCTGCATGGCCAACCCTCTGCAAGCACATCGAACCCAATCGCCGTACTAAGTCATAGTGCCAAAAACCAGTCGTCCTTGTTACGATACGTGCCAGTGTCACTGTACGGAAATGTACGGAAATTCTTACCAAAGTAAGCACATTCGCACTGTTGGATGAAGGATCATCAGTAACCCTTATGGATCACGCCCTACTGAAAGAGCTGAAGCTAAAAGGAACGCCTGATCCAATCTGCCTTAGCAGGACCGGTGATCAACGGAGAGAAGAACATCATTCCCACTCGGTTGCAATCCAAATTTCAGGTATAGATGGTGCAACTAAAATGTATGTAATTCCAAAGGTGCATACTGTAGCTGATTTAGCGTTGCCTGCGCAAACGTTGCCACTGTCTCATCTCGTTAAAAAATACCACCACCTAGAAAACGCTAAGGCAATAAGTCAAGCGGTCCCTAGAATCTTGGTCGGGATTAATAACTTCCACCTTACTCGTCCCCTTAAGACAATAGAAGGAGCTGTAGGAGAACCAATAGCCACGAACACACGCCTAGGTTGGGTAATCTGCGGACCATACGTATCCTGTGGTACACCTACACTAAATCCGAGAGAAGTACACTTGTGTACCTGTAGCGATGTTGATGCGAAGTTAGATGAAATTCTACGAAAGTATTTCGCAGCCGATATTAATCCATACGGCGACCGCGCCAACATTCTCTCCAAGGAAGACGAACGATCCCTTCAAATGCTAGAATCGACAACCAGGCTCGTAGATAACCGTTTTGAAACCGGATTGTTATGGCGTACAGAGGAGGTTAGTCTACCAGACAATCGACGAATGGCTCTGAACAGGCTAGAATGTTTGGAGAAACGTCTACGGCGGGACGATGGCCTGATGGAGGTGGTTAACGCAAAACTGAAGGAATATCTTTCCAAGGGGTATGTACGAAAACTGTCGAACGAGGAACTAATCGCTACTAAAAATCATCGTAGGAAATGGTATTTGCCGATATTTCCCGTGACGAACCCTAACAAGCCGGGAAAAGTACGCTTGGTTTGGGATGCGGCGGCCGCTGTACGAGGAGTATCCTTGAACACAACCTTATTAGCAGGTCCGGATCTATTGACACCTGTTGCTGCGGGAACAAAGTTCGGACTGCTGGGTCCGCCGCCGTAGGTAGACCACGCGAAGATTGGCCTACCATGAAACTCTCGCGCCAGTTTCGGACCGTCGTAGCCAAATCGGACGTTAGGCTTGGCTCTGGAATTCTGGAGCTAGTTTCTAACGGTGGACCTTGCTAGTCGGAAAACCGTAGAAGTGAAGGCGCTCGGAATTGTTCGGGTCGGACAGTTAGGCTTTTGTTCTGATAAATCAGAATAAATTCCTAATGTGGACCTCCATACAACTCGATTGCCAACCCAGCGACTCGAAAAGCACCGGTTGAGGTTTAAAGTACAAGTCTCGTTTATTAACAATTTCTCCTGCTTATATACTAACAATCTGTCTTAGGACTTGAAAGAGAAAGCGAGATGAACGATAGAATCGTTCTCCTTACGTTAGCATATATTGTATTTGAAGGATCGAATTATTCTTCTTATGCTGGCAAATCTATTGGTGTCGGGTGTACACGCCCGTTGACAGTCGTATTGCGTCTGCTTATTTGCAATAATTGTCGTATAGTCGATTGTATTTGTTTACAGTATCAACGGTGAGGGCTCTTATTGTTTATACGCTTTTCGAACGAGTCTCCGGACGTTGTTTACTTATGACCTCACGTATCTTTCAATTGTTATGTTTTTGTTCCCCCTTTGAGCGCTGGCACGCTCATTCATGAATTTTGTTCGCTTATTTTGCCTTGCGACCGATTTCGCGGATTTCTTGATTGTTATGATTATTCCTCTTTTGGGTGCTAGCATGTTCCTTCATGAATTCTTTTCGCGTTCGTAACAACACCCCTGCCATCAGTCCTGTATCGTTTTCGCGAGTATCGATTCGCATTCGCAGCTGATATTCGTGAAATGTACCACCAGGTGATGATACGAAAGGAGGATCAGCATAGTCAACGCTTCCTTTGGAGATGGGGCAATTCAAATCGTGATCCAGAAGAATATGTAATGACGAGGATGACCTTCGGTGCCACATGTTGACCTAGTAGCGCGCAATACGTTAAAAATCTAAACGCCGATCGCTTTGCCGCACAATTCCCGCGAGCTACACGTTGCATAAAGGACCAGCATTACATCGATGATTTGCTGGCCAGCACTGAACGTGAAGAAGATGCCGTAAAGCTAGCTGAAGAGGTACGAAACATTCACGCACAAGGCGGTTTCCTGCTTCACAATTGGTTGTCAAATTCGAATCGGATTGGGGAAAATCTGCCAGGAAATGCAGAAGATCAGCGAGAATTCAACTCAGACACGGTAGTTTGTGCCCAAAAGATACTCGGAATGTGGTGGAACAGACAATCGGACACGTTTAGTTTCAAGCTAATACCCAAAAAAGACCACGACATTCTAGAAGGGCATTGTATACCAACCAAACGACAAATACTGCGCGTTCTTATGAGCATTTACGATCCCCTAGGACTGTTAGCCGGATTTCTCTTTTATTTGAAGGTAATTTTACAAGATGTTTGGCGCAACAATACTGGTTGGGACGAGCAAATACCTTATGAACTTGTGCAAAAATGGAAGCAATGGCTAGATGGTCTATCCCATGTGCAAAACATTACCATTCCTCGTTGTTACCGGCTACACATGAAGCTCGAAGGGGTCGAAACTCAACTACACGTGTTTGTTGACGCCGGTCGAAATGGATACGCAGCCGTGTCTTATCTTCGTTTCCAGTGTGGAGAGCACGTCGAAGTGTCTCTGGTTGGTGGCAAAGCAAAGGTGGCGCCCCTGAAGTACATCTCAATTCCGCGCATGGAACTACAAGCGGCGGTTATAGGATCACGGCTCGCAACGACCATCCAACAGACGCATGACCAACGAATAGACCAGCGCTTTCTGTGGACCGACTCCCGGGATGTTATGTGTTGGTTACGATCCAACCATAGAAAATACAGTATCTACGTCGGACACCGGGTAGGCGAAATTTTAAAATTCCACAATTAACGAATGGCGTTGGGTACCAACTAAATTAAACGTGACGGATGAAGCTACAACATGGATCAACCTACAACAACACTTGGATTCGAGTCGCTGGTTCACCGGACCGGAGTTTTTAAGGGAGTCAATGACAAATTGGCCACCCGTAGAGTTTCATGCCAAGGAAACGGAAGAAGAAGCTCGACAAACCGTGATGATACACCAAGAAGTTGTACCAATATTTTCCTTTGAGCGCTTTTTGAAATGGAGACGGCTGCTGCGTTCTGTTGGTTACATGTGGCGATTTGTCTACAATATGAGAAATCCGGGAAAGCATCTTGTAGGTGCACTAACGGCACAAGAACTACAAAAAGCCGAGAGATCGATTATACGAGAGGTTCAACAAAAAGCCTATCCCCTGGAATATTTCATTCTTAGTGAACAACCAGAAGGAAACATGAACCAGCTTATTCGAACTAAGCGAAGTAGCCCGTTGTACAAGCGCAGCCCGTACATGGATGCTGACGGAATCATAAGAGTGAAAGGTAGAATCGACGCTTGTGACTTGGTAGATCCAACCACCAAAAGGCCGATCATTCTTCCGAAATCCAGCGTGGTAACAGATCTACTAGTAGATGATTTTCATTGACGTTTCCGACACGCAAACCACGAAACGGTTATAAATGAAGTTAGGACAAAATACGACATTCCAGCCTTACGCAACGTTTGCCGACGCGTTCGAAAACATTGTACTTGTGGCGAAGACGTGTAAACTCCTCTTCATACGTCTTACGCACACACACATCGTACGCACGCACCGCGCGTGTTACAACAGCACTAACAGTTGTAAGCACTAACTACCACTAACGATTAATCGTAACGTAATAAAACAAGTCAGTATGCAAGTGACCATTAAGCGAACAACAGCTATCCTTCGACTCTGATATTCCAATACCGAAAAGAGACAAAGTAGTACCCCATAACTGGTGACCCCGACTGAACAAGCTCCCGACTGAACAAGCTCCCGACTGAACAATACGCAATACGCAAACAAAAATCGTGAAATTGTGATTTTACAGTGATCGCGTACCAAAAGCTTCTTGCTCAGCGAGAGAAAGTCCTATCACCGACCACGTGCGAAACAAAATGCCTACCGAAACCGCTGAAGAACAAAATGGTGCTACCGCCGTGAAATGCGAGGCAAGTGACGCTACAGTGATTGCCAAAATAAGCTACCCCGTTTTAGACCCAGACGATATTGAAACATGGTTTATGTGCCTCGAAGCCTCTTTTAGCGTGAACAGTTTCAAACTGGACAAAGTTAAATTCAACACAGTAATCGTCGCACTTGGCTCACGAGCGAAATACGTACATTCAGTTATTACACAGTGCCAAAATAGTAGCTACAGCAACAAGTACGAAACTCTTAAAGCCGCCGTTATCGCTCATTTCCAACCATCGGAAACACAGCGCCTGTCCAGTTTGCTGTCCGGAATGTCCTTGGGAGATCAGAAACCAAGCATTCTACTGTCCGAGATGCGCCGCTTAGGAGGAGCAGGTTGTACCGACAACGTACTGACGAACCTTTGGCTACGAGCCCTGCCCAACACAACACGTGCTATTATTGCTGCTATGCCGACCGCTACGTTGGATGACCAGGCAAAAGTCGCTGACAAAATCCTAGAAGCCCCACGTGAACAGATTGCATCAGTTCAACATCGCGAAGAAGCATCATCTATTAATTCGCTGGAACAACGTATCGAAGCCCTCACACAACGCTTGGAAGAAGCATTATCAGGTAACCCTCGCAGAAGACGTTTTAGTAATACACGCTCTCGTTCTTGCAGCCG
This sequence comes from Anopheles moucheti, assembly GCF_943734755.1. Classification (NCBI taxonomy): domain Eukaryota; kingdom Metazoa; phylum Arthropoda; class Insecta; order Diptera; family Culicidae; genus Anopheles; species Anopheles moucheti. The sequence goes on from NC_069142.1 coordinate 16,365,979, forward strand.
ACGGGATGGAACACCAGCCAGAAACAAGCGTGGCTGGATCTACTGGTTTCACTTCCGACATGGTGCTCAGGCTCGCAAGTGTGAGAAACAAAAGGCGGACAACCCAAACGTACCGTGTATTTTTTTCGACGGGAAGATCGAGACGTACTCTCGACCACGACCGATATAAACGCAGTCCCTCCGTCAGTGTACAACCATCCAGTTACCAGAAACCCTGCATCCGACACGGATAATAACAGCAGCAGCAATAATCATCTACAACGCATACACATTCACGACTCGAGAACATCGAATCGATTTCTAATCGACACCGGAGCGGACGTTTCTGTGGTACCACCAACCGTAAAGGAGCGTAACTCACCAAAACATGCACATCAACTTTTCGCCGCGAACGGTACTCCAATACGCACGTACGGTACCAAGCGTATCACTGTCGATCTCGGCCTACGACGATCTTTTGTGTGGTGTTTTATCATCGCCGATGTGAGTTCGCCCATCATAGGTGCCGATTTTCTGAAGCATTATGATCTCCTCGTCGACCTCCGCAGAAGCAAGCTCATCGACAACACGACACGTTTAGAAATCGACAACATTAACGCAGTAAACGAACCTGCAATTACAACTTTTGACGTAAACTCGCCGTTTTCTGCAATCCTTAACGAATACAAGGACATCACTGTTTTAAACATGAAGCACAAGCCAACCAAGACGAACACCGTCCACCAAATCATTACCAACGGGCCACCCGTATTTTGTCGACCTCGCCGATTGCCTATCGATAAGCTCAAAGAAGCGAAAGCTGAGTTCCAATTTTTGATGGAACAGGGAATTTGCAAACCCTCTAAAAGTAACTGGGCCAGCCCGTTACATCTAGTAAAGAAGTCAAATGGGAAGTGGCGACCTTGCGGAGACTATCGGAACCTAAATGCCATCACCGTTCCTGACCGATACCCTGTACCGCACATCCAAGATTTCTCAAACATTCTACACGGAAAAACAATATTCTCGAGCATAGACTTGCAAAGAGCTTACCATCAGATTCCTGTATCACCAGAAGATGTCCCAAAGACGGCCATAACCACGCCATTCGGACTCTTCGAATTCAATTACATGACATTCGGTTTGAGAAATGCAGGACAAACCCTTCAAAGGCATTTGCACGCCATCCTAGGCGACCTTGATTACGTATTTCCATATGTAGACGACCTATGCATAGCTTCTGAAAACATTGAGCTACATAAACAGCACCTCCGTGAAGTTTTCAAACGATTGAAGGAAAACAGTCTCGTCATCAACGCTGCAAAATGCCAAATTGGTCAAAAATCGGTTGATTTTCTAGGACACCAAGTCACAGCAGACGGAATACAACCGAAACCAAACAAGGTGCAAGCCATTCTAGATATGCCTAGACCAATAAATGCCAAGCAGATGAAGAGATTTTTGGGTGCCATCAATTTCTATCGTCGTTTCATCCCGCGCGCAGCAGAAAATCAGCGCATCCTTCAAGCTATGATCTCGGGCAACATAAAAAATGATATTACAGTCCTAGAGTGGAACGACACTACCAACGAAGCATTTCAAAGCTGCAAACAAGGTTTAGCTAATGCTACTATGCTTGCGCATCCTTCACCTGAAGGAACACTCTCCCTCGATGTGGATGCTTCAAACACATGTATTGGTGCCGTTCTTCACCAGATCACCATAAAAGGACCACAGCCACTCGCATTTTTTTCCCGCAAGCTGAATGAAAGCCAACAAAAACTGAGTACATACGATCGAGAACTAATCGCAATGTATGAAGCAGTTAAGCACTTCAAAGATACTTTACAAGCACGAGAATTCTGTATATACACAGACCACAGGCCTCTTACCACAGCTTTCCAACAGCGTCCAGAAAAAGCAACTCCAACACAGCAACGCAGACTTAGCTACATTAGCGAATTCACCACCGATATTCGACATGTAGCGGGCGAGGCGAATAAAGTGGCCGACATGCTTAGTCGTATCAACACCATCACCGATATCGAAACGATCGACTACAACCGCATGACTGAGTTACAGAAATCTGATTCCGATACATACACGTAGATACACGTAGATATCATAGGACCATTACCACCAGCGGATGGTAACGCAAATTGCCTTACGATCATCGATAAGTTTACCAGATGGCCTGAGGTTTATCCCTTACCAAACATAACTGCACACACCGTGGCACGCGCATTCATCAACGGCTGGATAGCGCGCTTTGGTGTACCAACGATCATTACCACCGATTGTGGCAGACAGTTCGAGTCAGAGCTGTTTCGCGCACTTACAAGCGTGCTTGGCATAACACACTTACGCACAACTCCGTACCATCCACAAGCCAATGGACAAATCGAGCGCGTACATCGTCAGCTTAAAGCAGCAATAATGTGCCACCAGAACTCCAAGTGGACAGAAGTTTTGCCTTTCGTCCTCTTAGGTATGCGGTCTTCTTTGAAAGAAGACGTCCAGGCCACAGCTGCTGAACTCATTTACGGCGTACCACTCCGACTACCTGGTGAATTCTTCGTGCAGACCGAAGATGGAAAAGCTACACCAGAATTCGCAACCCAGCTGAAACGAATGATGTCAACAGTGATACCGAAACCAACCAGCAACCACAACACTCGTGAATCTCCATTCACGCAAAAGGAACTGCATTCATGTACGCACGTTTTCGTTAGAGTTGGAGCCATTAAGCCACCTCTCACGCAACCGTATGATGGGCCATACCGAGTAGTCCGTCGGAAGAAAAAAGTTTTCATCGTAGAAGTTAAAGGCAAGAACATCCCAATTTCGGTCGATCGTCTTAAAGCAGCATTTACCCAAGAAGACACTACCGCAAATCACACACCCGAATCAACCGTTACCGACCCTCCATATAAAACGCGATCAGGAGGTAGAGTTATAATTCCTAATCGGTATTAAAATCTAAGGGGGAAGTACTGTGGCGAAGACGTGTAAACTCCTCTTCATACGTCTTACGCACACACACATCGTACGCACGCACCGCGCGTGTTACAACAGCACTAACAGTTGTAAGCACTAACTACCACTAACGATTAATCGTAACGTAATAAAACAAGTCAGTATGCAAGTGACCATTAAGCGAACAACAGCTATCCTTCGACTCTGATATTCCAATACCGAAAAGAGACAAAGTAGTACCCCATATACTTTCTGTAAAATCAGAGAGACCATACCACGTTCTCCGATTATGAGCCAGCTTCCCCCTTCCCGACTAGCTGCCTACCTTAAGCCGTTTTCGTTCACCGGGATCGACTATTTCGGTCCTATATCCGTTTCAATGGGTCGCGGAAGAGCAGAAAAACGATGGGGCGTGCTTTTCATCTGCATGACTGTTCGTGCGATTCACATAGAAGTCACATAGCCGCAAAAAACATCGATCCACAAAGGCTCATTGATGAAATCAACTGCCCTGACACGATTTGGACCTTTAATCCGCCAGCCGCACCTCACTTTGGTGGCTCCTGGGAAAGGATGATACGTACGGTGAAAAGAACGCTGGAAAGGATGCCATTCCGTCGTATTACGACCGATGCAGTGTTAAACTCTATGCTCATCGAAACGGAAAACATAATCAACTCACGACCTCTAACGCATGTGCCAGTAGATCGAGACGAAGATGGACCATTCACCCCTAATCATTTTCTTCAAGGATCGTCGTCCGGCGTAAAACCCCTGCTCCCATTCGACGACTCTTCAGCGACGCTACGAAACACATGGCAAACATCGCAGGTATACGCAAACATGCTTTGGAAGAAGTGGTTGAAGAGCTACCTGCCGACACTCACGAAGAGAACGAAGTGGTTCGAGCCGTCACGTCCAGTTATGAAAATCATCCTAGAAACTGTTGACCACGAGGCAGGGTAGTTGAAGCCATACCATCGCGAGATGGTACCGTGCGACGAGTAACCATTCAAACCGCAAAAGGAAAGCGATTAGAACGACCAGTAGTAAAGATAGTAGTATTAGATGTTGGACAAGAATAGTACAACAGCCACGGAGCCATTGCACGGGGCGGAGTGTCGACGGTAACGCCGTTACCGTCGATTGTTGTCCAATGATCGATGGTTCGCGTTGGGTGTGCGTGACGGTACCTTCGTTAAAAACCAGGAAACCCTTTATACTCTACACAGCGGCGAGAGAGAGAGTAGAGAAAGGACATAACCGTATCGTTGAGTGCGTCTGATACGACGCAGTCTAAGTCAGATAGAGCAAGGAACGGTACGGTTTTTTGAGCGAAGCTGGAGCCACCGTTAACACCTGGCTGTGTCTGTACAAATAAAAAAAAGATTGTACAAATAAAAATCCCGCCTGTTCGCGCAGCTGCGAACACCCTGTAACCAAACAGTTTTTATTTGCGTTGTGCTGTTTTTAGGTGTAAAATATCACCAACGTAAAAGTTTGTGATACAAAATGGATAAAGAACTGGAAATTGTTCGTGTGCCGTTGTTTGATGATTCCAATTTCGCATCTTGGAAGATCCGTATTCAAGTAGTGCTCGAAGAGCATGATTTGTGTGAATGCATTCAAAATGAGACGGAGGAAGTGGTGGAATTGCAAATTAAAACGGAGGACACAGACACTGTTCGCCAGGCGAAAGAAAAACTGAAAGAGAAACGTCGGAAGAAAGATCGGCGATGTAAATCGGTATTGGTTTCGCGGATCCATGATAGTATGCTGGAATACGTTTAGGATAAGGTGACGCCGAGAGCAATTTGGCTTGCTTTGGAAAAGGTGTTTGAAAGACACAGCATAGCAAACCGGCTTCATCTAAAGAAGAGCCTAATGTTGTTTAGCCATAAAGGGGGCAGCCTGCAGGATCATTTCTTAGAATTTGATCGGTTGGTGCGTCAAAATAAAGCTGCTGGAGCTTTGATGGACGACATAGATTTTGCATGTCAGCTGCTTTTGACCATGGGGCCAAAATATGCGACAGTAGTAACAGCAATAGAGACTATGTCCGCAGAAAATTTGACGCCCGAATTTGTAAAAGGTCGCCTTTTTGATGACGAAATCAAATGCATTGTGGAAGCTGTTTCTTCGAAATGTGTTTCGGCTGCTTTTGAAGGTGTACGCTTTCGCACTGAGGGCCGGTTCGGATCCGTTATAATCGCAACTCACTAACTCGACTTAGGTTCTTTTTGTGACCTGTTCAACTTCGAGCTTTATTCACACACTAATTGTAATTCGCTACTATTTCTGTAATTCTACCTCTCTAGGAGCGTGGAGCGTAACCGCGCTCACCAATACTCGTGTCGTACCGGTTCTTCCGACACTGTAGCGGGAATTGCCTATCGTAAGGCGCAACATTCCGGCCACCTAAAATGAATATTTTAAGTTCCTATTTGCCTCCTAACACCTAAGGGTTTTGTGTTACCTTTGGTAGTATGTATATCTTGGAAACTGGCCGCACAACATTTTTCGCATTCGCCGTTCGCAACGTTACCACCCTGACTACTCCGTCCTTTCCGGTATGGACTTCCAATACGCGACCCCTAGGCCATCGAGTTGGAGGGGTATTATCTTCTTTTACTAACACCATCGTTCCTGGTTCAATAGCTGTAGCTGGATTAGAGATGGGAAAATATGAACGAACCTGGTGGAACGGTTCCGCTCCATCACTGGAGTGAACGACACCAGGTTCAAAACATTTTGCTCCTCAGTTCCAAAATTCACTCCTTGGAACGGCTCAAAAATTCACTCCTTGGAACGGCTCCGAAATTTCACTCCTACGAACAGTTCCACAGTTCACTCCTACGAACAGTTCCATAGTTCACTCCTAGGAACGGCTCTAAATTTCACTCCTAGGAACGGAACCAAATTTCGCTCCTTGGAACGGAACCAAATTTCACTCCTATGAACGGCTCCAAAATTCACTCCTAGGAACGGATCGAAATTTCACTCCTAGGAAAGGATCGAAATTTCTCTCCTCGGAACGGCTTGAAATTTCACTCCAAGGAACGGTACCAAAATTCACTTCTAGGAACGGCTTGAAATTTCTCTCCTAGGAACGGTATCAAATTTTAATCCTAGGAACGGATCCAAATTTCAGTCGTTATCGTTTATAAGCTAGCCCGTGCATTTTGTTGTTGTGAAATTTATCACTCGTGGGTTTTGTTGTGAAATTTATCTTCGTGTTAATTTGTTAATTTGTTAGAACGTTGTATGAAGATTATGAATGCATACGAGTTTAATTGGTATGCATCCAATGTTAATGTTATGTTAAATAAATTTAATGCATCCAAGTAATGTTAAATTATTATAAATGTAAGATAAATGAAATGTATAAATATATGAATAATAGTGATATAATATTATGCACTTGTTTTGCGATTATCCCTTTTTCTAAGGTCCAACAACATTATCCTTTGTATTTTTTTCCAATTGCTGGATGGTCTGATTTGCGCAGTTCATGGGTCCTTTCCGTATCGGTGGTGTCATGCAAAATTTCGCAACATTTTTGTCTTACCTACTTCTTCCTTGAAAACTTTATAACAATTCGTATCAGTGGCGGATCTAATGGTGGGCGGAGTAGGCGGCCGCCAGGGGCCTCGTCGAATGGGGGGGGGGGGGGGGGGGGGGGGTGCTTTTTAGTAGAAAAAGGTGTATAGAATGTATGTCAGAAAGCGAAGAATAGAGGGGCCCCGAGGAGTACAACAAGGGACCCCGCGAAAAAAATTGTTCGCGACCACCCCCCCCCCCCCCCCCAGGCATTTTTAATTTGAGGCCCCGACTATCATTCCGCCTAGGGCCTCCAAGGGGATTGATCCGCCACTGATTCATATGCATTGTTTACCACGTTGAGCGGCACGTCGTTCACATGGGCCCGAGCCCGACAGAAAATCATTCTTTGTCACGCTTGCACTTCCACTTTGCGAAGTTCTAGGAACTGTTTTTGACTATGTCAATGCGGTTACGCCCAGGGGGAATGGTAGGGAGCTGCGCTAGGACAACACGATTTTAGGAAGTGTTCTCGGCTGCGCGGATGGATTGGCCGAGTTTTCTTTTGAAAGGATTTTTTTTATGTAGATCGAGCGTTCGAGCAACGAAATCAACACTTTGTTGACGGGGGACGGACATGTCCGTCCTCGCTCAGCCGAACATTGTTGACGGGTGACGGACATGTTCGTTCTCGCTTAGCCTAACGTGGTTGACGGGGAACGGACATGTCCGTCCTGAAGACCGGCGCATCGATGAAAGACACGCGCGCACATGCATGCACACGGGCTATTTCTGATTGTGTAGTTGTTTTCTGTGTTGTGTTCTTTTCTGGATTATTTTCTGGACGTTCTAAGCTAATGATGAAAGATTTCAGGTAATGAATGACATCGTGCGACGCTAAGCTCTCCAGCGCCTAAGACAACAAATGTTTGCGGCGATACCAGCACGTTCTGGCTAAAAATCGCCCGTCAACAAAGTGTTCAGAATTTATTTCGAAATGATTTTGTATGGTTGATTCTTTGCGAAAATTGGTGCGGTTAATGAATTACATATATACGTCGTCAAGCTGGTATGGCGATCAATTGCGATCTATCATCTGTCACGGCAACATCGTTCGATAGCTCTGTTGTTGCGAACGCGAACAAAACTCATGAATGAGCATGCTAGAATCCGAAGGGGGTTAATCATAACAATTGAGAAAACCGCGAAATCAGTCGAAATGTTAAGAACGCGAACAGAACTCATGAATGAGCATGCTAGCACCCAAGGTGAGGGCGTAAATCATAACAGTTGACATAAACGCGAGCTCGTAAGTAAACAACGTCCGGAGACCCGTTCGAAAAGCGCATAAACAATAAGAGCCCTCACCGTTGATACTGTAAACAAATACAATCGACTATACGACAATTATCGGAAATAAGCAGACGCAATGCGACCGTCAACGGGCGTGTACACCCGACACCAATAGATTTGCCAACATAAGAAGAATAATTCGATCCTCACAATGCAAGATATGCTAAAGTAAGAACAATGATTCGATCTTTCAACATAAGATTGCTAACGTAAGGAGAATGATTATATCGTTCATCTCGTTTTCACTTTCAAATCTCGAGACACATTGTTAGTATATAAGCAGGAGACATTGCCAATAAACTTCACTTGTACTTTAAACCCTAACACGGTGCTTTCAAGTCAATTCTACGGCCCTTTCAGTGAAAGTAAAGATCCACGTTAGAAACTCGCCCTGGGAATCCAGCTACAAAGCCTAACGTCTGATCCGAACTGATCTGAAAGGTGAACGAGACTTGCGCGAGAGTCTCAGGGTAGGCCAACCTTCGCGTGGTCAACCTACGGCGGCGGACCCAGCAGTCCGAACTTTGTTCCCGCAGCAACATCTGTCGTTGTTCAAGAAGTCATATTTAAGCGTGTTAAAAGTGGTGCAAATTGATGTGATGAAGTGATGTAATCTACTTTCTATTAATGTGGCGTAGATGAGACGAGCAACAGAAGACATTTGTTTGTCTTGAGTGCATAAGAGTTATGTGATAAAGCACAGAATTATTTTCAAATGAAAGATGAACGTGAATTGACACTTGCATTAATATAGTGCACGGACCCTTGCGCATCCAAATGTGATTTTCGTAAAACAAAAACACTATCAACAGTGCTAATTACATAAAAAGTACAAGTGGAATTCAGTATTGATGCAAAATTTTATCCTAAGTACAAGGGAGTGATAACTGATAAAGCGGACATTACGTTCAACTGAACGAGTATCGATCTATGTGGTGTGAACTGTCCCTTTGTCACGTGCTCATTTAATGACTAATTTCGTTGAACAAAAGCAGCATCATGGTTAAAACGTAGACGCAAATCTCAACGAACTACATTTGAAATTGCAAGTTTTTATAACAATTATTCTCATCATCATCCTCAACAAATATCAAAAAGGTAAGTGATTTTTTAATAATTTAGGTAGTGTTTTTAAAAGCGATTATATTTCACGAATATATATGAGCCCAAGACAGCAATACGGCCTGGCCGTTCCTGAGTAAATAAATGTGGCAGCGTAGCCTTTTTCGTGTACGTCACTGTACCGCGCTACACACTAAACCTACTAATCCGTATCCGTTAGTATGCGTATGTACTAACACGAGCGTGCGAACACGAGCACTAACGATAACGTCACAGCGAACGACTAACGATAAAATAAACCGAGAGATAGTTCTCATTCTAGTCATACATTTCGACCCAACCGCTTCTAATTACGTCCTACGGAAAGAAATATTACAACGCGCTAAAGTGGTGACCCCGACGTGATTGCTATAATCAGTCTTTAGCGTAACAGTTTTAAGTGCGTGATTTTCTTTCTTTTCGCGAATATAAGTGTACGCAGCAAGCATGGAGGAGGATAAAGTTGTAACTACCCAGCCCATTGTACCTGGCCCAATCGGGCCTAGCCCATTTGTACTCAGCGCAAATTTAACTAGCCCCGCGGCTCAACCGGCTGCCGTTGAAGCAATCCATGCGCCGCGTCTCAATCCACCAAGCATGGCGGATACCAATATAGAGACGTATTTCATGTCCCTTGAATTTTGGTTTGCTGCTTCGGGCATAGGCGCATTGCACGATACGCGAAAATACAACATTGTGATGGCACAGGTCCCGCCGAATAAACTCACCGAGCTAAGGGCAATCATCGACGGCACACCAGCGGTTGAAAAATATGCGTACATCAAAGCGAAGCTGATCGGTTATTTTGCCGATAGTCAGCAGAGGCGCTTGCAGCGCGTCTTGTCCGATATGCCGCTTGGTGACAGAAAACCGAGCCAGCTTCTTAACGAAATGAAGCGCGTCGCTGGCAACTCCCTTAGTGAACCTGTGCTGATCGATTTGTGGGCATCAAGGCTGCCACCACATGCGCAAGCTGCAGTGATCGCTTCTAGTGGTGACGCCGCGGATAAAACCACCATCGCTGACGCCATTGTTGAGTCAATGAGCCCTAGAAGCATTAACGCCGTTGAACGTAGCAACCCAGCGATGGCGTCTGGCCACGTGTCTGATGCCGCAATGTCAACGACCGCAAATCCAGCCAGTGATCCTATATCGGACCTTCGGAAAGAGATTGCCGAATTATCAAGGCGGCTCGAAAACGTGCTTCCTAACAAAAGTCGAGGACGATCGGTTTCCCGCAGCAGATTAACACGTAGACGCAGTTTAAGTCGCGGAAGCGATTTTTCGACCGGCCCCTGTTGGTACCACCGCAAATTCGGTAGCGAGGCTAGGAAATGCCGAAAACCATGCACCGGCCCAGGAACAACATCTGCACAATAGTGTCGCTCTGCAGATGCTGCGGTGGAGACTGGCGAACTCACCACTACAGCCGCAATCTTTCGTTTACGAATTGCTGATTCAACTACGTCAACGCAATTTTTAATCGACACCGGCGCCGATGTGTCTGTGGTTCCGAAAGATATGCTTACTGCGAGAGTAAAACCATCCCCGATAAAACTGTTCGCCGCGAACGGATCGCCTATTAATGTGTACGGTGAAGTATTGTTAAAGGTAAATCTCGGCCTTCGTCGTGAGTTCCTGTGGTCGTTCCTGATAGCCGACGTAAGTTCGGGTATAATTGGTGCGGATTTTTTAACCAATTTCGATTTGCTGGTAGATATGAAACGGAAGCGCCTCATCGATAATACCACCCATCTTGAGTCCGTTGGGTTACTAGCGAAGAGTGAGCAGTGTTCGGTTAAAACTTTTAGTACAGAGTCGCCTTACGCCGAGTTGTTAGCCGAGTTTCCGAATATCACTCGCCTGGCGCCACCGGGTACGATTAGCGATGCATCGATTCACCATAGAATCGAAACGACAGGGCAACCTGTTTACGCACGCCCACGACGTCTGTCCCCGGACAAGCTTCAAGCAGCGAAGACCGAATTTGAGCATCTAATGAAGCTTGGCATATGCCGACCATCCAGCAGCAGTTGGGCGAGCCCACTCCACATGGTTAAGAAAGCAGACGGTTCTTGGCGGCCGTGTGGAGACTACCGAGCACTCAACGCGCAAACCATCCCGGATCGCTACCCTATACCGTACCTGCAGGACTTCTCTACTATATTGCAAGGTAAAACTATATTTACTAAAATTGACTTGCAAAAAGCCTTCCATCAGGTACCGATCCATCCCGCTGATATTGCAAAAACTGCCATCACGACGCCGTTCGGACTGTTCGAGTTTTCGTTTATGACCTTTGGATTGCGGAACGCAGCGCAAACGTTTCAACGGCTTATCCACGAGGTCGTCCGAGGGTTGGATTTTGTATTTCCGTACATCGACGACCTATTCATCGCTTCATCATCACCCGAAGAACACCGAGAACATTTGCGGCAATTGTTTACAAGGCTGAAACAGCATAATTTGGCGATTAATATAGCCAAATGCGAATTCGGCCGCGACACACTCGATTTTCTAGGCCATTCTGTCTCTAGAGATAGTATCCGTCCCTTACCTGATCGCGTTCGAGCTATTGAGGAATACAAGCTTCCTGCTACAACGAAGGAGTTAAAAAGCTTTTTGGCAATGCTTAATTTCTATCGTAGGTTCTTGCCAAATGCGATCGAGCACCAGATTCCACTCCTTGCCATGATTCGTGGCAACAAACGCAATGATCGTTCCCCGCTGACATGGAGTAGTGCGACCACCGCGAGCTTCGAACGCTGTAAGCAACAACTCGCAAAAGCTACTCTGTTATCGCATCCCGCCAAAACAGCCGAGCTGTCCCTTTGGGTCGACGCATCTGACATCGCCGCAGGAGCAGTCCTTCATCAAATCGTTGATGGAAACCCCCAACCGCTCGGATTTTTCTCAAAAAAATTCGACAAGGCGCAACTGCGATACAGCACTTACGATCGCGAACTAACCGCAATCTATCTTGCGGTACGGCATTTTAAATATATGCTTGAAGGACGAAACTGCCACATCTATACAGACCACAAGCCCATAACTTTTGCCTTTCGCCAAAAGCTTGACAAAGCCTCGGACCGTCAAGCTCGCCAATTGGACGTGATTGGGCAAATAACAACGGACATCCGTCACGTTGTGGGAAAGGACAACATCGTAGCTGACTTGCTCTCCCGCATTAATGCTATACAATCAGCGTCATCACTGGATTATGAAGCACTTGCGGAAGACCAAAAAGACGACCAACAGCTCCAGGACATCGCACAAGGTAAAATAAAAAGTTCGCTCAATCTAAAGTATTTTACCATTCCAGGCAGTATCAAACAACTTTTATGTGACTGCACTGGAGATCGCATCCGCCCTTACATAACGAAACGGTTTCGGCACGCTGCGTTACAGGCAACGCACCAGCTGTCTCATCCTGGCACCCGTGCAACGGCCAAGTTAATGACAGAACGATTTGTTTGGCCAAGCATCCGCAAGGACAGCATTGCTTTCGCTAGGAACTGCCTACCGTGCCAACGTTCGAAGGTGCTGCGACACACACAATCACCTATATCTCGATATTCGGCACCGGACAGCCGGTTTTCTCATATCAACATTGACATCGTGGGGCCCTTCCCTCCAAGTAGGGGAAACCGCTATTGTTTAACGGTCATTGACAGGTTCACGCGTTGGCCTGAAGCGTTTCCAATGCCTGATATGACCGCGTTAACAGTTGCCGAAGCTCTTGTTTGCGGATGGATAGCCCGGTTTGGTGTTCCATTTTTCATCACGTCTGACCAAGGACGTCAATTCGAATCATCGCTTTTCGATGAACTTACTCGCTTGATCGGATCCAGCCACCTGCGTACGACTGCATACCACCCTCAGTCAAATGGCATTATCGAACGATGGCATAGGACCCTAAAAGCATCTATTCTGTGCCATGATCCCGAGCACTGGAGCGAGTACCTACCGATGATCCTACTCGGGCTGCGGGCAGCCTACAAGGAAGACCTTAAATCATCGCCTGCCGAGATGGTATATGGAACAACTCTCCGATTACCGTCTGAGTTTTTCACAAACAACTTAGACAACCCGAACGAAGCTGAATTTGTCGCCAAACTCCGTACAACTATGCGACAAATTCGCCCCCGAGAGACTGCCAGGCATGGAAATCACAGTGTTTTCATACACCAGGACTTAAAGACGTGTAAGAACGTCTTCGTGCGCAACGACTCGGTCCGACCCTCGCTATCGCCACCGTATGAAGGACCATTCAAGGTGATGAACCGAGCCGAAAAATTCTTCAAGTTGAACATACGAGGCCGCACAGTCAACGTTTCGGTCGATCGCCTGAAGCCAGCGTATTCACTAGAAGATCAGCAAACCACAAGTGACAAGGTACCTGCATGCACAACTGATCCTAATATTTTTCCGACTAGAGTCACTCGTTCCGGTCGACGAGTTGTAATCCCTTCGAGGTATCGGTAAAGGGAAATCTAGTCTAGGAGGGGAGTACTGTGGCAGCGTAGCCTTTTTCGTGTACGTCACTGTACCGCGCTACACACTAAACCTACTAATCCGTATCCGTTAGTATGCGTATGTACTAACACGAGCGTGCGAACACGAGCACTAACGATAACGTCACAGCGAACGACTAACGATAAAATAAACCGAGAGATAGTTCTCATTCTAGTCATACATTTCGACCCAACCGCTTCTAATTACGTCCTACGGAAAGAAATATTACAACGCGCTAAATAAATAAAAAAAAAATATGAGCCCAAGACATGAAACCAGAAAATAAACTTTAAAAAAATTGCACGGTTCTTGAATATGTTAATACAAATTCGTTCGTACAAAAAAACCTGTCTTGTTTTACAAAATATCTTTTATACATGAAATTCGTATTACTTCTTTAAATTAATTGAATAATTAGGATTAGGTGAATGTGAAAAAACTTTTACTATTTTACTTTTTTTTAACAAACGTAAATCACTATTATTCTCAGCGCTGTCAACAGATTTTTTTGGTTTGTTTATTACAGAAAAATGGCACAAAGAAATAATTTGAAATCAAACATTTGGCAACATTTTGAACGGCAGGAGAAGAGTTATGAAGCAAAATGTCGTTATTGCCACAAATTATTAACCTTCACTTCAGGATCATCATCCAACTTGAAAAGGCATCTATCTCGAAAACATCCTACGGTACCTCTTACAACAAGGACAACTGAAAACTTACAAGAATAGTTCTACACCTGCTTCTTCTTCAAATGTAACATCCATTACCCCAGGAACTTCAAGCGGCTCTTCTATGACTTCTGTACCAATTTCATTACCAAATACGTTAGATAGATATATAAAAAAACCTTTACCTGTAAATACGAAACGAGAAATAGATAAAAAATTAACCGCAATGATCTTTTCTGGATATCATCCCTTTTCAATAGTTGAAGAGCCAGGTTTTCAGGATTTTATCAAAACGTTAAACACAAGCTACGATTTGCCCGATAGAAAAACAGTTTCTCATGCTTTAATTCCTAGCATGAACTTAGAAACTTTAAGCAAAGTAAAATCTAAAATTTCTTCTGCAAAATCTGTTTCTTTAACTATGGACGGATGGACGAATATCAACAACACTAGCTTCTATGCTGTTACATCACATTTCATCGATGATGATGAACATTTATGTTCATTTCTATTAGAATGCTCGGAATTTTCGATTAGCCACACAGGTCAAAATATTGCACAATGGTTAGAAACCGTTCTGTCGAATTTTGGGATACAAGATAAAATTATTGCAATAGTAACAGACAATGCATCGAATATGAAATCAACAGCCGATTCTGCCAAAATTAGTCATATTCCTTGTTTTGCACATTGTCTCAATCTTATTGTGCAGGAAGGAATCGAAAAGTCAATAAAACCCAATGTTGACGAAGTCAAGTCCATTGTTAGACCTTTTAAAAAAAGTTCTAAGGCCCAAAAAAACTTGAGGAAATGCAGAAAAATCTCAAGTGTCAAGTTCTGAAACTAAAGCAAGATGTTCCAACTCGGTGGAATTCCACAAACGACATGCTTGCTAGATTTTTAAAAAATAAAGAACCATTACTTTCTTGTTTGGCAATATTAAATATTCATAGCAAGTTGCAAGAAAAAGATTGGGTTATTATGGAACAAGCAATTATGGTACTAGAGCTGTTTAATTTGGCAACTACTGAAGTATCTGCGGAGAAAACAGTTACTCTTTCAAAAATGGGTGTAATATGTCGAATTTTAATTGCAGAGTTAAGGAAAACACAAAATGACCCAAATTTAATTGAAGAAGTGCGAATTTTGGTTCAAACGTTGTTAAAAAAACCTTGGAGAGGCTAAGACATTTAAAAGATAATTATATTGTGGTGGAAGCGATATTTTTGGATCCTAGATATAAGCAGGAAGGTTTCATGGAAGATGCAGAATTATTTAAAAAAACGTACGAAAGAATAATACAAATAATCATTGACGACCAAACCCAAAACCAACCCCAATGCGTACAAATAAGTTCTGCAAACACTGCTGAACCTGGTCAAGAAAAAGTTAATCGCTTGTGGGCCAATTACGATTCAAAATTAGGCAATAGGGAAACAACGTTGCATCCTGAAGCCAGTGTAACCCGCGAGGTAGAAAATTTTATGAAAGATATTTATTTCACCAGAAATGCCGATCCTCTTAACTGGTGGAAGCAAAATAAAATATTTTATCCTAACTTACATAATCTCATGCTGAAACGGTTGTGTGTTCCAGCTACATCTGTTCCATGCGAGAGAATTTTCTCTAAAACAGGGCAAATTTCCACCGAGCGTAGAAATAGATTAAAGTCCAAAAAAATAGAAGAATTGATTTTTCTGATTTACAATTACGGTAGGTAAGAGTTTGGCAAAAAATCAAAAAGGAATTAAAAGTGATGTAATTTTTTTAATGTTACATGTAAAACAACTTAAACGGTATATTATATTATATTTCTTGACAACATGACGTCCGAAAGCAATATTGACCCCCCCCCCCCACCGGTCTGCAGGGCATACATCAGGCTCATACATTTTTTTTTGTAGGACCAGGTTCAAAAACCTGTTGGAGTGATTCCGCTCCTTTCCAGGAGTGAACGTTTTCAAACCGCTCCTTTTTTTTGGAACTTTTCCCATCACTAAGCTGGATCCAACCACTTTGCTCTGGCTTGTAGCTGTTGGAAATACTCCGTGTGCCAACGCTTCCAAAACTGCTGCATTAGTTGCTGAACACTGCGCCAATGACTGAGTCGATTTGCTGGTATTTCTTGCAAATCGATTGCCGGGATTTGATGCATGTGTGAACCAGTTAGAAAATGCCCGGGTGTCAGTACTTCCTGATCTAGTGGATCATCCGTCATGGGGGTGATAGGTCGTGAATTGAGACAAGACTCAATCTCGATCAGCAACGTTGCCAGATCCTCGAATGCCAACGACGACGTACCTAAAACTCTAAGCAAATGATGCTTTAGTGACTTTACGGCCGCCTCCCACAAACCATCGAAGTGAGGGGCGCGAGGTGGAATAAATTTCCATTGAATTCCTTGATTGGCAGTCCACAGCTGAACTGCCTCTTGATGGTTTTTCGACTTTAACAACTTGAATAATTCCTGCAGCTCATTTGAAGCACCTCTAAAATTTGTACCGTTATCTGAGTACATCTCCGCCACCAAACCTCGCCGTCCGACAAATCTCCTTAGTGCCGCTAAAAACGCTTCAGTGCTTAAATCTGACACTAACTCTACATGTACTGCACGCGTTACAAAACATACGAATATTGCAACATAGGTTTTCGTTGGAACTGCGCGACGGTGTTTGCCCTTTACATACACTGGACCACAATAATCGACTCCACATATGGCGAATGGTCTATCTTGGGTGACACGACTTGCTGGTAACTCTGCCATCGGCTGTACAACCGATGTTGGCTTACATCGGAAACAAGTGAAGCACTCATGGACTATCTGTCTTACTAGATTGCGGCCGCCAACAATCCAGTAATGTTGTCTGATCGTACTTAACACCTCAACTTGTGTAACACCGCATGTAACATCTGTTCATGGTAATACTTCACTATTATTCGAGCCAATGTGTGCTGTCCAGGGATGATGATTGGATGCTTCGCATTGTGTGGCTCTATCGAGTTCCCCAGTCTACCTCCAACACGAGTTAAACCATCTTCACTCAATATTGGTTTAAACCACTTCATCAGCGACTTCTGTGATACTTGCTGCTCATGCTTTAACGCCTTGAGTTCGTCGCTAAAACTATCTCTCTGTGCTATTCTGCACAACGCTCTATCCGCTGCACGTAAGTTTTCACTTGAAAGCCATTTACTGCTTGTGTCACCATCTCTCGTCAAAATACTAAAATATCGCATCCAAACTGCGATGATTCTTCTAAGTTTTGACCATGATGAATACCGAGAGAACAATTCGTGTTCTTCCTGTTGCTTCTCTGTCATGACAAGGACTACGGCCTTTTGTTCTGGTACATTCTCACACTTGCCAAAACAAACATCAACTGGCCAATTATCTTGACCTTTTCTCAACCATTCTCGCTGCATTTCTTCTGGAAGAACCATATCCCATCTCCAGACATTACCATCTGACGTCTTTAACGTCCATATTCTTTGCATGAAAATCCTTGCCTTCACTTTCACTGGGTCCAAGATGCCTAATGGGTCATAGATTCTCGCAATATCCGACAACACAGAACATTTCGTATACGGGTTACGCGAGCCAACTGATCGTACCTTTAACTGATCCAATATAGGATCCCAATACAATCCCAATGTACTGATCGGATTTAAACTATTTGCTAGTTCACAATCATTTGTTGTCGCTCGTGCCTCGTTCGGTAGTTCGCTTATCACCGTTAGTTTGTTTGATGCCCATTTTCTGAGGGTAAATCCTCCTTTCTTAAGCATGGATTCCAACTGACTTCTTGTTTCCCTCGCTGCTGCTTCAGTAGCTGCTCCCGAAATTAAATCATCGACGTAGAAGTCATGCTTGCATAACGCTGCCAAAGGATATTCTTCACTATAGTCTACACACGTTTGATTCAGCGTTCGAATCGCCAAATATGGTGCGGACGATGTACCATATGTTACCGTATTCAACTCATACGCTTGAAGCGGTTCATTAGGATTGGTTCTCCATAATATTCTTTGCCACTTGCGATCGTCTTGGTGTAAGTGAACTTGACGTTACATCTTTTCTATATCTCCTACAAGTGCCACTGCATATGTACGGAATCTCATCAATATAGAAATCAAATCATCCTGAATCGTAGGGCCTATTTTAAGAATATCATTCAGCGATGCACCTGACGATGTCTTACAAGATGCATCAAACACGACGCGACATTTTGTGGTCGTGCTTTCCAACTTCATAACAGGATGATGAGGAAGGTAATAAGCAAGTTCCTCATTCACTACATCTGCCTTGGTCATGTGACCTAAATCTTCATATTCTTTCAAGAAACTCACGTAAACTTCCTTCATCTGCGCATTCTGATTCATTCTCTTCTCAAGCGCCATGAATCGTCGCTTCGCTGGATCCAGAGAATTCCCAAGCGCATCAGCAGGCAACTTCTTAAAAGGAAACCGAACAACATAGTTCCCTTCCGAATCTCGAGTAGTCGTTTCACTGTAGAATTCTTCACATTCTTGTTCTTCCTTACTTAATAGTGGTTCTCCAGTTATTTCTTCAACCTTGAAGAAAGATTCCATTAACGACTTGATATTCTCGCTTTCATCTACTTGCACGGTTGTACATACGCTCTTCCCAGGTTAGGAGTAGCAAGCTCCGCTAAAAATCCAACCTAATTTCGTGTTTCTCAGGGTTAGACCTGTATGTGGCTGTACTGCATACGAGCCTTCTAAGAGCAAATCCAGAAACACCTCTGCTCCTATCAGGAAATCAATCCCTCCGACTTCGTTGAACTTGGGATCGGCTAGTTGAACATACGATGGAAGTCTCCACTTAGATACATCCACCGTTGCCGACGGTAGATCTATTGTTACCCTCTTTAGAATTAGAAAATCTAAAGACCATGTTGCATTAGAACTTGTCGACTGTATTGTTGCCTTCATACGATGACGTACTCTTGTGGCAGCTTCTCCAATGCCATGAATCGGTACATTAGCAGCGCTACGTCGTAATCCCAAATATTGCGCTAATCTCTCTGACATAAAATTCGCTTGAGATCCGCTATCTATCAACGCACGTGCAGGTATCAACTCTCCTCTTCGATCTACCACATTGATCATCGCTGTCGACAAAAACACCACCTTTGATTCTTGAATTCCAACTATGTCATTGAAACTACCTTCCTTAGCTGGATACGAGGCTGTTGTTGTAACTTCTGCTTGGCTATCAGCTCCTTTGCGCGATGAGTCACTCTCGTTGCACAACAATGAATGATGCCGTCTCTTACATACTCTACACGACACTTTCGAGTGACATGTAAATGCTCCGTGTCCAGGAGTTAAACAGTTGAAGCATAACCTATGCTTCATTGCCTGGTCTCTACGTTCTTGCACCGACATATTCTCTAGCACTGGACATGTGCGACACGTGTGATGGGCTCCGCAAATCAAACAAGAAATGGCTGACGTACCTGTGTTGCAAGTGGGCTTGCTTACGACTGTTGCTTGAGTTTTTGTCACCGGATTGATTCCTCTGCGACGTCCTGTTCCGGCCACCTTGGCTTTATCACCGGTCACCTTGACTGGAAACAGGCTGGACGATTTTAGGATCTGTATCCGCTCCTCTGCAAACAACATCAGCCGTTCATACGTGTATTTCTCATCTTGCGACGCGAACTTCTCCCATGCAAGACGTGTAGCTTCGTCAACCTTCAATAAAAAGAGATTTATCAACGGCGTATCCCACTTCTCTGTTGGCTCACCCAATCTTCTAAGACCCTTGACAAGCCGAACAACTCATCGACTAAACGGGATAGCTCCTCTACTCGTCCTGACTGCATCGATGCCAGATGGTGCAGCGCCATGTAGTAATCACGAACCAATTGCTTGGTATTGTCGTACCGCTTCAGCAGGGTGCTCCAGGTGATGGCATAATTATCAGCGGTTACCTCCGTGTGTTCAAATATAGCTGCAGCTTCTCCTTTCAACGAGGACAGCAGATACTGCAATTTCATCACTGCAGGAATTTCCGTAGATCCATGTATCATCGAATTGAATCGATCACGGAATGCCAACCAACGCGTCACGTCACCGTCGAAAGATGGTAGCTCCACCTTAGGTAAACGCAGATGCACACTGCCACCAAAACCACCACTGCATATGGTCGTAGCCAACGCTGAACTGTTCATCATAGGTGAATCATTGGACATCTGATGAAGCAAGAATCCTTTTAGCTTACAAAAACGTGCATAAAACTTAGTTTGCTCTTGCATGTGCTCCTCATTGTTCGTTTTCGTCTCATCTAGCTCCTCTATTTTTGCCATTATCTCATCAAAATCACTCTTGCACTGATCAAGCAACTGAATTCGTACCGGAATTTCTAATGTGTCAACGGACGCATTGAAAGAATCGCGAAAAGCTTCAACGTTAGACAACATATTTAATATAGATTGCCTTTTTCGCACGCATGCGGCGATTTTCTTGTCCGTGGTTGCCATTTCGGAACAAATCACTCAGTACAATGGCGATGCCTCGTGGTTTCACTAAACTTTGCAATGGCGGTACTACGTGGCGTCACTTAACTTCACGATGGAGGTCCCTTGTGGCGTCACTGAAGAGTTAGCAATGGCGATACCGCGTGGTGTCTCTCAATTTTTAGCGATGGCGGTACCTCGTGGTCACTAAAGTTCGCAATCTTTCACTAGCGTTATTTCGCAACTCACGCTATACTTTCTGCGATGCCTTTACGCGTCACGCACTGTACACACGATCCTTCACCAAACGGTAATCGTTATCACTCGCTTACGATCAATGTTCTATCACTCGTGCGTACATCAAACGCATGCACGCATACAATCCATACACACTTAAAGCGTCGTTCGCTTTACCAACGATAACTGTTACTCTCAACAACGATACCGATAATCTCAACAACGTTCAGGATAATTATTGAACTTTCAATAATTATTTCTACAAACGAATCCGCTATCCGGTTCGAAGGACCAAATGTACGCTTTCGCACTGAGGGCCGGTTCGGATCCGTTATAATCGCAACTCACTAACTCGACTTAGGTTCTTTTTGTAACCTGTTCAACTTCGAGCTTTATTCACACACTAATTGTAATTCCCTATTTCACAACTATTTCTGTAATTCTACCTCTCTTGGAGTGTGGAGCGTACCCGCACTCACCAATACTCGTGTCGTACCGGTTCTTCCGACACTGTAGCGGGAATTGCCTATCGTAAGGCGCAACAGTAACCATGCAGGTACGATCACGTATCTGTCTCGCGCTATGGTTTTTATAATAAATTGGAGTATAGGTTTTAAAATGTGAATAGTTTACGTCCTGTGTGTGCGAGTGTGAAAGCGTCCGAAACCGTTCCCCGCACGCGGATGTAACACCATTGAATCACTAAAATCATTTCCGATTCATTTCAGAGAAGTTGCTACAGCTACGAGAAACGATGCACTACTACGATAAGTGTACCGGTACGTCCTCAGGGCGTGGCTAACGCAGAGGATTTAGTCCGCTTTCAACACCGAAGAGATGCGCTGACATCCGTGGATGGATGCATTCTTTTCGAGGAGAGGGTGGTAGTACCCGCTGTTCTACAAAAAAGATGCCTAAACCAGCTTCATCGTGGACATCCAGGCATCCAGCGGATGAAGGCGATTGCACGCAGTTTCGTTTACTGGCCATCACTGGACAACGACATCGCCGATTGCGTCGCCACCTGTGGGCCGTGGCAGGCCGCAGCTAAATCCCCTCAAGCAGTGGCCCCATCATTATGGCCAAAACCATCCGGTCCTTGGCATCGCGTACACATCGACTACGCCGGTCCAGTGGAAGGAGAGTATGTCCTGGTCGTCGTAGATGCCTTCTCTAAGTTGCCTGAGATCGTACAAACGGCGAGTATTACGCATCCGCTACAATTTCCATCTTGCGACGTATATTTGCTAGGTTTGGACCACCGATAACATTGGTCAGCGATAATGGCACCCAATTCACCAGCGAAGTCTTCAGGGAGTTCTGCGAGTGGAACTGTTGAAATATATGCAAAGCATCACCTTAATTATATCAACCTTGAGCAAAGTTGTAATCGGTCACATAGGATGAAATAAAGCAGTTAGTTGTGTTACGACCATCTACGAGTACGGATCGGTGTTTTACTTTTGATATCACAACAGGTTATGGGCCCAGACACCCAACACTTTGAAAGTGTATAGAAGGACTCTTGTATTGTGAAATTCGCAGTAATTCGTTTTGAAACGTGTGCAGTTCGAATAGACTCAGAATGGAAGAAAAATATGGTGTTATAAAGCTCAACAATAATAATTGGCATGCATGGAAGGTCCGTGCTCAAATGGTGCTGATAAAGGAGGATCTATGGAGCACTGTAGAAGACAATATCCCTAAAGAAAAAGAAAAGACCCCAGAGCGGAAAAAGAATGATTGCAAAGCAAAGGCCACACTAATCCTACTAGTGGATGATGATCAATTACGTGTGATCAAAAATTGTCATCACGCCAAAGAGATATTTCATACGCTCAAAGCACACCACGAAAAGACAACACGATCGATGCGTGTGTCTTATCTAAAAAAGGTCTGTTCAACAAATTTTTCAAGTGGCGACATTAGTGAGCACATAAAGCATTTCGAAGAATACTTCGAAAAATTAGACGCTTCTGGCACCAAGCTGGACGAGGAGCTTAAAATCTGCATGATTCTTCGAAGTCTACCACAATCATTCGACGGATTGGTAACAGCTCTAGACAGTGTTCCAGAAAACTCAATTTCCTTGGAAACAGTTAAGACAAGAATTGTGGATGAGCACAATAGGCTCAAGGAGCGGGACGACACATCCAGTAATATGGACAGAGCGCTACAAACACAGACGTCCAATCTATTGCAACTATTGCAAGAAGCCCGGTCACATAAAGCGCAACTGTCGCTTGCTACAGGAACGAAATTCTAAGGAATCGGAAAGCAAAGCAAATGCAAATACTGTCGCGCTTGTTAGCTGCCAGAACAATGATGATTGGTTTATGGACAGTGGAGCTACAGATCACATGGTAAGAAATAAAAACCTTTTTATTTCACTTCAAGAAATGGTCAACCCGATAACAATTGGAACAGCCAAGTATGGTTCTAATTTGATGGCTAAGCAAAAAGGGACAATATTAGCATACAGTGGAAATAATAAGTTTGAGATTCATGATGTGTTATACGTTCCAGAACTTTCTATCAATTTAATGTCGTTGCAAAAATTGGACTTATCAGGGCTCGAAGTGATTTTTAGAAATGGTGAATTAAAAGTGTGTAACTAAAAAGGTGACATAGTGATGACCGGTAATAAAATCAACAAATTATACAAGATAGATTTAAAGGTACCATCAAATTGTGCGCAAGCGTCAACGGTTATAAAGGACTATGAGTTATGGCACTGTAGATATGGACATATTGGTCAGAAAAATTTACACGCGAAAAAGGGATTGACGCAATCTGCTTGGTGCGATCAGTCGGTGTGCGCGCGCGAGTCCGAGTCCTTAAGTAGTTTAAATATATGTAGCAACGTGACCTATATGTTATTCAAATGTTACTTTTAGAATAATATCACGACCATAGGACCTAAACATAAAAAAAACTCACGGGTTGCTTTCCTACCGTCCTACGAAGCACACATCCATTCCGAGGACATCCTACGAAGCAGGAAGAAGCCAGCCCTCCTAATTCCAACGCGTGGCACACAGGACAACGCCGGAGCCACATCGTGATCTGCCGAGTTAAACACCGCGTGAAGCAGCCATCGCCATCTTCGATGTGACAAACCACGTGAAGCAGCCATCGCGATCTTCAATTTGATAAACCACGTGGAGCAGCCATCGTGATTTTCTGTGCTATAAACAACGTGGAGCTATCGCGCACCAGCAATAGCGCGTGGCCGTGTGGTGTACAACGACGACATCATACCATCGTGGATGACGTGTGAAATTTTTCATCGGAGCAGCCATTACGGATGATGTCTTGTTTTTTTTTCGTCGGTAGCATCGTCTCAACTGCTTAAATTACAACGCCACAGCCGCCATCGAAAACAACGGGTTCAAAACCTCGTTGTAACCAGCTGATGCTGACGCAATATCGCTAAGCTCGTTCCTTTATTTTCTTATTTTGTTTCCTCGCAATTCAATATTATATTCCCGCACTCATATTACCTGCGTTACATTTTTATTTGCCTATCTCATATACATTCCTTTAAAATTGTTACGCTACACGTCGTAAACATTGAAATCAATTTAATTGTTATTATACACAGTCTTTTTTATTCAAAAAAAATAATGATAGTATGAAAGCATTGTAGAGATAAGTTAGTACAATTTTTTTTAGGAAGGTGAAAATTTGTGAACCCAAATATGTCAAAGAACGAAAGTGATGATAAGAACGCTAGTACCAGTGCAAAAGAAACAAAAGGCACAAAAGAAACCAGGATGATGGAACAAGAAAATTCTCGGTTAGTTATTGAAAAAATTACAACAAAGTTGCCTAGTTTTTGGGAAGACGCTCCAACCGCATGGTTTGTGGCAGCGGAAGCTGAGTTCGACGTTTCAAACGTTACAAGGGAACGCTCAAAATACTCACATGTTCTAAGCGTGCTCCCTAAAAACGTTTTGCCGAAAATAATGGACATAATAACGACGCCATTACCAAACAACCCGTACTCATATTTAAAGAACCAACTGCTAGAAAGGCTCAATGTTAGCGAAGAACAACGAATCACTCAGTTGTTGTATCATGTACAAATGGGTGATCGTAGTCCGTCTGATTTTTACAGACACATGGTTCAGCTGGCCGGTGATTCTGCAAACCTCACTGCCGAGCTTATTCGTAAGCTTTGGTTGTCAAAATTACCAAAAACAATAGAAGTAGCGCTCATTGCCGTCGGCAGCCGAGAAATCAATGAGCTGATTAGAATTGCAGACAGGGTTTGAGAAGCAACCCAAGCCGGGGCGGTATCATCAATCGTAGGCGTTTCTTCTAGTGAAAGCTCGGGAAGAAATCCCTTGAACGAAACGTCATTGTTAAGACAGGAAATTGCTGAACTGCGTAATACGCTAAGAAGTTTTTCCCTCAAAACAGGAAATAATAGAGGACGACAGCGAGAGAGGTCTCAAAGCTGAAATCGTGGTAGAACGCCATCACAAGTGCAAAAGCACCCCATGTGCTATTACCATTTTCGTGTTGGTGAATACGCGCGAAGGTGTCAAAAACCATGCAACTTTACACAACAAAAAACTAATTTGCTTAACGGCGACGGCGGGCAACCCGAGAGCATTATTAGGGCTCATTCAATTATTACGTTACGTAAAAATTTTCAATTTTTGACCACCTACCCCCCCCCCCCCCCACCCTACCCCCCCCCCCCCCACCCTTTTTTAACAAATCGTAACACTGGACGCAACCCCCGTCCATTAATTACGTAACATTTGGATGACCCCTCTCCCTCTTGTTTAAAAAAAATGAAAATATCTTAAGTTATCTATGTAATTCTATCGTATTTCGTGTAATGCAAAAAGAAACAAACATACTGCCTAATAAATTTACTACTCACGCCAGGCTGACTTGATCGGTGCTAATAATTTGAAGCGGTTTTAGAACCTTCTTTAATCTATACAGCTACGATTACTTCATAAACCATGACTTTGTCCAAAACTGACGAAACCCTCTTAGCCGCGTTTGAGAGGATGATGCTCAGAAGGTTTTTTGGCCCCGTATGCGTGGAAGGACAATGGAACCACTACAATGATGAGTTCTATGAGTTGTACGGCGAATTAGACCGGTGGGCTGGTCAGGTCATGAGAATGACACCGGACAACCCTGTCCAAAAAGCCATTTTAGGTCGTCCTCATGGGCAGAAGAGGCTTGGTAGGTCCAAATTAAATTAAAGGGATGCTGTTGATGCGTCCACCAGACAGACCGGGATTATGGATTGACTAACGACGGCGCTCGACCGTAGGTGGTTTAGAGGACTCTTGAAGTAGGCCAAGACCACGAAGCGCCGGAAAACTGAAACCCATTGTTGTCATTTAACACCCAATTGAACATCATTGATTTAGAAAGTCATGAGTTCAAACACGGCCATACAAACACCGAACACGATGTTGCACGTTCTAGTTGGCAAAAGTTATTTATTGTACCGTGAATGAGCTTCCTAGCACTAAATAATATTGAATAATTTACTGATGTATGGTTAATAATTTATGTATGATTGTATGAAGTTCTTTAAGATAGTAGATATGTTGGATGCATCTTTCTGAGTCTGTTTAGAGCTCTTCAAGCTCAATGTTTAGTCTTGAAGTTTTAGGAGTCGACGATGCTTGCTCTGTGACAATGGATGCAAACTGGATCCACTACAACACACAGGAATGCAAAATCACCATCTGACGCATGTACTAGATGCATGTAAAGGTCGTCTACCAGCAGAAGTTAAACAAATTATTCCTCAAAACAAAACGTTCCTAGAAGTCATTCTTGGAGGTCTAACCAGTCAGCTGCAACCACTGCCGTTAAAAGGTTTAATAAGAGACGAATAGAGTAAGTAGATTCTGACTCCTTCAGGAAGAATAAGAGAAACCCACCATTCCAGATATAGGTCAATGGGTCCTTACTGCATGGAGACGTGTCAGTGAAGCGATTGTCATTAAATCCTTTAAAAAATGCAGACTCAGTAGCAATCTTGATGGCACTGAGGATGATGCAATTTATGAAGATTGTGATGATGACAATAAAAATGTGTATGAAAACACCAGTGAGGAAGATATGAAAGAGTACTATAAGTCGTAATGTTCAAAATTAATTGTATCAATAAAATTGTTGCAATTGTTTAAAAAAAAAAGAAAATAATCTTTTTTCCATAAATCTTGGATAATTCAGCTGGGGGGTCGTTATACACGCTAAAATACGGTAGATAGATAACATGGAATTTGTATAAAAATCCCTTAAATAAGTTAATTTTTCATACATAGACTGTAAAGCGGGAATCAAAGTATAATCTTCTTTTATGTTACGTAACAAAAAGTTAAACTCCCCCTCCCCCCTCCCCTATCAACGTTACGTAATAATTGAATGAGCCCTTATGCTCCTATCGTTTTTCCAATGACGATGAAAAAACCAAATTCACCTTCCTTGTGGATACGAGAGCCGACGTGTCCGTCTTACCATTCAATATTTTTGGTTTAGTTACTAGACAAGTGGAAAATTTATTAGTAACAGCTAATGGTAGCCCTATTCCTACCTATGGAATCAAGCCTTGGTCTCAGACGAGTGTTTACGCACTGTTTCATACTTGCTGAGGTAAACCGCCCAATCATAGGGGCTGATTTTTTAGCGAAACACGATTTGTGGGTCGATTTAAAAAGAAAAAGGTTGATCGATTACTTTACAGGACAAGAAACGATCGCAACCATCGCTTTGGTGGATACACCAACCCCCAAAATCTGGATGATTGAATCAAGCGAATTTGGAGACATTTTCAAACAGTACCCAACATTAATGGATCCACCAGATTACAAAAAAACAGTTAAACATTCGATAGTACATCATATCGAAACCAAAGAAAGCTTACCATTTGCGAAACCACGCCGTCTGGATCCAATGAAGCTCAAGATTGCTCAAGCAGAATTTCAACACATGTTGGATCTGGGAATCTGCAGAGTATCCTCGTCACTAGCTTCGTCCCCGCTACACATGGTACCCAAACCTGATTCAGACTGGAGACCTTGTGGCGATTACAGACGTTTAAAAGCCATCGCAATACCTGATCGTTATCCTATCCCTTACGTGCAGGACTTTACGATGAATTTGGATGGTTGCAAATTCTTTTCTAAGTTGGATATCATACGGGCGTACCATATCATACCTGTTGCCGAGAAAGACATCCATAAAAGGGCGGTAACCACGCCATTCGGATGCCCTTCGGCCTTAAAAATGCAAGCCAATGTTTTCAACGACTCATGAATAATATTTTTCATGATTTAGATTTCGTATTTGTGTACATAGATGACATTCTGATAACTAGTTCATCGCGTAAATCCCATTTAGAACATTTGTATATTTTTCTAAAACGTTTAACGGATTACTACTTAAAACTCAAACCGTCAAAATGCATTCTTGGTGTGAATCAAATAGAATTCCTGAGCCATAACATTTCTGCAAAAGGAATAACAGCATCGCCGGAGAAAATACAGGCAATTCGAAACTTTCCTTCCCCATGTTCGGTGAAACAGCTTCAAAGAGTTTTGGGAATGGTGAATTATTATCATCGTTTCATTCCCAACATCTCGGATAAGCTAAGAGTGCCACACCAATTAGTAAAAGACCACAGCAAAAATAGAAAAAATAAATTTGAATGGTCCAATACTAGTGAGCAAGCATTAAACCAAATAAAAAACGAACTTTCAAACGCTACCATGCTCGTGCATCCTAAAAGTTTTTAGGATGTTTTTTAGGATCAAGTATTCCCCCCATTACTGTTTTCATTATTTATTAACGACGTTACTTCTGTGATCATTGACTCTAACTGCCTACTCTACGCTGACGATGTATGACTGTTTCTCCCTGTCCGGTGCTTGTCTGATTGTCTCTGTTTGCAAAAATCTATTAACTCTGCAACTGACTGGTGACCCTCTGCTTGCTGTTAATATTTGCGTGCCTATGTCCTTCTTCAGATCAGTTCGTCCTTTAGTCTTTAGCTACGCTATATTAGGGATGCCACTGCAACAGAGTGCCACTATCAGGGATCTACTAGTTATTGTTGATCGTAAGCTTAACTTTCATCAGCATTATTGTGATATCCCAGATAAGACAAACAAAATGTTACGATTTATTAGGAAGCAGTCGAGTGAATTCTCCGCTCCCACAGTTTAATCACCTTACAAAAATAGCAAGTGCATTCTGTACTTGAAAACAGTTCGGTTGCTTGGTGTCCATAGGCCGTTGTGTGGTGCAATAAGTTAATGGCTGTACAGACAAAGTATACAACTTGTCTTAGATTTACACTTGGGCGTAATGTAGCTTCTTATCCTTCATATTACACTCGTTGCTTGTTGTTTATTTTAGTTTAGTTGCAGTCCCTCGCTACCAGACGTGTTAATGTCCAATGTTGGTTTATGTGCAAACTGCATATTGGAGAGATAAACTCGTCGGAACAGTTAGCCCTTATAAATGCCACTGTGCCACCTAGA
Source organism: Anopheles moucheti (assembly GCF_943734755.1). Lineage (NCBI taxonomy): Eukaryota > Metazoa > Arthropoda > Insecta > Diptera > Culicidae > Anopheles > Anopheles moucheti. Next base: position 16,395,361 of record NC_069142.1, read on the forward strand.
ATGTTTCGAAACTACAGACTACTTAAAAATGATCAAACAAGACGAACATACAGCAAGAACGAACCTATGACTACGATGACATTTAAATTCAGTCTATGTTATGATGTTTTCCATTGACACCTTACGACGAATTTTTAACGCTCTAACTTGTGCCATTGTTACTTCTTATACTAATCTTGAAGTGATAAGACCATTATGCTAGGAAAATCACCATTAAAATAATTCAAATACAAAAACAGAATATAGCAAGATCACAAACCCTGCCATTTTTATAGAAATATTTAAAAAGATTTTGCTAAATAAAAGATAATAGAGTGGAGCAAAGTCCGACGAACCTAGACCGGTATAGGTGCGCTGCGTTCCAAAACTTCTCACATCTCACATCTCAACCTGTTATTTTTATATCACGGTCCAAGAATACTAAGTTCCAGTAATACTATTCGTTAAAAAAATAAATAGATAACAAGGAACTTACTGACCATTAAATTGTCCTGTTTTTATTAGCTTGTGCTCTTTTAAGTCGTCTAACCCGCTGGTCTATTTGCGTCTAACCCGAAAAGTGTTTGCCAAACAAAAGTTTGTTAAAGGTGTGCCATAACTGATATTGTGAACCACCATGTGTTTTTTGTGTTCCTACAGTTATTTTAGGATTGTTTTTTTAATTTTTTTTCATATAATAGTATTATTAGAATGCTCAACAATGTATTTTTGGATGCAGTGTTTAATGACCAGGCAAATACGTTAAACCAATAATGGTAACATATATGAAAGTGAATTTTAAAGGGCATGTGATGCAACAGACAAATACTTAACACAAATTTGAGTTTAAAACTTTATTTGTAATAAAAATTCCTTTGCCAGCTTAGTTCAAACTATCCGGAACTAGCTGCATTATTTTTATTTTTGTTTCTTAAAATGCGAGCTGTACGTTAGTGACGGTGTATTCGGATGCAGAACGCTATCAAGGTAAAGTAAACAGCTCTCGTAAGTGCTGATATGATCTGCTCTAGTTATAGTTAGTTTGGAAGGATCATTATCATCATTGTCCCGAGAATCAGATTTGTCTGTGAATTCACCTTCAAGAATGCAGCTAGCTTGTAGATTGTTTTTCAAACAAAATTCAGTGTCTTAGGTAACCCTCGTGATGTTGGCTAAGTAGGAATAGTTCTTATGATCCGGCTTATGAATGTTCACGAATAGCTTTCTGAATATATCGTATTTCTTTTTTATATTTAAAACAATGTAAGTTTTCTTACACTTAGTACAAACATTTAAAAGTAGCAATACATTTTCCTTTTAAACGAAGCAACGATGTTTAACATATTGACCACAAACCAGACGAGAGAGTGAAAGATTCTCTCATTTGGTTCCTGGCAAACTCTAATTTTGATGTTGCTTATGTTCAGCGACCGTAAGTTGGTTGAACCACGTCACTTAAGTTAATCCTAACTTTCAACTCCGTTCTGTTTTCATACTGTCTGAATCATTGTACACATTTTCGCACAAACTGCATCCGAACGATACCTTCAACTGCTCTTAAGACACCTAGTCGTAGCTGTCTATTTTCTTCGTGCTCTTGGTTTTACAAAACTTTTAGTTCAAATGTCCAAAAATGTTTAGTATAGTGCGTGTTGAAGTAAAGAATTTTTCCTAACAAAAGCTAAGGATCTGCATTTGGTGTGTTGTCTAATTAATAGAAATTACTGAACGAATTATTACCGTTGTCGTAATTTCGCGAATGATTGCTGACTATTCTTTGTGCTTTATAATTGTCGGTTGGTAAATATGTTGACGATCTCCTTCGGTACGATTTTAATCTAGTTATCGAACTACTACTACGTTATACTTGACATTTACCTTTTATTATCTTGTGTGATAGAGATGAAATAGTCAATGTAGAGCGTGAACTTAATGCAGGTATTATTGATAGTTAAGCTAATCTTTTCTCAAAAGGTAACTCATGAGAAATATTTGCCGCTGTAAAGTTCCATGTCACGGTCAATCGTTCTCTTTATAACTGAAATCCATTACTCCCAGCTACTTCTTTCTCTCGGTTGTTCATTTGCTTTCAAAACTATCCTTAGCAATATTTCAAATTGTTTTGAAAACCTTATTTGTTCTGTGCTCCCTTTATGTTAACGTCATTACCATAATGGGCGAAGAAGCCAGACTCAAGGGCTAACCTTTAAGATTCAACAAGACACAGAAACCCATCCTTAACCGAGGATTTTCTTAATGTATGCCCCATGGTTGTTTTGTACCTCTGATTTGGTAAGCAGGCGATGACGGTTCGGTTTGTAGGGCTGATAATTTTCTACGTTAGAAAAACTGTTGTGCAATTCAGAATGCTTTTGCTCGTCGTACTCTTCATGCTCTTCCTCAGCATGGATATCGTGGGTTTCTTCGAAGGTTTTATGTTCATTCGCGTTTATAGGCTTTTGATTCAATGAAGAATTTTCTGAATTTAAGCCGGTTTCTTCAGAAATTTCAATTTTCGTGTTGTTGGGCGACATTATAGTATGTTTATTGTGCGATGTATTCTGTTCCGTGGTCAATGTTGGTAAATTTGCACTTGTTTTACTGCTATCGTTTGCTTCAGTTTCCGAAGCGTTTGTAATATAGCCAACCTCCTCTATAATCGTAGTAATCGGGACACTAGTTGATACCTCAGGTGATTCAGATGAGTGCACGGTAGTATCTTGTTCCGGTGCTATGGTTGTTGTGATATAATCTGAATACTGTGTCAACTGGATAGCAGATACCAACGCAGCGGCTTGAAGTGGATTAATATTATAATATGGAAGTGCAAGATGCGTGGGCGTTGTCACAGCCGTCTGTAACGGTCGTGTGGTGGTGGCAAATGTTTCGGGATGCTCGGAATGTTCAGAATGATTTTGTTCGAAAACAACATGTTCTGCCTGATGGACATCCGTCGTGTTGGGAGCAATTGATGTCGCAGATAATACCTCATCCTGCAAAACATCGCTAACACCTTCGCTCAAAGTCGATTCTACAACCAATAATGGATCACTCTTTTCATGATCTCCCGATGGATTTGCTTCTGATGTTGAAGGTGCAGGTGCAGGAGAATCAGTTACGCCAGATTCCACTGGAATGTTAGTGGACGATGCCGTTGGAAGTAACGTGGTTGGTGTGGTTGGAGGCGACTCTGTTTGAGGACGAGCGGATATGAAGCGTGCCTTTACGAGTAACATCGGCGGTATGAAGTGATCCCCGGTAATAACTTCTTTTTTTGGTGTCGTTGGTAATATGTGACTAGACGCAGTTGTTCTTGTGGTTAACAGCAGCGTTTTGGGCGAAACAGTGGAGAGTATCGATGAAGTAGAAATCGTCGTCGTAAAAGTTGTTGTTTCTGTTATATCAGGCATAATGGTAATGGGTACTGGTTCTGTTGATTTAACAGTTGTTCTCTCATCTCTGTCCGAATCAGTTCCACGACGCAAGCGTGAATCCGGTGTAGTCACGATCTCCGTTGATTTCACATTGATATAGTCGTTGCCACACAATCCATCTTTATTACATTTCTCATTGACCATCTTCACTCCATTTCCTACACCAATTGGATCAGCATAATCTCCATCTGCCGTTGGTTTTACGGCTTGTTGAATTATATCAATCGGTTGGGTTTCGGTTTCGTCCTGCATTGGTTGATCACCCAGCATCGGTTCATCGTCTTCATCCTCTTCATCGCCACTATCGTTTCGATCCGATCTGTTGGAGTTCTTTTTCGTGTAGTGATTTTTCTTTACGTACAGCGGTGAATATTTCTTGATGTAAGCAGATTTACGTTGACTCTCCGTATTGTGCATCACACCGTCCAGTTCTTCGCTATGTACAGCTACATGCTCACTGCGCATTAGATCTTGTAGGTTGAACTTGTTGATGACGTTCTTTACAGTGTCTTCGATTTGATTTGGATTGACCTCGATCTTGTTGTTGCTCTCCTCAACGTTGCTGGATACAACTGTCAATATATCGTGTTCTAAAATTGACTGCTGTTGTGGTCGCCGAGTAGAGCTTGCTGATGCCACACTGTTAGCGCCAAGCATCAATTGATTGGTTTTATCTATGGTTAATACCGATGCCAAGTCCTCTTCGTCGCTGCACTGCAATTGCTCGATGATGCTGTCTCGGTCTTGTTTACCCTGGCAGGTAATATGCTTCGTGCCGGATTCTCCGCAATCCCGTGAGAGCTGCACAGTACCACTGTCCGACATATACTGTACCGTTAGTGATGGAATTGACGTGATGGTGCAATCTACCGCCCACGTTGGTACTAAAAAAGTAATGGTGATATGTTTTAAATAAAATACACACCGAAAAGCAATAAGCAGTAAACTTACCAGGAAGTTCGCATAGGAATGCGGCAGTTTCAGGGCCACCGCATCGAAAAGCATGCCAACGGAAATCTCTAACCGGATCTACTACGGCACATAGTGGTTGTTCCATTGCTGGAATAGTTTCTGCCCAATAACCACTTGCTGGATCCAGTGTCTTGGAGCTTCTGCATAAATAAATCAAGAATTTAATTTTAATTTAATTCATTAATCATATGTATCCTATATCCAATTTGACGAAAGGGTACAAGACATAAGGCGGTAGCAAATTTGGTTTTCGTATGATAGGGCTGTTAGAATTAAAGGAAGACACCAGCATTTGCTTCTATGGCTTGCCTTTTACGACTGCACAATTTCAGCGTGCCAGCCTTGCTTTTATTTGACATAAGCTTATTGATCGATGATTGAGGTTTACATATACAAGGTGGTGAATTGTCAAATTTCAAACACTCCTCCTCAATTTACACCTTGAGATATCTTTTGTGAACATCTTATCAGTTAATATTAAAGTTCAACGAAATAGCCATTACTCTATGCTTTGTTATTCCTAACGGCTTTGTTAATATATCCGCTTTCATGTTGTTGGTTGGACAATAGTTCAAAATAATCTCCTTGTTTATACATAAGTCTCGGATATAATTTTCTCTTGTATCTATGTGTTTTGAGCGTTTTGTCCTTTTACCTGTTTCCGAAAAATTAATGCAACTTTGATTGTCTTCATATACATGTGCTATTGTTTCTTTTTCATCGAGATCTTTTAGAAGACTTTTAAGCCATTTAATTTCCTGACATGTTTCGCTTAACGCAACGTATTCTGCTTCCATGGAAGAAAGAGTTACACAATGTTGCTGACGACTTATCCAATTGATGGCTCCTCCTGAATAGAATATTATTAAACCAGTTACAGATTTTCTGGTGTTTCTATCTTCAGCCCAATCAGCGTCTGAATATGCCTCTATTCCCTTCTTAGGTTCACCGCCTAATTTTAACTTAAATTCAATGGTACCTTTCAAATATCGTACTATTCTTTTTGTCGCTATCCATTCTTTCTGTGTAGGTGCATTGAATTTTCTTGCAAGAATAGCTACGCTTGCTGCAATATCCGGTCTTGCTGTATTCGCTATGTACATTAATGTTCCTATTGCGCTTCTATACATTGTGATATTTTCAAATATCTCAGTTTCAGTTGCATCTTTCATACAGGGTTTGGCAATAGATAGGATACGGCGTGCCCAACTTATGGAATCGCGCAAACGAATAAGATAAAGCGTACCATTGATAGGGAAACGCGAAACAGTTTAAGGTATCGCGTGATATAAATAGGGAATCGCGTGCACAATTTAGTGAATGCCAAATTTGCCGACCGGTATTAGAGCTGGGTATATATTACCCCGGTTGAAGAGTTGAAATTTAAAAACAAACATTTCAAATTAATTTTGCATGAAATATCGAATTTTGGAGGTACAAAAAAGGGATGTAAAATATTTTTTGATAACAATAGAGCATAAAATAATTGATTTTCACCGACAAGCAATAACATTTAATAACATATACAACTAAAGCATTCAAAAATTTGAATTGGATCTTTCAAACATTGTATGTATACACAGGATTTCAAAACACGGGCATATGCTGTCGTTAGGTAAATTCACGGGTATTGAAAATATTTAAAATTGGTCTAGCAAGCGAAGCGTCTAAAATTCTCCAGTTTAATCCAAGTGTGCAAAACAATAACTTGTATCCTGCGTTCAGTTTTCGATTTAACACAAATCGTGCGTTTAATTTTGGTGTCGGTTAACATAAAACACAAACATTCGTAAAGGTACGTATTTGCGCACAGCGATTAAAACGATGCGAAATTTTAAAACGCTCTTGCATTATTGTGTGTTTCAGGCGCTAGGGTACAACAGGTATCATTTCCTACTCGCTTAAATGTTGTGACTAGCAAACTGCAAGCGGATAAAGTAAGTTAAAATAGAGCTACAGACCGCAGCAACCGAACTCTGACTTACAAGTGCAAGTGCAAAATGCAGGCAATTCGATACAAACGCCCCGACGACGAAAAACCACGAAGATAGAGAGCGTGTGGTAAAGGCGTATGAGAACGGAGCAACGCTTGCAAATATTAGCTAAAAGCTAATCATAAAACTTCAGGCAGTACATGGGATAAACCAAAAGTACCAAACAACATAGCAGATCGACGCCAAGAAACGTGGTGGCAACAGGCAGAAAGTGTTGTCGCAAAAAGCTATAAGCGATGTTCGGAGCTGGATCAACGACGAATGTACGGTGACGCTGAAAACACTCGTCGAAAAAGTATTGGAAAACCACGGTGTGCAAGTTTTCACTACTTACTATTGCGAGGGAAATAAAAGGCTTCAACTACTCCTTGAAGATGGTTAAGCTGATCCTAGAACGGCGCAACACACTGCCAACAATCGAAGATCGGAAATTATATGCTACGCAGTTTTACGAAATAGCTCGGAAAGTTCCGGACAATGGCCTAATCTACCAGGATGAAGTGGGATTCAACGTCAGCATGCGCACGCTTAAAGGATGATCAGCGAGAGGAGCGGCGGCCACCATCACCGTCCCAAAGCAAAGGACTCGGAACATATCCATCATATGTGCCATGTTGTGAGTTGGTTCTTCAAAAATAATATTTATTTGTTGTGTTGTGCACACCTGAAGCCGAGCGCAGGGCACTCATCAATAACCCGCCGTTATCGGTAAATGAGTAGCCTCGGTTTGGCGATCATTCGGATGGCTACGCGAGGACACTCTCATTAATCACATTAATGATTAGGTAATATTATGGTTACCACCATAGGAAAGGAATCACCACGGTCAGGGAACTGCCCGATTCGCAGGACTAACAACTCCTCAAGCCTCAGAACCTATGCCTGATGGCCCGTTAGGACATTTACGTCAGCGAGGATATGTGCTGATGTTACAACAAGCCTAAAGCATAAAATCAACACATTTTGTCTCTTTAAAAGAGCCGTTAGTTTATTTACTAAATTATTTACACATTAAATCTAGCATCTTATTACCTAAACAATTGTCTAAAACTTAATCTAAAATTTCTTCTCTTCTCAAACACCGGGACATGTATTGCCACATGTTCGAGATGTAGCCTTCGCAATCCTGTGCGCTTATTAGGTTGGAGTCATTCCTGATCGCTTCCATCAATTGATCTTCATTTTCAGGACTTTTTCTTTTCACAAAGTTTTCCATTGACTGAAAAGATTTTCGATTGGGTTAAGAAAACGTGAGTAGGGTGGTAAATATAGAGGTTTGTCTTCATCATTTCCGATAGCGGTTCTTACGGTAGCTGTTTTATGGAAAGCCACGATATCCATCACCAGATAGGTTCTGTGGGTACCTTTCGAACGCAGTGTGTGCTTTAGTTTTTCAATGAACTGTACGAATAGGTCTCTATTCACGGACCGCGTTCGACGAGTGTTTTCAGCGTCACCGTACATTCGTCGTTGATCCAGCTCCGAACATCGCTTATGGCTTTTTGCGACAACACTTTCTGCATGTTGCCACCACGTTTCTTGGCGTCGATCTGCTATGTTGTTTGGTACTTTTGGTTTATCCCATGTACTGCCTGAAGTTTTATGATTAGCTTTTAGCTAATATTTGCAAGCGTTGCTCCGTTCTCATACGCCTTTACCACACGCTCTCTATCTTCGTGGTTTTTCGTCGTCGGGGCGTTTGTATCGAATTGCCTGCATTTTGCACTTGCACTTGTAAGTCAGAGTTCGGTTGCTGCGGTCTGTAGCTCTATTTTAACTTACTTTATCCGCTTGCAGTTTGCTAGTCACAACATTTAAGCGAGTAGGAAATGATACCTGTTGTACCCTAGCGCCTGAAACACACAATAATGCAAGAGCGTTTTAAAATTTCGCATCGTTTTAATCGCTGTGCGCAAATACGTACCTTTACGAATGTTTGTGTTTTATGTTAACCGACACCAAAATTAAACGCACGATTTGTGTTAAATCGAAAACTGAACGCAGGATACAAGTTATTGTTTTGCACACTTGGATTTAACTGGATAATTTTAGACGCTTCGCTTGCTAGACCAATTTTAAATATTTTCAATACCCGTGAATTTACCTAACGACAGCATATGCCCGTGTTTTGAAATCCTGTGTATACATACAATGTTTGAAAGATCCAATTCAAATTTTTGAATGCTTTAGTTGTATATGTTATTAAATGTTATTGCTTGTCGGTGAAAATCAATTATTTTATGCTCTATTGTTATCAAAAAATATTTTACATCCCTTTTTTGTACCTCCAAAATTCGATATTTCATGCAACATTAATTTGAAATGTTTGTTTTTAAATTTCAACTCTTCAACCGGGGTAATATATACCCAGCTCTAATACCGGTCGGCAAATTTGGCATTCACTAAATTGTGCACGCGATTCCCTATTTATATCACGCGATACCTTAAACTGTTTCGCGTTTCCCTATCAATGGTACGCTTTATCTTATTCGTTTGCGCGATTCCATAAGTTGGGCACGCCGTATCCTATCTATTGCCAAACCCTGTAAAGCCTTGATCCATAGGGCTTTTGGTCACGTTAGCTTGTTCAAGTCCTAACTTTGTTATTAAATTCTGAATATGCCCTTTGACGCTCATGTTATAGATTCCAGATGTATCCCTTTGTATTTCAATTCCTAAGAAATATTTTACATCTCCTAACCAATTTATAACAAAATGTCTTTTGAGTTCATCGTATACTTTTCTTATGTCTGTTTCCTTAGCGCCTGCAATCAATTCATCCGTACTACTTTTCCTGAAGCCAAGAGTTTTCAATACATTGGTTAATTTCAAATTCCAGCATCTTGCGGATTGCTTTAATCCATATATGCTTCTTTGCAAATGGCAAACTTTTCCTTCTTTTCCTGGAACTTCGTATCCTTTTGGTTGAGCCATGTAAATTTCTTCATCAATTTCACTATTTAAATACGCAGTTTTAACATCGAGATGTTTCAAAAACAAATTATCTCTCCCTGCTATTGTCATGAGTGTTCTAATGGTTGCATATCTAGTGACAGGAGCATATGTTTCATCAAAATCTATACCGGGTATTTGAGCATAACCCTGAGCAACTATACGTGCTTTGTATCTCTTGATTTCTCCAGTTTCGTCCTGCTTAACTTTAAACACCCACTTACATCCTATTGCTCGTTTACCAGCTGGTAAATACACAAGCTTCCATGTACCGATATCAATGTGAGCTTTAATTTCTTCGTCCATAGCCGCTCTCCATGATTCGCATTCCGGGGATTCAATAGCTTCTTGCATTGATGTAGGCTCATTTGCCACCATTACCGACGTGCCTAAAAAATAATCCAAAAATCGTTGTGGTTTAGTTTTATTTGATCTCACCGGTCTGGCACTAGTTTCTGGAGTAGTTGGAGTAGTTTCTTGGGGTTCATCTTCTAATTCTGATTCATCGTCCATCTCATGTGATGAACTGCTTTCCGAAGATTTTTCGTTGTTCATTTCAGTCTCTGAACTATGTTCCACTATTTCGTCTGATGTTTGTTCATTGCACGTTTCATCGTTCATATCATGTACCAAATAGTGTTTCTTGTACATTTCCCCTTTCTCGAGAAGCTTTATAGGTTGTGCACATTCTTTATCCTCAGTTTCATAGAATATGACGTCACGTGCAATCATCACTTTTATTCCATTCCAAACACGATATCCGTTTGTGGCATAACCGATGAATACATTTTCCACTGAAACTCTGTCCAACTTTTGCCTTTGTTGATGTGGTACTCTTACAAAACACTTTGCACCAAAAACTCATAAATTGTTTACGTTTGGCTTTTTGCCAGTCCACATTTCTATTGGTGTTTTATTTCCTTGTATTGCTACGGTTGGACTTCTATTCAGCAAGTATGCCGCCGTTTCAATCGCTTCCCCCCATAGTTTCTTTGGAACCGATTTTCCAAGAAGCATCGCTCTTGTCTTGTCCATTAGCGTTCTATTTAGGCGTTCGCTCACGCCGTTCTGTTGAGGCGTATATGCTACCGTGTATTCGATTTGAATACCCTTTTTGGCACAGAATTCACTGAATTTTTTGTTCTTATATTCTCCGCCATTATCACACCTAATTCTCGATATGGGTTTTTCAAAATGTGCCGTTGCCATCGCTTCGTATTGTTGAAAAAAACTTGTAACATCCGATTTATTACGCATTAAATAAATTTTTGTGACATGTGTAAAATCATCCGTAAAGGAGACAAAATATTTCATTCCGTTCCACGTTTCCGGTGAAATTGGTCCGCACACGTCAGAATGCACAAGTTCTAGTGGTCTGGACGATCTCATTTTCTTCACTTTGTCGAAAGGCTTACGTGTATGTTTGGCACTAACACATGTTTCACACAATTTGTCCATATGGTGTTTCACGTTAACCGATTCCATACCTTGAACCATATTGTTTTTAATCAATGTTTCTAGATATTCACTTCCAATGTGCCCGTATCGTTGATGCCAAAGATTTATGTCGTTCGATACATTAGCATACACCATGTTACTTGCAACCTGTAGATCTAGCCTGTAAAGCGCCCCGCACTTTCTGCCTGTTGCGATAACATTTCCAGAACACTCGCGGATCACAACCTTGTCATTTTTGAACAAAATTTCTTTTCCTGTGCTCATTATTTTTGATACGGATAACAGATTGATCAACAAATCTTCTACGAATAACACATCTGTTATTTCAACGCTTTTATTTTTCCAAAACGTTTTTATTGTTCCTATTTCGGTCGCACTTAAGGAAATTCCGTTTTTCGCCGTATGTATTTTCCTCGGTTCTTCTAAAAGTTTTAGCGTCGTAAATAAAGCTTTGTTGTTCGCTAAATGTTCAGTTGCACCGCTGTCCAGATAAAAATCACAGCTATTATGTGTCGTTCCTGCGAACGTCAATAATGTAGCATTAGTGTATGTCGATTTTTTGAGAAAACGGCACTCGGGCTTTTTGTGTCCTATTTTTCCACAATGGAAACACTTCACTTGCTTAAATTTCTTCTGCGACTTTCCAACAAACACGGCACTTTCTTTTACATCTTCATTAGAGGATTTTTGTTTTAATTCTTCGTCGAGCAACCGGCCTTTAACGAAAGGCATTGTTAGATGTTCTTCTGGTAAGGATTCCAAAGTAGTCACTATTGTTGCATACTGCGGTCCGATACTCAACAATAAACCATTTACCACGTCGATTTGTGCCAATTGTGCCCCTAATTGTTTGTACTCAAACACTAATTTATCATATTTGATAAAAAAATCGTGAAGGTTTTCTTTTCCTTGCTTGAGTGATTTCAGCTCTCTAGCCACATGCAAACGTTTTGCCACACTTTTTCTGTCGTACACTGATGCGAGTGTCGACCATATTTCATATGCCGTCTTGCAAAATTGCGTATTCTCAACTTGCTCGTCGGACATACTTTTAAGCAACAACGTTTTGCACTTTTTGTCCTTCTTCACTCTTGCCACTTTTAATTTGTCACCAGACTTCAGCACTGATTCTTCGAGACTGGTTTCCTCTTCATTTGGAGATTCTTCCGTGATGCACTCTATGAGATCTTGCTCATCCAAGATCGCCAACACACGAATCTTCCACGCAGCGTAATTTGTGCCATCAAACACCGGCACCAAAAAATTATTTTTTAATAATCCTGCCATTTTGTGGATTTGAAAATAACCACTGCTCTAGCTGGGTACTGGGCCCATAACCTGTTAGAATTAAAGGAAGACACCAGCATTTGCTTCTATGGCTTGCCTTTTACGACTGCACAATTTCAGCGTGCCAGCCTTGCTTTTATTTGACATAAGCTTATTGATCGATGATTGAGGTTTACATATACAAGGTGGTGAATTGTCAAATTTCAAACAAGGGCTAGCATAAAATTTCCTCCGATCGGTTCGCACGTACGCCAGGCTTACTATTCAGTAAAAGATAAATTGTGTTTTCGCTACACGAAAAAAACGTTCCATGACTACAGTAAAGGCAGACCAAAATCTCTTTTTTTTGTTTCGTTAGAACGGCCTGGCCCGTATCGACTTATTTTACCACGTAGCCGGATAGTCAAGTCCCTTCTACGGATTGCTCCGGATGGGATTTGGTCCGGTCCGTTCGTGTGAAGACCGGCTCCGCTACCATCATGCCACCGGGCCGCTCCAAACCAAAACCTCTTGAAGGGTGCCACAATAAAAGAAGAAACTACCCGCTCCTCCGCGAAAGATTTTCGCTTCATATAGTCTATGTATCAAAAATTAACTTATTAAAGGGATTTTCTTACAAATTATATGTTGTATATCTATCGACTAGTCGATTGTTTAAAGGTCAAGCTTCTTGCTATCTTATGATACCCATTGATAATTTCTGATGTCTACTCAGATTATGGTCCTTTAAATCTGTGTTTTATAAAAAAAATAGTCGAAAAGGCGAATGAATAATGAGAATTAAGAGAAAACAACTACGCAAAAGAAAGGTTGCTAGATAAATAAGAAAGGAATAGTACTGATAATACGTATGAATTAATTAATTAATACGTATAATACGTATGAATTAATTAACGTAATAATTTACGTATGAATTCTTTTTCGTAATAGATTACATCGATTCGTCAAGGTACTATGTAATGTAAACTGTAATGTAAACTCACAATCGAGCTTCTTTAGCTTTTTTAAGTGAACGCGAATGAATAATGGTCCTATGTTTGGGATCTGTGGTGCTTGAGGATTTGTATATGCAGCGTCTTCCGGAAATTAATATCTTAATAATATTGAACAAAATTTGTAAAAAGTGTTCCTAGGTCTAGGACCAAATAAACTGATCTTAACCGCACAAATCGTTTTTAAACTTTCTGAAAATAGCTGCCACAGTTTAATGCTACTAACAAACAGTTTAATATCTTTATCCAGCACCATTCCAGCCTTAGTTTAGATAACTTGGTACATTCCAATGATATCAATTACATTCATAAAAGATACGGACAACCTGAAAACAAACATTGTTTATGAAGTATCGTATGCAGAATCGTAGCTGTGTGGATTAAAGAAGGTTCTAAAACCACTTCAAATTATTAGCAGCGATTAAGCAAGTCAACCTGGAGTGAGTAGTAAATTTGCAATTTTGCATTTGTCGAAATACGTTGGTTAGTTAGTTAGTTAAAGTATATCTTTATTGTTTATAAATTCTATAGCGTATGCTTTTCTGCTTTTCTATAGCGTAACCGGTGTTGAATTTTTATACTGGTCGTTGGAGTTAATGATGTGAGAAAAATTATTTAAAAAAAAACTCACGTGTAGAACAAAAAAACTAACTATCTTACATCTAGAGAAACACCTAATCTACCTAAATTAAATTATCTACTAAATTACCTAGATCATCCAGCTAGTTGCTGTACAAATGAATTTGCACTCATTTGGCATTTGTTGTAATATTTTCGCGCAATCAGATCGATATAATATATTGTAATGAGATGGGAGTTTGTTCTTTTGTGCAGATCAATAGTGCGGTACCATGGTGGAACATTTTAGATGATTTTTAGTAATTTATTTTGACAAATTTGCAATTTCTTTAAGTTAGTTTTGGCGCAACTCTTCCATACAAGAGCAGCGTACTCCTGCCATAGAGGCCTGAGGCAAGCGTTGTAAAGATGCAATTTATTTTGTAGATTCAGTTTTGAATTCCTATTTACTAGAAAGTAAAGACATTTCAATGTTTTTTTCAGTTTTACTTACAGAATTTTCTAAATGTGATTTAAATGCGTTGATCCGAGGTAATTCCTGGGTATTTTACATGATTTTCCCATGGAATGTCTGTGTTATTTATTTTTAAACAACGTTGGGGAAGTTTTCGTTTACTGGTGTATTTAGTAAAGAAAATAGCTTCTTATTTATTTTCGTTTACTTTCAGTTTCCATTTGTTGCAAAATTTACTATACTTTTTTAACGCGTTGTTTAGCGATTTTATTATTGCTTTTGGTTGTTTTAATGACGATGTGATGGCAAAGTCGTCAGCGTATAGGTATTGTTTACAATTCTTCATAGGTGGTAGATCTGATATATAAATGTTGAATAGCATATAAATATGAATATAAATTTTGAAGATTTTATTATTTTTTTTAACCAAATATGAGGGGTAGTTATACGTAATAAGTTTGTATACCATACCTTGGTGTCATATGGTATCAAATGCTTTTTCCCCATCCAACAGTACAAGGCCGGTTGATTGTCAAATTCTTCGGTTATTTAGTATGGTATTTTTCTACTTACTACTTTATTACTTTTTCGCAATAATAATTTCGTAATAATTTTTCGTGGTAATCACTACTTTTTCGAGCCATTTGTGAATTTCACACAAATGTCAAGTTTTTTCGTTGCATCGATTTATAGAAAAGATGGTATATAAGAATGAAGATGGCCAGGAATATATATCGTAACAAAAATAAAGATGTAAAGATGTATGTAAGTATATTAGTGCGACAAGCGACTCGTAAGGTCGATCGTAATGCGTGTTGACCGCGAAGTGTTGACCCTGTTGACCGTGTCGACCAAAGGCCGCGCAAACGAACACTATACACTAAACATAATAAAGAAACACCCTAAGACACACCCTAAACAACGGTTTTTTGAAGGGTGTCGCATAGTTATGTTACATGGAGTGTTTCTCGACCTCACAAAAAATGTAATTGTTTGCAAATATGCGCGCCCCATAGAAAACCGTACTTTTTATTCTCTACTACTTTGCACAACATTGTTTGATACATCTCTTCAAGTTATGTTGTTATTCTCAAAGAACTAGTTGTTGTGTACTTTTGTTGTACGGGCTGTATGAATTGATGATGATGATGATTTAAGTCATCAGCCAAATAAGCACCGTCTTTTCTTGTAATCAATTTTACGAGCTTGGTTTGTGTTTTGTTCAAACAACACAACAAGCCATGACTTGAACACAAGTTAGATTGTGTAGATAAAAATAAACCATTGATGCAAAAAGTCGGGTTCCTATTTGTGGTGGGTCATACGATTCATTTTACGACCCGACCCGGAGTCGGGTGCGAGCCCATTGGAATCGATTCCGACCCGTGGGTGCAACGGGTTCACTAGGTCGGAGTTCGACCCGTGGGTGTAAGCAGCTAGAAGCGACTCCGATCCGTGGGTGCAGCGAGTTCGAGTCGGAATCGAGTCCAAGTAGGTTCAGTAGGTGCAACGATTCCGGTAGGTGCAAGCAAGCATAAGCGATTCCGACCCGAACTCGCTGCACCCACGGGTCGGAGTCGCTTATGGGCGCTTGCATCTACCGGAAGCGTTGCACCTACTTGTACCTACGGATCGACCCGAACGGGTTCGGGTCACTTTTGGAGCGCTCCGACCCGGTAGGTTCGGGTCGACCCGCACATCACTAGTTCCTATACAAAATGAATTTTCGAGTCGGCCACTTGGTTTAACGAGCTTTCTTTTTACCAAGCCTTTTTTATGGTCACGCATGAACTCGATTGCATTAACTTCGTAATTTTGATTTTGTACAGTTTGTTTTTTGTTCTCTCTTGGAACCTTCGAACATGCTACCTTCTATTAATTGCAACAACCCGCGGCTAGTCGCAAATATCCACTTATCAACTCTCTATGGTAACTTATCGGTGCCGTATAGAATCTTAATTTACTATGCTATTCTCCTTGTTTATAATATCTATTGTAAATTATTTTTGCCTAGACGATTCGATAGTGTATTTGGTACACAGGACCAGCACCGAGTAAATTTATAAAAAAAAAATCAGGCTTAGACCTCTTGAGATTGTTGTACGAGCAAGAAACAAAGAGAAGAAAAAAGTTTTTTTTTGTGGTAGCATGTGTAGTTATATTCTATGGTTATGGTAGCATGTGCAGCAGACTTCGCGAAAACGTATGCAACAGTAAAAAAGTTATATGCTATACATTCTACTTACGTCCAAATGAAGCGCGCAGAGTTTTCGGGACGCATCAGACCGATCCATACTGCGCTAGTTACGTCAAGCTCCTTGAGAAAGGCACGGGTCGCATCAAACTGCATTCCATTGTCAACTGTAGTGAGGCATCAAACAAGAGAAAAAATATATTCCACATCATATTTGCGTGATTGATTGATTGGTCAGCTATGCAGTGAAGTAAAGATATAAAGTAAAGACACCACCAAAAATTTCCAATGAAAAACAAAAACAAATACTTCATTTCACTACGACTCCAGCTTATTTCAACTTGACTTCCTAAACGCCAATTTAGTATTTTTTGGTTTTTTGAAGAGGTTTTTTTTTAGGTTCTATAAAGAGGTAAGTGGTTTGTGATCCGTTATCAAAGTGAATTTTTGTCCTTAGAGATAAGGATTGAACTTTTTAACAGCCCAAATTATTGCGAAGGCCTTCTTCTCAGTTGCAGGATAATTTTACCCAGTACTAGGTTCTACCAGCAAATGCAATAGGTCTTTCATAATTGTCTTGAATTTGTGACAAAACTGCTCTCAATGCAAAATTGCTAGCGTCAGTAGTCAATAGAAAGGGTAATTCAAAGGAGAAACAAGAACTTGATGAGAAGCAATTATTTGTTGAAGTTGTGTGAAGGCCTTCTCGTAATCATTATCTACCTGTAATATTTATTTGCTCCTTGTTTTAAGTATTTTGAAAGTGGTTTTGTTACTTCATAATCTTCAACAAATCTACGATAGTAGCCAGTTAGGCCGAGAAACCGTTTAATTTCTTTTTGATTTGAAGGCAATTTCCACTCAAGGGTTTTTTTTTTAATTTTTTCGTAATTAGGCTCAATACCATGCTGATTTGTTATATGCCCTAAGAATTCAGTTTCTCGTTTGAGGAATTCACACTTGGCTACTTGGATTTTTAGATTGAATACTGCTATTTTTTTTTTAAACTTTATCTAAATGATCCAAATGCGAAGTTAAGTTAGAACTAATTACAATTATATCATCCAAGTAGACAAAACAAATTGAACCGATGTATCCTACTTATACGTGGTTCATAGCACGTTGAAACGTTGCAAGCGCGTTTTTCAACACAAACGGCATTCTCGTGAACTAAAAGTGTCCTTGGGATGTCGAGAAGACCGTTTTTTCTGATTTATGGGATTCATTTTTATCTGGTGGAATCCAGATTTTAGATTAAGCGTCGTACAATTTTCAGATTTTCCCAAACAATCTAAGATTTCCTTTATTCGAGGAATAGGAAACTTAAAGTTGATAGTTTTCTCGTTTAATTTGCAATAATCGATCACA
This sequence comes from Anopheles moucheti, assembly GCF_943734755.1. Lineage (NCBI taxonomy): Eukaryota > Metazoa > Arthropoda > Insecta > Diptera > Culicidae > Anopheles > Anopheles moucheti. Next base: position 16,413,024 of record NC_069142.1, read on the forward strand.
ACAAGAATTTTTCGCAATTGTGACGCGTCAGATTTTTTCGGTACATCTGGCGTGCTATTAGTGTTTTGCTTGTTATAACTTGTGTATTTGCAAGTGTATTTGAATAAATTGGCAAATGCTCGACAATTTGATTTCGACAATTTTGGGTTTGATTTTTTCAATACATCCCAAAGGAGTATGGACTGTTGGAAGGTACAATTATACCATTATCGAGTAACTCCTTAATCTGTTCTTAAACGTCTTTTTTGAAATGGTACGGTATGAATGAAATTACGGTAGTTGTGAGAAATCTCACTTAATGTTGTATCCGCGCCCTGTATCTTTCGCAAAAAATGTTTCTATAACCGAACCCCTAAAAACGTTTCTTACAATCTCCGTGTTCTGTTTGCTACTGTGTATTCATTTGTATTTGTCATCCTTTTCTTATTCTAAAATTCATTATTTATCTAGGCAAGATTATCTAGGGCAATTATTCTTTCGTCAAGTGCGTGAAACCTTTCATTAAACCTTTCATGCAAAATAATTCCAACAGTAGTTGAAGAAAATTTTTCATTGTGTTTGAGAAGGACTTATTGTATCGAAATTGTTAACTTACAGATGAATGGTGTTGCGTCACGCAACAGGCTCTTTTCGGATTCTTTGCAAAAGTTCTACTTCCAAACACACACGTTGATTTAACACGTTATATTTCCACGAGTTAAAAAATTTACATGTGTTATACCTTGCGAAAAAGAGGCCCTAATGCGCGCTGACACGTGCTTATATCTACGGTCGTCAACCCAGCCTCTCCGGTCATCGCTCCAACGATGCTTCGTGCTACTTCGGGTTCTACAAGACGACGGCAGCGCCCTCTCTTTGCAAACGCCGTAATCACGACCAGTTTGTTATACACCTTGGTCGGACTGTTTACATTTGTCAACACTCCCCCCCAGTGTTTTCATCCGTGGAGACACTCCTTGTTTGTCCGACATCTATGACAGCTAATTTGACGACCGGCCGTTCCAGCACTTTTCCGGATGTTATTTGTACATGTGCTCGGCGTACTTCTCCGTCCTTCGACTTCACGGTGCTTATGACGCGACCCTTTGGCCAGTAACCGCGAGGCAGGTTTTCATCTATTAGTAGTACCAGGTCTCCATTACGTAGTGGCTTCGTTTGCTGGAACCATTTGGTGCGCTTGGTGAGAGTTGGTAAATATGTAGAAATCCATCGCCGCCAGAAAACGTCCGCATAGTGTTGGGAAGTTTTCCAGGAGTTTTGTAGTGCTCCTGTCGCGGCATCGAATTGGACCGTTGGTTTTGCTCCAGATGACGAGCCCAGCAGGAAATGGTTCGGCGTCAACGGAGCATCCTCCTCACGATCAACAGGTACGTCTGTCAACGGACGGCAGTTGAGAATATGTTCCACTTCGATCAACCAACTTTGAAAGATTGCGTCCGTGGGATACCTGGTGAAACGTACATAATCCAGAGATGATTTAATGGATCGTACTAACCTTTCCCATGCTCCTCCGAAGTGCGGCGCTGCGGGCGGGTTGAAGGTCCACTTCGTTCCGGTAAGGTTTACCTCTTCTATCACCTGGTTCATGTTCACTTCTTTTAGGGCTTCACGCAGCTCACGGCTCGCCCCGACGAAATTCGTTCCTTGATCGGATACTATCTCATTTGGTGTACCTCGACGTGCAATGAAGTTCCTTAGCGCTAACAGACACGATCCGGTGGTCATGGAATGAGCAACCTCGATATGCACAGCGCGTACTGTCAGGCAAGTAAATAGTACTCCCCACCGTTTTTCGGTCTTCCTACCGTTGACTACCACAAATGGACCGAAGTAATCGATCCCAGTGAATGTAAAGGGTCTTGTGAAGGCGGATAAGCGACATGCAGGGAGATCGCTCATTAATGGTAGGATCGGCTTTGCATTTTTTACTCGGCAGAGCTGGCATTTTTTTCTTATTCTGCTACAAGTGGCCCTCAGCGCGGGGATCTCGTACTTTTGTCGCACCTCGTTTATAACGATACTATGGTTCAGGTGCCGGTATCGACGATGGTAATCATCAACGATGAGGTCGGTGACTGTTGCTGATTTTGGAAGAATAATAGGCCTTTTCGTGCTATCTTCGACGAATGAGCACGCATCAATTCTACCTTTCACGCGCAGGAGGCCTTTTTCGTCCATGTATGGACTACGTTTAAAAAGCGCACTTTGCCGGTTGAGCTGCATAGTTTGGTTAGGGTTGTCTCGAGCCTCGCGTAGTATGCGATATTCTTCGTTGAATGATTGCTGCTGCAATTCGCGAAGGATGGTGGATTCTGCGTCTTGCAGCTCGGCTTGTGATAACGGCCCTTTTTGTCGTACGTTTGGCGTTCGAGCATTGGTAATGAAGCGCAATACATAAGCTATTGCCCTTTGCATCCTCGTCCATCGAGAAAATCGCGTGGGATCGAACAGCGGCGACTGCTTGCAATGAGCGTTGACACATTTTCGTTCCTCTTCGTGCGTTTCATTGTTTTCTAATTTTTCTGATGGCCACTCTGATGTAGGACGGCTGAGAAAATCTGGTCCTTCGAACCATCTGCTGGAGCTGAAGTGTCGGTGTAGTTGTGACCATTTTGTCCCTTCATCAGCAACATTAGACTTGGTCGATATCCACGACCATTCCTTAATCTCGGTAGTCTCCATGATTTCGCCCACTCGGTGTGCCACAAATGTGCTGTATCTTCGGTGGTCCGAGTTAATCCAGCAGATGACGTCTCTTGAATCGGTCCAGAAGTATCGTTGGTGTATTTGCTGTCGATGAGCGTTCGCTATTGCGGTGGCTAGTCTTGCACCTAAAACTGCACACTGAAGCTCGAGTCGTGGGACGGAGATGTATCTCAAAGGTGCTACTCGAGTTTTTGCTGACACTAAAGCTACCTCGATGGTTCCTTGTCTTTCATATCGGAAGTACGCAACCGCTGCAAAGCCGTCCTTACCAGCATCTACGAAAACGTGTAGCTGCAATACACACCCGTCTAAAGGCAACGATCGTCTGTAGCAACGTGGAATTGAGACCTTCTCCAGATGAGGCAATCCTGCTAACCATTGTTTCCATCTTAATTCTTGCTCGAACGGTATAGGATCGTCCCATCCGACACCACTTCTCCAAACCTCCTGCAGCAAGACCTTCAAATATAATAACAAACCAGCAATTAAACCTAGGGGGTCATATATTGTCATTAAAACCTGTAGCAGTTGGCGCTTAGTTGGTGTCACATCGTCTTGAAGTATCTCTTGCCTTCGTGTTGGTATTTTAAAGCGGAACGTATCGGTACTCGTTTCCCACCACATGCCTAGTACCTTTTGCGTCGATGGCGTGGAGGCAATGTTAAGATCCTTCTCGCCGAATGTCTCACCACCCACCTTGCGAAGCACTTCTTGCGAGTTGGAGAGCCAATTGTGTAGCAGAAATCCGCCTTCTGCGTGAATACGCGTAACATCACGAGCTATCTCAATCGTTTCTGCCGTAGTTTCGGTGCTGGTGAGCATATCATCGACGTAATGCTCGCTTTTTATGCAATCGACTGCGCGGGGATGTGTGTCGATAAACCTGTCGGCGTTCAGATTCTTAACAAACTGGGCGCAGCTGGGCGAACAGCATGCCCCAAATGTCATCCTCAGCATAACGTATTCATCAGGGTCACGTTGAGTATTGCTCCAGCGCCATAGAAACCGTTGACTGTTCTGATCCTCTTTGTTCATATGCACTTGATGATACATTTCGCGTATATCCGCGGAAACTGCCACTCGATATTCCCTAAATTTCTGTAACACATTCGGAAGAGGTGTTAACAGATCTGGCCCAGTTACTAGCATCGAGTTCAACGATACTCCTCGATATGATGCCGCCGCATCCCACACCATTCTAACCTTGCCTGGCTTGTTAGGGTTAACGACAGGAAAAACCGGAAGGTACCACGTTCTTGGATGTTCTATCGACCTTTCTTCTGCTGACAGCTCACGAATGTACCCTTTGCGAAGATATTCTTTTATTTTCTCGTTCATTATTTCCTGCAGTCGTGGCTCTTTCTTCATTCGACGATCTAGACACTCTAGCCTTTTCAACGCCATGGAGCGGTTGTTTGGCATACGTACTTCATCGTAACGCCACAATAATCTCGTTTCATACCTATCACCGATCTTGTGGGTATGATTTGTTAAAAGGTCGAGTGCGCGTTCGTTTTCTCTCGATTGGAAAGCCTTTGCGTTTGACGATCTTATATCTTCCAGGGCAAAGCTCCCTTTTAACGCTGCATCTATTCTATCTTCGATGTTTTGACATTCACATACGGTTATGCCATGGGTGAACACTCGTTCGTTGGCCCCGTGACCATCTGGGCGGCAGCAACCGGATACTACCCATCCGAGCCGAGTTTTGGTTGCAACTGGCTCGTTTAGCGTACCCTCTATGGTTTTGAGTGGTCGCGTAAGGTGGTAGTTGTCGATGCCAATTAATATACGCGGCACTGCTGACTTGAAGGAAAGAATCGGAAGCGCGTTTAGGTATCCGTACCTTTCTCCAAGCATCTTGGCGCTGACCGTCTGTGGTGGGAGCCCCAGGGATCGTACTGTACGCACTGCGGACATCTCGTACTGTTGATCACTATCTCGTGCGCCCGAAATGTAGATATTCGTCTGTACAGAATCGTTTTCTTCGCGTATCTGTCCACCGGTCCAGCTAAGACAGAGCGGCTTGGTAGAACCCTCCAGTCCTAATTCCTTCATCAATCGATGCTCCATTAGGGTGACCGTAGAGCCCTCATCGAGTAGCGCAACTGTGTATATCCTTTTGCCGCGTCCGTGCAGCGTAACAGGCACGTACCGCAATAGTACGTCCGGATGCGAACCTGAGAAATGCGAAAGATTAGCTTGATACTTGCTGTTTTCGGCCTCTGGCATCGCCGATTTGTCGTGCAGTAGGGGGTGATGCTTCCTTGCGCAGCCATTTTTTCCGCATGTCCTCTTGTCTCGACACTCGTCCCGGTGACGTCTCAAGCACGCACTGCAGAAATGGTTCTGACGCATGTGCTTCCAGCGGTCGTCAGCCTTCATCTGTAGGAACGCCTCACAGCAGTCCAGTTGTCGGCATCGGTCGTCGCAAGCGCAGGTCGTTGTCGAGGGTTGAATATTACGCACTGGGGTGTGAACGTTAACTTGCTTCACAATTTTCTTGTCGTCCCGTTTGGAAGAAGGAGGAATGACTAGTAAAGCAGCCTCCTTAATATTCCGCATCCACTTCCCGAAATCTGCCAAGGTTGCCGTCGGATTTTCTACACAATGCATTCCCCATTGCAGCTTTACCATTCCGGGGAGTCTGCTCACTAGCTCTTGCAGGAGCGGTCCATCGAAACGGTTTTCCGAACAGCTCATTCGGACTGTGGCACATATCTCTTCCACCTCTATGCTGTAGTCAACCAGGGACTCCAAATTTTCTGTTTTGGGCAGCGGTGTACGCCTGACCTGCTCCAGTAATGTGTTTATCACTATTTCGGGACGCCCAAATCTCGCTTTTAACGCCTCCATCACTTCTGGCAGGTTATCCGCATGACGTAAGCGGCACTGCACTTCTTTCAGTGCTTTCCCTTTTAGTGCAAGCTGAAGGCGCAGGATATTTTCACCGTCCGTGTACCCGCAGAGACGGGTTGTTGCTTCATAGCTTGCCATGAACATAGACCACTGACCAGGATCGCCAGAAAACTGTGGTAGCTTTCCGGTTACCGCTTGCCTCGCGGAGCGTTGGACCCTGGTCAATTCGTTGCCTTCTTCCGTCGATGTTTGACCCCACGCCGTCGAAGAACCAGGCGGTGCACCATACGAAGCACGTGGACTCGACGCCATTATGTTTTCCTCCATTTTCCGTTCCATGGCATTGAGCCTGGCTAAAACAGCGTTCATAGGGCTCTGCGTTTCCATCCTTTCTAATTTACAAAAGGCGCATAACCACTCGTTGCGTTCTGCCCCGGATTCGCGCATGGGCAGGCACATAACGTGCGTTTGTCTATTGCAATTTCTACAAGCGATCATCTCGTTCGTTTCGGTTCCGTTACATGCGTAGCAAATTCGCACGGAACGTGACGGTCCTGGCGCATCGCTTTTCTGATCGATGCACGCCTTTATTTCCTCAAAGAGGCGACTAATCTCCCGCATGGCTTCTCCCTGCTGGTTCTTCGGTGACGACGACCTTGGTTCGGTCGTTTTTGCGATACACGGCGGGCAAAACCATTCTCGATTAAGCACAGAATCATCTACGTTAACGCAATCAAAATGATACGGTGCCTGACACGCGTCACACAAAACGCACTTTTCACCTCCCGGTTGGGAGCACACGCCACACGACAGCTTTTCACTCTCAGCTCCCATAATTTGCGTTTGGTCGACCGACATTGCCCGATTTCCTCAGGGCTCGATGAACGTATATCCGATTTCCTCAGGATCACACTTCACGACACTATCCGGTTACCACTAACGCAATTCCGAATTACTCAGGATTAGTAATGTTCGAGTAAAACACGCGCGAATCCGACTTTCTCAGGATTAACCACTCGTATCGCGAATACACACACGAACCCGACTTTCTCAGGGTAAAACGCGCGCGATCCCGAGTACTGAATGTGCGATTTTTACACGAATTAAAGGAGAATGTAAATTTTTTAAAATGTTGCGTCACGCAACAGGCTCTTTTCGGATTCTTTGCAAAAGTTCTACTTCCAAACACACACGTTGATTTAACACGTTATATTTCCACGAGTTAAAAAATTTACATGTGTTATACCTTGCGAAAAAGAGGCCCTAATGCGCGCTGACACGTGCTTATATCTACGGTCGTCAACCCAGCCTCTCCGGTCATCGCTCCAACGATGCTTCGTGCTACTTCGGGTTCTACAAGACGACGGCAGCGCCCTCTCTTTGCAAACGCCGTAATCACGACCAGTTTGTTATACACCTTGGTCGGACTGTTTACATTTGTCAACAGAATGGTCTGTATTAATTTTGGACTGATTCGGGATTGGCTTAATTTATTGACCGTAGACTTATTTCCATTTGAATTGTAAAGCCCTGGTTCAATTATGATATTATCAAAAAGTTTTGAATAAGAAGGAATAAACCAATCACCATTTTCTAACGTGTTAATAGAGACAACCTGGTGAAAATATTTTGGAGTAGGAAAATATTTTACGAATAGAGCAATTCTATCTCCAAAGTAAATTATTTCGTTACCATAATCAATCAATGCTCTACATTTAACTAAATATTCAGATCGGATAATTCAATCAAAAACTTAATGGAATTTCAATTGGTAATAGAGCTGTTCAGGAAGATTTTATTCTAATCAAATTAATAATTCCTTTTTGAGTTACGTTATGGCTTACATCTAAATTTTTTAAAACAGTATTAGTTGGTTGCATTGAAGAAAGAATAAAGCTTCATAGAATATTTTTGTTAGCACCAGTGTCTATCAACAATTTAAATTGAATTCTGGTATCAGAATGCGTCCCTATTATGTATGGTAGTAAGCTTATGGTCCAATTGAATCGAAAGTTTCATTCGAATTGAACCCTTTTCTGTTCAATGTTAGTTTAGTTATGCTTAGCTCAGTTTCCAAAGGAACAGGATAATTAGAGGATAAAGGTGGCGTGCTATAAGTGTTTTGCTTGTTATAACTTGACCTCGGCGAATGGTTCATCTCTTTGCGAAGTGTATTTTCGAGTTTCTTGTCTGATACCTCATCACCTGATGATCTCGTCTCTGCATTCAACCTTGTTTTACGAACAAGTTACTAAAAGTGCTGTTCTTCGTTAGGTTCCTCGTCGTGGACCTTCATGGTTCAATCATCAGTTACGTGAATTGAAAAAGAAACAACGAATGTCTACCGCATTTTTAAAGGAACGAGAACACAAAATTCCAAAATGTATTTTGTTCTAGCTAACAACATATACCGAACTCACAACCGTTTTCTCAAATGGCGCTATACAAAGCAAATTCAAATGCAATTGAAAAAGAACCCATGATACTTCTAGGCGTAATTTCATCATCAGAAAAATGCGAACATCTGCGCTAGTTTGCTTTACTTGATGAGCTCCGTGATGCTGTTGATTTACAGATTACTGACATCTCTTCGTCGTTGGAAATCATTGAAACCGCGATAAATAAACTTAAATCTTCATACTCCCCTGGCCCGGATGGCATCCCGCCAGTGTTTAAATAGCGCTGAGGTCTTTTCAAAGACCCACTTTTGTATATTTTCAAAGCCTGCACATTTCCGGAAGAATCGATATCATCCGTTGTGTTTCCTTTATTTAAAAAGGGTGATAACTCGATTGTCTAAAACTACCGTGGCATTGCAACTATGTGTGTTGGAGCAAAAATATTTGAAATCACTGTGCAACTGGCTCTTGTATACAAATGCAGCTCTTATATATCACCGAACCAGCATGGTTTTGTAACACGTCGCACCATAACAATGAATCTGCTTTTGTATTGTATTGTATTGTACGTATTTATTGTCTGCTTTAAGCTGCACAATGTTGCTTAACCTAACTTAATTGCTAATAGGAGTTTAAGTGAGAGGAGTGGCTGACGATCGAAGACGATCACGGAAAGAAGCTAAGGAGATGGAGAAGTCGAACAGCTCTGCGGAAGAATTAAAACTTCGAATTGCCCTGAGCAGCGGGTCATTCGCGCCTACAACAGTTCGCCGTGTTGCAGTCGCCAGGGGAGGACGAGGGCGAAGACGATGGGAAGGAACATAAAAATTGATTGAGGAGAGCAGAGAAGGAACGTCGAGGTTGTTAAGAAGGAGGGAGGCAATGAAGGATGATTGGGCGCGTGTGCGACGAGTATCAAGAGTCTCCAGGCTCAGCAGCTGACAACGTGTAGGATACGGAGGCATTGCAGAGTCTGTGGTACCATAAACATTGTAGATGGCAAAGCGAGTGAAAACCCTCTGTACTCGTTCCACACGAGCGATCGCAGCATTACTGGTCGGAGACCAAATAATGGAGGCATACTCCAGCGTGGATCGCACCAGAGAACAGTATAGCATCCTCAAGCAGCCTAGCTCTCTGAATTCGGATGCCAAACGGCGCAGCATACCAAGGACTCTGCTGGCTCTCGACACCACATCATCAATTTGATTGACGAATGTGAGTCTCGAGTCCAGGAGAACACCTAGGTCTTTGACGCAAGATACCCGGGTCAACGGTAAGCCGCAAAGGTTTTAATTATAAAGTAAGGAGCTGCGGGATTTACAGAAAGAAATAATTTGACACTTATTTGGGGACAAAATGAGAGAGTTAGACGAGCACAAGTTAGAAAAAAACATGAAGATAGTTTTGGAGGGATATACAATCGGGAAGGGATTTAATCGGACGGAAGATCTTAATATCATCCGCATAGCAAAGGAATGCGTCCGAAGGAAGGACAGAGGCAACATCATTGACAAAGAGTACAAATAACAGTGGGCTAAGTACACTGCCTTGTGGGACACCAGTGGAGGGATCTGACAAATTTTGTCCCACTTTAACACGGTAGCATCGGTTTAGCAGGAAGGAGCTGAGCCAGACTAAAACAGATCTGCCCACGCCAGAGGATTCCAATTTTTTAAGAAGCAAACCGTGCGGTAGCCGATCGAATGCCGCTTTGAAATCAGTATAAATTGTGTCAACTTGATGACCAGCATCAAGCAAAGCGGAGACCCGAGACGTGAAACATAAAAGATTCGTTACTGTTGATCTCTTTGGTGTAAAACCGTGCTGTTCAGGGATAATGGAGTTAAGGGCACATGAAAGGATTGAACATTGAACAGTAGAGCACATAGCACTACACTTTGGTGAGAGCACATAGTATGGCAATACCTCGGTAGTTAGTAACATCGTTACGTGTACCTTTTTTGAAAATAGGTATTAACCATGACTGTTTCCAAAGTGAAGGGAACGAGGACGTACGTAAAGATAGACAAAACAGTTTGCACAAAATAGGAGCTAAGACATCGCTACAATTTTTAAGGATAGATGCGGGGATACCGTCTGGTCCGGGCGAGAAAGATAATTTTAGCTTGCGTAACGCAGCACAAACAATAGGTGTGCTCATCGGTATGCTATGGCAGTCGAAGGCATTCGCGTGAGAGCATGAGTCACCAGGAGCCGAAGCAACTAAGGCGCTCACAGGAGCATCGAACACACTGGAGAAATGCTTGGCGAAAAGGGCAACGACATCTGAAGGGGAGGAGGCAGTTAATGAATCCAGAGTCATAGAGGAGGGAATATTGTGAGAATTGCGGCGACTATTAACAAAGTTCCAAAACGACGAGGGATTAGAGCAGAAGCGCGATTGCAGCAAGGAGACATACGAATTGTAGCGTGCCCGGTTATATGTTCGGTAGGCATTAGCGGCGTACTTATAAATGCGTAAGTTGTGAAGAGTTGGTTGGCGTCGATACCTACGAAGTGACCTTTTGAAGTCACTCCTCATATTCCGCAGAGATCTGTTTGACCATGCCGGACGGGGAGAGGAACGAAGGAAAGGACAACATAGTGGAAAAGCGGATGTAAGGATAGAATTAAACCTAGCAACTGCAGTGTCGATGGAGGTTTCCCGATCAAGAAATGACCAGTCAGATATCTGTAATACCAGATTTTGATATCTTTAATACTGAAATTGCTACATATTGGATTCTCTCGAGATATAACAACCTGGATCAAGTCGTACTTATCTAATAGGCGATACAGAGTTAGGATTGAAAATAGTTCTTCTAAGAAGTTCGTTCCTGGTGTCCCACAAGGTAGTAATGTAGGACCGTTATTGTTAATTTTATTTGTTAATGATTTAATTTAGTACGTCCTGATACGTGTTTAATGTCCATCAACGTACTTCATAACTATTCTTACATGTAAAAATGTATGACGACTGCAATATGTTACAACAATTAATTGATAAGTGTTGGGAGCACCCTGTGCTGGGATAATTCTGGGCTAGGCGCAGACGTCAAGCACTTCCTTTTGACATTCGGCGTCAAAGGCAGAGATGCTAAACTCTCTCTTTTGCTCCCGACCGGCGTTAGGAACGGACGTGTGATCTGTTGAGTTTTTATCTGTTCAATTTTTAATTTGTATTGTATTGTTAATTTTAGATAATAAACCACCTCATTTGTTAACAACACAAAAATAAGTTTAGTTCTTGGTGTTCTGTGAACAATCTGAACGTTTCATAGACTTAAGAATTCTTCATATGTCCAGTACTCTTTGTCAGGCAATATGTTAGCTCGACGAGATGAATTCTGTGATCTTGGTGTGACCTTGGGTTTTGGTTTATTTAGACCATAGTTTAATTTACCGTTTGCATATTGACAATGTTATAAGTGAGACATTTAAGTTATTAGGATCTATTTATCGTAACACTCGTGAATGTGACGACCCTTTGTGTCTGAAATCGTGTTTTACGTGTCTTGTACGTTCCTGTATGGAGTATTGCTCGGTAATTTTGTTTCCATATTACGCGTTATTAACAAACAGGCTAGAAAAAGTTTAACGCAAATTTACTAAGCTCGAACAGGCAACAGACACTCTAACATAGATTTATAGCAAATCAGTGTAAATTCGTTACAAAAAAAGGAAATGATGTACTTGTTACATTACAAAAATTCAATATGTAGCTTCGTCACATCAATTTATCAAGTGGATTGACTTCTTTGATTTGTACTTCATGACTGAAGCGTTGAAAAGAAATTTTTTGCCTTTACTTGGGATTTTAACTTTGTGATACCAGACCGAACAGCGCTAGGAATTTAGTCCGGGTGATTAGCGTTTAGGATATAGATCATTTTGGCTTTTAGGCATAAGTTATTTTTGTCTCAGCCTTTTCTGCGCAGGACAATTACTGTAATGAATAAATAAATAAATAAATAAAAAGATAAATAAATAAATATAAACAACAACTGAACAAATAAATTTAAAAAAATCATCAAAGCCATATTATTGATCAAAATGTTGTATACATAACATACACATAATTCTATTTCCGTATAACCTAACAACAAATACGTCATAACTATAACTACAACATAACTTTTGTCGTTACTTCCTCGTTGTAGTTGCTCCTTATGGCCTTAAGACTTTCGATACCCTTGCGACTGATCGCTCTTTTGTCCTTCCTTGATGGTCGGATGAACTTCATACAATGGAACTGTAGAATTTTGTTGATAACACTTTTTCTTCTTTATCAGTACACCTACCTCAAGAGGTCTAGGACTTTCATTTCTGACTTTCTTTAACTGTATTTACCCAATCAGATAGTTAATCCTGCTTACGGATTAGCTCGGATGGGAATTTGGATCGGTCCGACCGTGTGAAAACAACCGGGCACCGCCCGCCACCTCAGTATATTAATCTTAAGTACAATTCACATTAGTTTGGAGATAATTCTTTCTCCGAACATTGAAGGGGCACTTTATCCCTGGTGTGCTTGGCCAATAGCCAGAAATAAAAATAGAAGAGAAATGAAAAATCTTAAAAGAGGATTTTAAACATTTTGTAGAGGTGGTGCCTGGGCCACTTTTGATGCTGTTAGATATTAACTCCCTTGAGAAGAATGGAGGGGTGGTAAGAAACATAGAAGTACAGTCATTTCCCGAGTTACGTAAATAATCGTAAGCTTAAGTCGAATTCCCTTTATTATATCGTTTATATTTAGTATTCAGAGATCAAATACTTCTTTTCACGTTACGAAGCAAATCCATGATTATTATTTCTACAATTATTTCAATAATTGAGCAAAATTTCACCAAAAGAAGTTTTAATAATAGTAAAATATAAAATGATATTTAAAAAAAATAAATTTGGTGAATAAAAAATTGAATTCCGCATACACATTTATACGAACTGTCAACATTTTTTTTTTAAAAACCGCGTATCTTGAATTCGCGTAATTCTAGTTTCACGTAACTCAGAAAATGACTATACAAGAATGTTATCTACACAGACAAATTGGATATCACCAGAACTCATTGTGATATAATGATATAATGGAGAATTTTTCTGTAGCCTTTCTAGGTTCCTCGGTATAGCCACTAAAACAAATACAGCTTTGAAAATCAAAACCTTTCTGCTTAACAAAATAGCATAAGGCTTTCCGTTTAATTCCGTTAGTTAAATCATAAGCTTAAATATTGGATGCTGTGGTTAGTCGTTGTCTTTTTATTTTTTTCATGAAGAATGACCAAACAAACAACGAGACTTTTGTTACTTACCGGTGACTAGATTAGCATGATGAAACTGACAAACGGCATCCGCCTCGAACCAGGAGATTTTATCGCGAAAGTAGCGGTAGAAAACAGAAAATCCCTCCTGAGGCAGCGTCCAAGTGTTGCTGATGTTTACCTGTTTGGACGAAACGTTAACGATATAAATAGTAAGACGCGATTGTTCCAGTCAGGTTTCTACATTTCAATTTTCGCAAGTGCAACAGTATTCTTATAAACTTAATTAATTAATAAGCTATTGGGTGTTGGTTGATCCACATTTTGAACAATTGTGAAACTAAGACAGTAAATGTTTAACGGTAATCGATAAGCCATGATTGTAATTGACATCGGCTGTAATACAGCTCAAAAAGCACTATAAAAAACCGAAGCCGTATGAGCATCCAAGAGCAAGAGACCAAAAATGTTTTTTTTTTTCGTTAGAACGGCCTGGCCGTATCGACTTATTTTACCACGTAGCCGGGAGCCGGATAGTCAGTCCTAGTTACGGGGGATTGGTCCGGATGAGATTTTGGACCGGTCCGTTCGTGTGAAGACCGGCTCCGCTACCATCATGCCACCGGGCCGCCCCTATCAACGTTATATTAATAAGATAGGGCATCTGTCTCAGACCGTGGTGGTCTCCCCATCATTTAACCTGAAACGTGTCAACTTTGAGCACCTGCTATCTCGACTGGAAGCCGTTGACTGGTCTTTTATTGACACTGCCTGCAATGTGAATGATGCTGTCAACATGTTCAATGAAATTCTGCTGAAACACATGTATGAATGCTGTCCTATTTCTAGAACACATACTGGCCCTCCGTGGGCAGATGCTCAATTGCAACGCCTAAAAAAGGCTAGAAACAAAGCACATCGCAAATTTCGCAAAAATCGCACACCGTTCCACAATCGAAGCTACCTAGTTGCAGTAATTGCATTCCGCAGACACAACTACTTATTATACAGAAGATATGTGCAGAAATCTCAAGCCAAATTAAAACGCGATCCCAAAGGATTTTGGAAGTACGTTAACAGTAAGCGAGGAAAGACGACCTCACTACCAACAACAATGACCTTCGATAGTTCTGTGTCATCGGATCACCAAGAAATTTGCGAACTTTTTGTTCAGTTTCTGGGACGCAAATTCAACTCACCTAATGATCCTGATGATGAGCAACTTAATGCTGCTCTTTACAATGTGCCCAGCGATGTGACGTCTGCAGCACTATCCGACGTCGACGTTTCGTGTGCATCAGTGGATAAAGCTATACTACGTCTGAAACCATCATACATCATACCGCCGATCGTGCTGAAAAAGTGTCATTCCGTCCTTGTCCCACCACTGTCTCGGCTGTTCTCTCAATATTGACAGCCACTTTTCCCGATGCATGGAAGTTTTCGTGGCTTACACCGGTCCACAAGGACAAATCTCGAAACTGCATCGAAAATTACCGTGGGATCACTTCGCTATGTGCTCCTGCTAAGGTTCTCGAAATGATAATATACAACATGATGCTATATCGATGCGGTTCGCTCATCACTCAACGTCAGCATGGATTTTTCCCTGGAAGGTCGGTCGCAACAAATCTGACGGAATTCGTGTCGCACTGCTCTCATGCAATGGACGACGGTTTACAAGCCGATGCAGTATATACGGATATTAAAGCGGCCTTTGATAAAGTGAATCACCGGTTACTCTTAACTAAACTGGGAAAATTAGGTCTCACATCTCTGGCTCAGGTCGTATATTTGCGGATGCAAGTATAGAGTTAAGCTGTGTCACTCGATTTCCTCAGTAATCCATAGTGAATCAGGCGTACCACAGGGTAGTAACCTTGGTCCTCTATTGTTTTCATTGTACCTTAATGACCTAAGCTATGTTCTCCCTGACGGCTCATATTTATTTTATGCTGACGACGTTAGAATATTTTCAACTATACGGAATAACGATGACTGCTATAAGCTGCAAAAGGTTCTAGATACTTTCTGTGAGTGGTGTTTGTACAATAATATGGAATTATCTTTAAATAAGTGTTGTATAATGTCGTTCCATCGTCTAAAGATACCACGTACATACAATTATAATCTTCGAGGAAACGTGTTGCAACGTAAAACGCTCATAAAAGACCTTGGTATCGAATTAGACGACAAGCTCACCTTCAGGACGCACATTGAGAGCATTATTGACAGAGCGAACAGGATGTTAGGTTTTATCACTCGACAATCTGTAGAATTCAGAAGTCCTCTATGTTTGAAATCTTTGTATGTCTGTTTAGTACGATCAATTCTCGAGTTTAGCTGTGTAGTGTGGTGTCCCCAAACTGCTGTGTGGTGTATGAAGCTTGAATCTGTTCAACGACGATTCACTAAGGTCGCGGTTCGGTGTCTCCCTTGGAGAGGGAACTTCAGCATGCTCGACTATCGCACACGATGTCTGTTGCTAGGCCTGCAATCACTCGAGCACCGGCGAAAAACCCTGCAAAGTGTGTTCATCGCTAAACTGCTTAGACATGAAATTGACGCACCTGAGTTGCTAAAAAATGTAAACGTATACGCACCAGCTAGAAATTACAGACAAAGAGCTTTTCTGCACAATGATTATAGAAGAACGGTAGCATCGTACAACGATCCTTTGTTGACAATGTGTAGGCAGTTTAACACACATTTTGAACTATTCGACTTCAACATAAGTACTCAGTGTTTTAAGGTTAGGATCTTAGATTCGTACGCCCTCGACAATAGAGAAAACTGAGCTTATACCTAATTTAAGTATACAAGGGTCAAGGTCCATGTCGTACCAGACCCATTAATTGTTAGTGAAAAATAATTATTACTTTATTTACCTAGTTGTAATATTTGGATTACCAGTAACACTGAAGGTAAGGGTAGCTTTATTGCCAGTGAGCAGTAGCAAAACATCTGCATCCCCACCACCACCGCTTAAAGATTTTTCTAACCCTTTTAAGAGAGTTTTGTGTGTTGTCGGACCGATGTCGGGAAAGGTTCGAAGGAAAAGGATAACATAAGAAGCGTTCCAATTTACACCCTAAAATCCTACGCGAATGAGACGCCGAGAGACGCGGATTCAATGTCTAAACCAACTTTCAATCACACAAACTGAAACACGCATCTACTACAAACTGGTGATAATTTTGAAACCCCCAAAAAAGCGTATAATAGTAATATCCATTATGAGAGTTGTTGTATCAGAAACTAAAAAAAATCTTAGAATTGCGCCTAGCGCACGGCTTACGGTAGCAAGCGCAACATCTTTGATACCAGAGCGTTAGATGCTGTCCGCGAGTGATCCGCTTGCACCCGAAAAGGGGGTGTAAAGAAGGGATCCTTCGCGTTTTATAGTCAGTTATTAGTGAACTCGTCATCATGTTAGACTTTGAAAAAGCTTTCGACAATTTCTGCTGCCAGCGACACCATATGATCACCATGTGTCTTCACATCCTACTCGTGCGCATCGTGCGCAGTTACCTGCTGCAGCGAACTTTCCGTGTTCATCTGGGAAAAATATCATCCGACGGTGTTAACATCCCGGCCGGTGTCCCTCAAGGTAGTATACTAGGCCCCCTGTTACTTACCATCTTCTTGGCAGACATACCATCCCTGCTTTGTGTCTGCGATCTCTTTCTTTTTGCTGATGATACAGCTATAGCTGTTAAAGGAAGAACGCCTATCGAAATCAGGAACAGGGCCCAGCAATGCTTAGATATAGTTTTCTCTTACATCAATGATTGAAAATTAAAGCTATATGAGAGTAAAACTCAGGTGATCATCTTCCTCCATAAAAGGAAAAAATCACTCCTTAACCCATCTGGCTTCGGAGTTAAGATAGGAACTACTACAGTTAACCGGTCAAAAACAGGTAAATACTTGGGAGTCATTTTCGATCAAAAACTTCTTTTCCGTGGCCAAATTAACTCGCTAGTACTTAAAAACATAGTTCTTATAAAAAGTCTCTACCCGCTTATTAATAGAAGATCTAAGCTCTCAATTAATAACCAAATAACGGTTTTTAAAGCCATTATCTTTCCTGCCATTACCTACGGAATAACCATCTGGTGGAACTGTGCATCGGTACATTGCAAAAAGTTACAAATTAGCATAAATCGTACCTTACGACTGATTTTAAATAAGCCTTGTGATACAAGAAGAGCGCATCTCTATAAGCTAGCGAAAACAATGTCACTCGATGACTATGCGTAAAAATGTGAAACGACACTGAAAAACAATTGCAATATCTCGAAAATATTGCTTATCCGCCAACTATTCATTGTATGAATATAAACCTTTGTAAATATGTAGTTTATGAATTGGAGGCATGAGCCAACATGTTTGCTGACGAGAAAAATGCAAAGAATACGAGTGCACCAGTCGTGGAATTGAGTGGTCGTTCATACCCCCAAGGAGCCCCCATTTTGGAGGAATTTGGTAAGTTGGAGTTAAACAAGTAAAACACCATCTTACACGAATTGTAGGAGGCCATCGATTAACATATGAGGAACTGAATACGACTCTTACACAGATGTGTATGTGCAGTGTTGAATTCGAGACCGTTAGTCCCGTGCTTTAATGATTCTTGTGACTTAACCGCCTTAACACCTGCACATTTCTTGATCGGTCGTGAAATACAAACCTTAGCTGAACCATCAAATTTAGATTTGAAATTTTCCGGACTATCTAGATGGCAGTTAGTGCAAACAATGGTACAACAATTTTGGAAGAGATGGACTAGCGAATACCTTCCAGAGCTTCAGAATAGAGTAAAATGGAACGAAAGGATTCGAATCAATGAAGGAGAAATAGTGTTGATTAAGGAACAGAACTGCCCTCCCTTCCAATGGCCTTTAGGTAGAATCGTACAAGTACATCCTGGGCAAGATGGACTGACCAGGGTGTGTTGAATGTAAGGAACAATGAATAAAGATCGAAATCAAATAAAAAAGGAGAGCAGGGCAGCGTGTATGAACAGACAGTCAGCTGACGTGGACATAAGAGAATATATTTTCAGATCATCAGCACATAGAAGAACGTACGTTTATGTACGAAGGGGAAAACGGATATGGTTATTTTAAAGCTAATACCAACATAATAAGTATTAAGGAGGTAAAATTATGCATATTGCATAATAAATGCTCATGAAACAGGTTAAGAAACATAAAAGTTTCGGAACAAAAAATTAACATAATTGGAAGAGTTGTCATTACAGTTGTTTTCATGTCCCCTGGCTTGTAAACACTTTGTCTTTATCCACTGCATTCTTCCACAACCTGTGTCGTCTACAAATAAACTCGTTTACAAACTAATTTTGAATTGTAAATAGGATTCCTGTTTGGAGAGCTGCCAGTGTCGATAGCTGAAATTAGGTCGAATGCAAAGTCCACAGATCGAAGTACCTAAAGATCGTCGGTCCGACTCCGATGAATCGATGGTTATCGAGTTGCAAAAACCATGATATGACAAATAGACATTCACTCAACACTGGCCTATGTTCATCTGAACATTTTGGGATTCTGTACAGCTCCGTATTGCTTAAGCATACAAAGTGTAATCAACGTCCGGTCGAGGATGGCGTTGCACAGTGTCGACTTGATTTACAATAAAACTAGCGAAGCGCAAGGTATGGTATAAATATTGACTATCCATTAAACTGATTGCACCACTGCTACATTGCAGCATCGCATCGTATTTTTTTCTCAATAGCTGCTGGTTAACGTGACTTCACTACAGTTTTCATCGATCGATGCAATCGATTAACAATTATTTGTTCGCTGCATAAGTAGTTTCGTAGTCTAGAAATCTTGGATAGCAATGATTTTATTGAAAATTGTGCCCCTCTATTATAGGTCTAACCTGTCTATGTTAGCGTTAATTCTGAATGATTCTGGCAACGAAGTGAATTCGTATGCGTTGATTAGTGAAAATGGCATTAGAATCATGTTTGCTGAGTTGGAGCAAGACACTATGCGATTTGACAGCCATATCGTTCAAATGCGGCTTATCAAAGTGTTCTTGCCTATTAAGGTCTTCTTACATATGAGTAAATTAAATTAAAGATTCTCAAATCAGATAATGTATAGAAGATATAACCATTCGGAAATTTTGTTTTTATTCCAAACTGAATGCGCAGGTCCCATCTATTCGGTAATTCTAAACTATTTATTACCTTTCGAAAACGCCTCAAAGAATTAACCTTATTTATTTAACTGGTTTTTTTTCTTAATCATAAGTTTAAGAATGATCTATGTATATTAAAATTACTCCAAGTATTTCGGTCATTCTGTAATGACAAATGTTTTAAATGTAATAATAGACATATAATATAGTAATATTATCAAAGGAAATGAAAAGTTTAGTAAAATCCTGTATAAAATCTGGAGTAAAGAAAGAATAAAGCAGTTTATGTAACTCTTACCTCATTCTGTTTTTCCAAGGCTTTCCAAGCAATCAATAAGGAGCAATTAATGCGAAAGTTTGGTAAGCGGATCAATTTCAAATACTCTGTTTCATCCAACGAGAAATGCTGTTACCGTCTTCAGAATGCAGACCAGTCTCGAGGAATCATGAATTTCTGAGGATTCGTGAATCTCAGTAATTAATAAATGTCTAGATTAATACATCTTTGGAGTAGAGATTCAGATTCATTCATTCAGTGCAAAGATTCATTCAGATTCATGAATCTGAATTAGCCAACACTAAATAATAAATCGATCAACACGGATTTTGTTTGACTTCGCCAAAGAGATCGGAATCACCCTATGATTCCCTCCAATTCCCCATCCTGTAGGTAATACGCACTATCCTTTGTTCCTTTTTGTTTAGTCCTTGTTGCAGATATTTGTTCCTCGTTTCTGTTTTCATTACTGTTATATGTTCTATTGCTGTTGTCGAGGATACATTGGGGAGGCTTTGACAGTCGCACCTATATAGGTTGGGACAGACGCTACCATGACGCAGTCTGGCACGCCAATAACAAATACAAGTAGTATTTATCTGGGACATCAGCCCACACGGACGTCAACGAATAAAAGTAAAGCCCACCGAATAAGGAGGACAAGAGGTACTCCAAAATGATGCAGCTACTCCTACTGAGTTCACCCGGGATAAGGTGCATCGCAATGGTGAGAGAAGGAAATGTTCCACCCCGTATTGGTGAGCTACTAGATATTAAGCGTAGTCTATAAGATATACGGCCTGGCCGTGCTAACGATAACTTAAAAAAAAATAATAATCATCAATCGAGGCGGCTTGGTGGCATGATGATAGCGAAGCCGGTCTTCACATGAACGGACCGGACCACAATCCCATCCGGACCAAACCCCCGTAGCAAAGACTGACTCTCCGGTTATGTGGTGAAATAAGTCGATACGGACCTGATCGTTCTATCGGAACAAAAAATTAATCAATAGGAATAGCAATATCGATAGGAATAGTAATATAACCGCTTACTGCTAATTAGATTAGACAATTATCGCCCTGCTCTACGGCATACGATCTCTTTGTCAAATCGTCTTCTCTCTTCTGCTAACAACAACGTGAGACGAGAAATTAGCTTTCGTAAGTTTTCAAGGAAGTTCAAGTTTTCGTAGTTCATTTTCAAGGAATCTAGCGTTTTGAATGCCTCTGATTGGTCTTTCTTAAACTCTTCTCTATCTATAAACGAGGCAACTAATCACTTTTCCAATATTATTAATGCGTCTATCCCTCTTTGTTGCCCTCTCTCTACTCCTCCTCGTTCACCCCCATGGACGGGTTCCGATCTTCGTTCCTTACAACAGAACTGTTCCCAAGCTCTACGATGATTACGGCGACTTGCATCACGTTGAAATCGTATCATATTCAAATCAGGGTAGATATTCCTTACCGCATATACAATCAGGGTAGATATTCCCGTTACATGTATATATTATTCAATCCCGTCTCCCATCACACCCTTGATACTTTTAAGCTTTCGTTAAACAACGGCGTAAGTCCTCCTCCATTCTTTCAGTTATTTCCCTCGGCAATTTCACGGCAGCTAATAATACTGAGATATATATAGTATTTCCCTGGCAATTTCTCTGTTCCGGCAAATGGTCAGCCTTCCCCTACTACAGTCAGCTTACACACTATGGAGAATTCGCACATTTATTTTATTTATTTCATCAATCCGCACATTTTCTCTTCCTCTCTAATTACTACCGATACATTTCGTCTTACAATCGATCGACCTTCCTTTGCTCCCGATGGTCATCCTGAAAACTGTAGCTATGTGTTTACCCCATTACTGCTGAAGTTGTTGAAACAAGCTAGGGTTATCCCTATCCTCAAGAAGGTAAATTCTTCTATTGCTTCAAACTAACATGATATCTCACGTTCATGTCACGTTTGCCAAGGTGTTTGAATATCTTGTTTATTCCGCCGTCCTAATTTTTTCCTCTAGACTCATTATTCCTCAACAACATGGTATTGTTCCTCTTTGTTATTTGTTGTGTGGTTCTTGTAAATGAACGGTTTTAGTAGTGTCATTTGCAAACCGTTGAGGAAACAGTCGTCTTTGAGGACAGCACCAAAGCCGCAAAAGTGAAGCAGCCTAGACAGGTTCGGTTTTGTCCAGTCTGTATCTATTTGTTGTCTGTTGTTGTCTGTTCTGGCCAGAGCCCGATCAACGATCGCGATCGAAATCAAATTGCCACCGGGAAGCAATGGGACTAGCAAGGAACACACCAATAAACATAACAATAGAACCAAATCCAAAAAGCCAAGTTAATGAAACACCGTCACGGACGATCCATAGCAAACAATAGAACATCTACAACATCTACACTTTCACCAACAATGACCGTCGACCGTCTGGTGTGCTCCTAGATTGTGTGTTTCTTCAAGGTATCCTCAATCGTTTTTCTTCTTGCTATGTTAATCACACACTCTCTGTCTCAATAAGTGCCAACAACATTAGTGCCAAATAACATAATTTACTCGTTCCATCATTCCTCTGTCCTATTCACATGTACCAGATCATGTCTTGGTTAATCGTGTTTCACTGGTCAAGGACTTAGATGTATGGCTTGATAGTGGCCTCACCTTAAAATCACATATAGACTATAATGTTCAGGGCTTGGAAAAATCTTGCTATTATATATACTGGTACTTCTCTGACGCAATGTGTTTTAAAGAGCTGTTCTGTTAGTTGGTCAGATCTTTGCTAGAGTATTGTTCAGTAATCTGGTTTTCTTCGGCTTGAGTCCTCCGCATCGAGCGAGCACATTCTCGAGTCGATTCCTTTTTATATGCTCAACCGTACCCTTTGATGCCCCTTTGATGACCCCCCGTCCTTTGATGCGTTTATGTTCATTTAATTCCTCTTCCCACTTGTTTGTTTTGTTTTTTTTTTTGCTTTCAGACTCTGTATTCCGTTCCTTCATACGATTCTCTCGTCATTTCCTAGGTCCGTCCAATAGTGTTTTCTTTTAGCTATTATCCTAATTTTAAATGGATTATAAATCTAAGTATAACATAAGTGCTTCATCATTTTATTTTTGGTTTACACTCGACACTCGAATTATGCGAATTCGAGATACACGAATCTTACAATTTTGAAAGTTCGTGTAATTTGGTATACGGAATTTAATTTTTCATTTATGAAATTTTAAATTTTCCCAAAAATACGTAATATTATAAGCATACATTTTGTCGATAAGGCTAGACCGTTCTAACGAAACAAAAAAAAAAGCATAACTTTTGGCAAAAATGTTCTCTAATTGTCGAAACATTCTTTAAAATATCTATTACCAATATGCTTCATAACGCGAAAAGAAGAAATCGGTCACTGAATATGAAATATAAACGATATTATCAAGGGAATTCGAATTACGCGAGTTTTTCTGGCACGCATGATTTGTGTAACTTTTTACTTTCGAAAAAAACCGTCCAATCTTCTTTACGAACGCAGATCGTTCAAATGAGATTCACGAGTCTGATTCTTTTGGCACAACTCTACTTATGACGTTACGAAGGATGGCTTACACGTATTCATTTCTTTTTAGTATAAATATTAAAGATATTCTAAAATTTCTTTCTTTCACGTAATAATATAATAAATACCTTAAATTTTTTTTTCTACAGTTTCATTTCATTCTTTGATCAGTGGACAATACAACGATTGGCATTGACATCGCTGCTAGCGATTCGCTGGGTAAGCAAGTTGTGTCAGAAAAGTCTCTCGTTTTTATCAAGAATGCAAATTGAGCCTTAGAAGTGGCGCAACAACTTCGACAGGTCTAGGCCTGCCATTTCTGGCTTCCTTTCACTTTATTTACCCGTGGCGATAGTGTTAGCAGTACATCAACAGCATATTTGCGCGCTTGGAATTGATGTGTTCGTACTGAACGAAACCCCACCCGAACACACTCACATAAAAATCAAATGCAATTCTAACAAATGGCAAACAAGAGAAGACCATAGCAAACACTTTTCAAACAAAAACATAAAAACGCCATTTCACCAGTACTGCTAACACCAGGAAAACACAGCAGATAAAAAAAGAATATTTATGTTTGCTTTTGTAAACGGCGAATCGTGCCGGTAGTCCGTTTGAAATTATTTGTGGAATAAGTTTTCATTTTTAGTGATTGAAAATAATCCATCGTTTCTGATAGAGGTCACGGCTTACAAACCCAGTTTTAGGGATTTATCCAAGTGTATGATATGAATTCATTTGAATTTGTATTTGTTTGTTTGTTTGTTTCCTTATAAATTGCTGTACTTGCTTTAGTTGCGGCAAGGGTTTGGATGCTTTGGTATAGCAGGCTAGTATACATATTCAAACTTTGTTAATTTTCATGTTTATTCGTTCGTTGGTCACGATGTTTCACTTTATTGGCTGGCTTTGCTCACTGTACTATCCATATTGGGTAGAATCGGAAGGCTGCTGGCGTGTTGCAACGTATGGAATTGAAAAAGAAATAAAATGTACCAATTTTTTTGTTATTATACGGCCACCAAACGTCCGTTCTACCTGAAGGCTAGCCATGAAAATTTGGAACTTCCATCAGTATGTTAATGGCATGAATGGCCACAAAAAGTGCAAGAACCTTGATCTATGGCTTATTCCAAACACCTGCTCCATCCGAGTATAAAACAATCCACCATCGTGGTCCACCTCATGTCGGACGGGTGCGGCCACGGAAACATATACAAAATTCTGAGACTTTAGAAGAAGGGGGAGTCCATTGTGTGCCTATTGGAATCACAGAAGCTAAAACGGTAGACGCGGAAGGCAATTCGGTCACTTCTTTCCGTGTGATGGTTCAGAAAGTCGGTGCAGCAAGCCAAAAGGTCAAGAAACATATGACCAAAATGAATATCCATATGAGGAAGATTTAGTCTAGGATGAGTTTGTTGGAGAACCAACCTGTAACCCAGAAATAAAAGCTCAAAGCTATTTTTCCCATAGTGGTCTCCGTGGTTCCAAACGAAAGTGGTGGCCATTATATATGACTATTTCCGAAGTTCGTTGTCAATTTAAAGTGGAAAATATGTATAAATAGATTCTTGGGGTATAGAATGATTGATTATTGATCTAAACATTAAGCTTCGGACCTTTTTTCGATACTGTGTCCCGACTATATGTCCCAGAGGCTGGATAGCTTTTGTTAAGTTAAATATTTCTGTACGAATTCTGTACTGCAATATATGTCATCTTATTCAGTGGCACTACAGCCCCAAGAGGTCTAGCTGTGTCTTTTGTTAGCCCTGTTTTTGTGGTAAAAATGACAATAAATATGTTGCCTTAGCTATGGCTTTGACAAAGGTTATGGCTTTGTATTTTTAAACAAAACAAACATATTCATTGTGTGGCATAACGAAATGTTTCATAATGCAATTTTTATTGACTGTTTTCGTATTTGCGAGTTATTTATTTCTTTGCATTACATATGAAAACATTGCAAACAACTGAATTGCATTATTATTGCATCGGAAATATCTAGGGATGGAGACGCCCGGTGAATCATATATGAATATGAATATGAGAAGTACAGGCAGTTCCCAAGATACGCGGTTCCTCTTATACGTGGATTCGGAGATACGCGATTTTTGAAAATTTGACAGATGAGCTAGTTTTTAGCACAAAATCTAAGCAAAAAGATGAAAATTGGTCGAAAATACCTTTTTTTGTCACATAAAACATTTCTTTCAACCTTATTTTAATATAATCTTTCTAAAAATCGCCTGATTCGGCGAATAAATTAAGTGCCGAGAAAAAAGTCGACTCTGTGACTTTGAAGTAAAAACGAAATTGCACCCGGATTCGACTTACGCGGAAATTCGAGTTACGCGGATTTTTCCCGGGTTATAGCGGTCCGCTATAATAGCGTATCTCGGGGACTGCCTGTATCAACTATGTGTTAAAATGTACTAATATTAACAATAGGAACCATAATTATTCCATTAAAATATTTTGTTTGTCGTATTGTGAATTAAAAGCTCTGAATACATTATTGGGAGGTCTTTTTGGTAATTTTTTGAGCTAGGTTATGTTGCGCATTATTGGTTTAGTGTATACATTATTATAACGAAGCCGGATGCCCCAAATAAGGACGCAGTCGGGAGGAGAATTGGTAGCGATCCTGTCGTGCCGTGAATAAACGACGCCGATACCATTAGCCCAACGGGACTAAACTCTACAGCCTCGCCTTCTTACTTCTAGAGACTATTTAACTAATCTAAAAATAGTTTCAATGTCCAATTTTTCGACAACCCCAAATATCTAAAGCTCCACAAATCCTATGTGGTGAAATAACATTTACAACGTTATTCGATAACGTTTAGCTGCTAAAAGTCGTAGACGAACGTTACAGCAAGCCTACCGGAAAGATAATACAATTTCCATCCCTACCTATTCTGAATACCGAGCAACATGCTAATGCTTTCGAAGGCAAACTGTTTACTCCTAAAAGCAATATCACCTTCATCGTATGTTTCCATGTACAATCCAAGGACATTTTCGACTGAAACGGGCGTGAACAGCGAATGGAGCAACATAAAACCTAAGCCCAAAAGTGCCCTGAGCAGTCTTGGGAAAGCACTTCGCCGCACTCGCCCAAAATGCCTCAATGAAACCTAATTTTGTCATGCTGACTCCCACACTATCGTTGAGCTCCGTTCATTATTATGTCGCAGCTGTGTGAGTTGTCAGCGATACTATATTTAAACAGAGAATGTTTGCTATCGCAATTACATAAATAGTATGCGAAATGATGGTACCGAAATGGTGTATAAGAAAGTTGAGAATTTCGGAGATGATAATGTTTGGCTGGGTTATGCACTGAGGGACTACAAACAAAATTCGGTTGAAAAAATTAGGACAAATTGCGGTTTAATTTGTTTTGCAATTTTATTCGAAAGAATGGTCAATAATACTAAAGTATTTACATAAGCTATTTATGTTAAATGCGGAGTTTTTTATGAAATATATCAATCAAATATATTACAAAAGCTTACTATTCTTCATAGCTAATTAATAGGCATTTTTAACCTGATTGCGTAGAGACATGATTTTTTTTTATTAGTTTTAAACATCCAGTTCATAGCGGCCTACTTTTACCACGAAGCCGGATGGTCAGTCCTGGCTACGGAGGTTTGATCCGAATGGGATTTTCCGGTTCCGGTCTTTACACCGGCGACGTTACCAATACATCACCAGACCGCGGCGCATGACACTATTTTCAGGCTGAAAACAAACGGCCCATCCCAATTTGAACCTACCTTGCCTCCTCTGTTTATGTGGAAACCCTGATCGATCCTGTATCATACCCATGACATGGACAGCCCACCACAAACTAGCGAGTCTTATTTGCTACTGTCGAACACTTTTGTATTAGACTCGCCAGGTTTTTGGTGGGCTGGCCATGTCATATCATAGTCATGACATGGCCAGTCCACCAGAGCCTGGCGAGTCTAATCTGCTGTATGGCAGTATATCATACAGATCGTAAAGCTGGTCATAGTGCCGGCTCCTCCATTGTCCTGCCATAAAAACGGGGCAAAAAATCCTTCAGTTTTGGTAAAAATCCATATATTAGACATGTATGTAGGTCCATAATTATATTATTTATATGTATATATTGTTTGCCGCATATCCGATTCCACGGTATCGCTGAGCAGAGCAAAACACCGCTTAGAAAATCCGTAGATACTGTTAAGAAACGCTTAGAAATTGATTTGTATAGCGATGTGTATATCACTAGTACTATTATGTGAGAGTAAATTTAGTATTTGTTGGCTGATTTTATTTAGTATCAATTAACTTTTGTGCACCAAAACAATAGCCCAGTATCCTCTCCAAAATCACCAAATGTCACATCGACATCATCAACACCCCCACCATCATCTCTACCATAAACGAGTCCCGCCATCATCATCGCCTCCACAACTAACAGGTGGGCTGATAATTGTTTGGCCTAACACATATATCGCGCTAGAAGATTTATATCCATATCATATTTCGATTGTACCAACCTTCAAACGAATTCTGTCCAAATTTTACAGCACTCGAGCCGTAACCTAATGAGCTAGAGTACTTTGTATGACGCAACTTTTGTGTTTTGAGTAATCATGGAAAAGAAGGAATTTCGCGTGATGATAAAATATTAGTTTTTGAAGGGGAAACATATAATTAAAGCCAAAAATTGGCTTGATGAAGAGTCTTTGGACACTGCTCTACCAAAATCAACCATCAGATATTGGTATGCTAAATTTAAAAGTGGTAAAACGAACACTGAGGACGGTGAACACAGTGGACGCCCAAAAGAGGTGGTTACTGAGGGAAACAATTAAAAAATCACAAAATTATTAAGAACACCCATAATGTGAAGCTGATCGAGAAAGCTGACACCCTAAAGATGTCTAAGGAACGTGTTGGACATATCGTTCACGAGTATTTGGATATGCGATAGCTTTGTGCAAAATGGCTGCCGCGCGAGCTCACATTTGAACAAAAACAACAACGATTTGACGATTCGGAGCAGTGTTTGGAGCTGTTTAAGCGAAATAAATCCGAGTTTTTGCGTCAATATGTTACCATGGATGAGTCTTGGCTTCTCCACTTCACTCCAAAGTCCAATAGACAGTCATCCGAGTGGACTGGACGCGATGAACTTGCTCCAAAGCGGGGGAAAACGCAACAATCAGCTGGCAAGGTTATGGCGTCAATTTTTTGGGATTCGCAAGGAATAATCTTCATCGATTATCTTGAGAAAGAAAAAACCATTAACAGCGACTATTACATCAAATTTTTGGAGCGATTGAAGGACGAAAACGCCAAAAAACGGCCGCATTTGAAGAAAAAAAAGTTTTGTTTCGTCAAGACAATGCACCGTGCAACAAATCAGTGAAAACAATGGCAAAAACTCATGAAATAGGCCACGAAATTCTTCGCCACCCACCGTATTTCGTAGATCTGGCTCTCAGTGACTAACTCCATTTCTCAGATCCCAAAAGGATGTCCTCTGAGAAGAAATTTTCGTCGGATAAAGAGGTGATCGCCGAAACAAAGATGTTTTTTGAGGCAAGGTGCAAATATTACTATAAAAATGGTATCGAAAAATTGAAAGACCGCTATAATTGGTGAATCATCCTTGAAGGGACGTATGTTGAATACAAAAAAAAAAATTTAGCCAAAAAATAGTGTTTTACTGTCATAGGCCAAACAATTATCAGCCCACCTGTTATTGCTTCAACCATCCACACCACCATCACACCACTACCTATCAAATTTTCTCTGCTCTGTTAGATCCATGCTCTATATTAAAGGATCCACATGAAATAACTGTAGTGATTCAGTAAATTCACGTGAGCCATGTACTGTTCTCATGTCCCCGAATCGCCCAAATACAGCACAAAATGTAACAGCGAAGTCGAACGCGGCTCACCATGGAGAACCTTGTGGCAGAGATGTGCGCCGACAAGGACACTTAGGACGCAGTACGCACGGCCGCCCGGGGTCATCTTCAAGACACTGCAACAGATGTGAAATGAAGTGACGGCACGACGAAGACAACGACAACGACGGCGATAACCTCGCAAAAAATTGTAGATGCTATTTGTCGATGCAGCTTCCAAACAACTCTTAATCTCTATTTTATTACCATTGAAGAAACAAACACATCGAAGCAGTAGCAGAAGCAGCGACGGTAGCAGCAAAAGATCGATGACGCATCTTAGCGCATCGGCAGGGTTGGATCAGGTCGAGGAGTGGTTAAGCGAGGTCGCGCCAGGACGCTAATTCCTTTCCCCCGGTTTTTTGAAGATTCCCTCCCCGTAACAAAAGGTCTAGGGCAATTGTGAATATTGAATATAGAGGGTGTTTCACGTAGAAGTAACCGAAATATTTACTTTAAATAATCCCTAATCAAATGAATCATCAGCTTGATTGTTTCTATTTTGCAATACATGTATGGAATATGATTTACTGTAAAGTTGTTGTGACGATAGGATGCTATTTGCACTTCGTTATGTGTTGTTAGTGAAATACTCTATCGAAAACTTGCTACGCAGTCTTGTGTTTGCTGGTTGACTTAATTCAATAAATATTAACTGAAGGATTGAACGGATTCATGTTAAATATCTGTTAAAATTCTACCTATTTTATGTTATTAAAAAAACCGCTGATTGTAATACCACCAATATTTTATAAATTATTTTGCATGCTACTGTTGCATTGAACTTAAAACTGCGTAGCAAATTTCCGATGGAGTATTTCAGTAACAACACATAACAAAGAGAATACCGTCCTACCCCATGGTAATTTTTATTCTAACAGTGCAATTCAAGGTTATACAAAGAATGAGAAGAGAAAACTCCGGAAACAAATGCTTTCCGTTTTTGTGTCCTCCTTCACCCATTTCTCACCCATCATCGTTATATCAGCATTCCGCATAACGGGTGGAAACAGTTTCCAGCATGAAACGCTATTACCATAGCTGTAAACGCTAATTAAAAAGGGATGCTTTCTTGTAATAACTCGTTTCCCGTCAAGGCAGCGAAGCATGGTGTTGATTATTTTCGCTTAATTTTGCTTTCCTCTGTTTAGCTGTTATGTGGCTCCCGCGTGGTCTTCCGCAGTATGTTTACCATGGTACCGCGCCCGTCGATGAGTACCTTTTCCAAATTATGCTTAAGGTTGTATTGCAAGGGTAGGAGAATTGGAGGTGGAGTGAGTGGTAAGCAAGGTCTAGAAGATAACAAGATGGCGCTCAAGAACGAGATTACTCTACCGTAATTAATTCATCAAATGTACTTTGCAGCACCGTCGCTGTTCCTCGCATCCATTAACTGAAAGTCTTGTACACTACCCACACCCGCACCATTGGCTCATTGTTTTTACATAAATTTAAATAGGACGGAAAGTGTTGAATACTTTTAGAAATGGACCCTCAACGGCACCAGCACCGTTATCATCATCATAGTCAGCGTTCGTCAGTGCGATATTGTTGTCGTTAATGACTAGCAAATGGTAATGTGCGAGAAAGGTGCAGTATGATAGCGTTAAACATGCCGGTAACCTTACAACTTACTCACAAAGTACGTTACCTAGCGAATTACACAAACCCTGGGAACGGAAACGAAAGTACCCACGATTTTGGTTTGCGGGTTGTTCCATCCGGCGGCATCTATCCTAAAACCAAACCAACACTGCGCGAAAATTCGTCTTATGCTTATTTTTGACGGTGTAATATTACTTTTGTTTACTTTCAATGTTTGTTGTTCGTTTCTCAAACAACATACTCGTCAACCAGACTAGATAAAGGATAGAATTACAAAGTTTTTTTCTGATCCAGCCTAGACCTTTTAAAAAAGCATTGGATATTGTTAAGGAACGAATTACAAGGCATAAACGTATCCTAATTTATAGCAAACCGCAAAGGGCAATGTATGCGTATGAAGATAAAATAAAGTGTCAGTCGCAATCAGAAATCCAAACGGTTTACACTATTTCTAACGCATTTTTCGTACAGATATTCTTCAATAATTTCACATATGCAAGCCTATAGCAAAATTTTCAATATTTTATCAATTTAAAACTGCAATATCCATAATGCTACAAAACGAAATAACCGAACCGAGAGGCACTTTCTATCATTTTTTCATATTATAGACTGACAGGACAATAAAAGCGTACCTTATATTATCAGAAATCAGGGTAATGACCTCGTTGACCTGCTTAAACTTAAAGAAGTCAAATAAGTAAAGAAAATATTAAATCATAGGATCTGTGAAGATGGTCAAGAGTGAAAGACCAAATAGGAATTTAAAGTTACCATCAAACCGGGTACATCCAGTTTCTGTCAGCTCGCAATTTCAAAATGTTATCCGAAAGTGTCAACAATCATTTTTTTAAGTAGTAAATTCAAGTAGTAAAAGAGAACCACCTGATTACATAATAATCTTATTTTCATCGACACATGCTAATTTTAGTCAGCTGTCTACTAAATATTCAAAGTGAGGCTATCATTGTGTTACATCATTTTTAAGTTTTTTTTTATTCCTACGGATTTTCAGCTATATTATGAAAAACGATGAAAAGGATTGCTTAAATCCATGCCGGATAGAAAACAAACAGGATGAGACCATTTTAGGATCAGTGTATAAGGGCACATTCAATTACAGGGTATCCTACAATTTTTTGACAGTTTCCCATGGTTTTTTGACTGCGTCCCAAATATTTTTGAATCCGTCCCGAGGTTTTTTGACTGTGTCCCATCAGTTTTTGAATGCGTCCCACAATCTTTCGACTGCGTCCCACCAATTTTTGAATTCGTCCCAAGGTTTCTTGACGGTTTCCCATATATTTTTGAATTCGTTCCAAGGTTTTTTGACGGTTTCCCAAATAGTTTTGAATTTGTTCCGAGATTTTTTGACGGTTTCCTGAATAGATTTGAATGCTACTTTATGGAGCGTACTTCTTACTAAGTCGATAATAAGGAATAATGTTCTATGAGTTTAGTTTCGAACATTGACGAGACCTTGATCTAGAAAGTGAATAAAGGTTTCAATAATAGGAACAATAGGTTCTTATAGCTAGTGTAGGTCCTACGGTTCGTGGTGGTGTTCATGTATGGTTTAAGGTGGTTTCTTAATCATGACGGCTTGGTGCGATGTCTCTTAATTGCCCCCTCGAAAAATGTGTTGGAGATGGGGCTTTTGTGGGTTGGTAATTTGATACGACGTTAATAATAATGTAATGATAGTATTTACTTTTTGGAACTATTTATCAGTACAGGCAGTCCCCGAGATTGGCTGCCTTCTTTCTGCGGAGGAGGAACCCTCTTACACACGGATTCATCTTTACAGTAAGTATCAAAATGCAAATACGTTTTTTTTAAATTAGGAACTCAGTAATACATCATAAAGTTTCCTCCTACTATCTTATTCATAACTATCACTTTTAATTCAATGGACTAATTTATGTAACGTACCGTCAAGTTTCTTGTTCCATTAGAAAGAAAAACGAAAACAGGCTAATGTGGGTCAGCACTGCTTAAGTGAGCTAAATATTTTAATTTAATTATTACGTTCAATTGCTTTGAAAATTATTTCACTAACAGTTTACTTAATTTTTTAGGTACGAGTAACATACTTTCAATAATTTTATGTATAATTTTGCATCTAACCCATAATATATCTTACTAACTAAACGTTACTAATTTGATAAATAATGAAAAATAATAACATTTTTTGCGTACAGCGTTACTTAGCTTATATTGAAGATAAAGATAAGATATAAGGTGAAAAAAAGAACAATTTTATCACTTAATTTATATAACTTATTTGACTAATAACACTGCTCTTGTATAATTTCTGAATTGACAGATCGCGATAAGTAACCAAAAATATTTCGAAAATAATTTTCGCAGTCGTTTTGCGAAATTAACGAACTGCCATTTTCTATAATTGCATTTAACAATTCTTCATTTATGGGATTTCCTCGTTTAACTACATTCTTCCACTTACTGAACATATTCTCTATAGGGTTTAAGAATGGAGAATATGGCGGCAAAAATAATATTTTGAAATTAGAATTTCTTTCGCACGAAATTAGCACTTTTGCTTTCACTGGCCTAGCGTGATGAAATCTTACATTATCCATTACCAATGTTCCCTCTATTATGTTTTTTTTTCGCGTAGATCATTAAATAGTTTTTCCAGAAAAGCTACAAATGATACCGTGTTATAAGGAAATCTTTGTGACGCATAGCTCAATATTTCATTTTTTATTTTCAAATTGAATTGAATTCAACTTGAAATTCAAATTGAAATATTTCTTCTCACTCTTGGTACTCTCATTATTGCGGGTGTGCCCATCAGGGAACGTCCGTATCCTGTTCGCATGGATACATTATACCCAACCTCGTCAATGAATATGATATTTGCTTCGGAATTTGATTCACTTAAGATATTCAAAAATTGTAAAGCATACTCTTTTCGTTTGTCTATAGTTGCCTGACAATTTCGGCTTTCTGGCACAACTGATGTTCTCTTGAAACTAAAATTAAACCCCTTGATGGCCCTATCTACGGTGGATTTTCCAACGTCTAACGAAAATTCAGTACTGATTCTATGTTTAATTTGCATTAATGTTAAACTACACTCTTCGCCTAGCCATTCGTGTATTTTTTCGCACATTTCAGGAGTTATTTTTGAACGGCCGAGGAGGTCCGATTTTTTTCTTAAAAATTCGGCCATAAGCTTCATAAAGTTTAACTATTTGGTGAATAGTAGTGCGCTTTATGCCCATGATATCGGATATTTCTTTTTGTGATTTCCCACTATCTAACAAAGAGCACACACGTTGACGATCCTGATTTGTCGTCGTTAAATTTTTCCTGCGCTCCATAATGTTCTTGTTGTTTTTAGGTGTCTACGACATGTAGCTTACTGATTAGAAACAAAATAGAATAAAGATCATGTAAATCACAACGGGACAATTAAAAACACATATTTTGTTTAAACTCACCTGCGATAACCTGAGTATTCTTGTCTAAAAAAGCACAGTCTCAAATGCTATCGCCAAACAGTTTTATCGTCGCACACAATATTTAACTTAAAAAAATAACAAAGCTACGTTAATTACAACAACGCAATTCAAAAAAAATAATTTCCTTAAACTCACCTGCTAATTATTTCAGTCCCAAACCCTAAGCTCAAATTCTTTTAGCACTATGCGCACAAAACGAATAACTTAAAAAAGTTATACAGGAAATGCGTCTTCAGTTCTTTCCTAATCGTACTATCACTACGTAAACCACAGAGTACTTTACCCTTAGAAAGTCCAAGCTCAAATGCCGGCAATCGATTCTGTTTGTGGGCTATTAATTACACACTAAATAAATTCACTAACATTGCACTACAGATGCATATTCCAATCTAAATCTTATGGTATTTAAAAAATACTTATGTCAGTAAAAAAAGTTCAATGCCATTAGAACAAATGCGTATCTCTTTTATTCTGAAAACCACAAGTGTACTACTACATTCCATGGTCCAGTACTCACTTACACTTTTGCCGTTCTCATCGCAAAAAATGAGCCAGCTCAAGAAGACTGATAATAAATTGTAATACCAGCACACTTAACATTTAATACTTAAAAAATATTTGTAATGGTTACACCTGGAGCTACCGTTGCAATCAAACTACACACACCGTTGCCATCTGGTTCAATCTGCCCACTCCCCCTGTCCTTCCTCCTCCTTCTTCCTTCTCAACCAAATACCTCTCTTCTCCTTATTATCACACTAATTGGGTAGCACCTAGCCAGCTATTTAACATGCGTACTGACGCTTGTGTAAGACGTTTCTGGCGAGCTTAACCCATATATGTGTACATTTTCTCTTCGTGGTGTATGTCTAACAGTCTAGGACTTTGCGCACAAAATTGCTACTCTATGTCTTTTGCACACAAACTACTATGCACTACCCAACTTAACCATACAACGAATGCCTCTTATAAAAGACTTCGGTGTTCGACTTGATGAATCATTGACTTTTAAGGAGCATATAAATATTGTTGTGACACAAGCTCGTAAAGTTCTGGGACTTATTTGTCCCTTATGTGATGTATGTCTTTCAACGGATGTTCGAGACCCTCTCTGTCTAAATGCACTGTATTGCTGGGTGGGTTAGATCTTCAATAGTATATTCCCATGTGATCTGGAATCTGGCAGCTGTCACCGCACTCCAACGAATAGTTAACATTGAAAAATAATTCACTCAGGATGCCTCTGCTGCTCAGGATGGATGCCTCAGGATGAGACAGGATGCCTCCTTACTCTATCCGTTGTAGAACACATAGAGTTGTAGATATTAAATCACATCTCTCGTATGCACAAGTTATTTTCATCGCTAAGATTCTTCTCAACAATGTTTTTTTTTGGTAATTACATATCGTTAGAATTTACTAAACTGCCTTCTTTAAATTGCCACAAGAGCAAAAATCGCAGCAAGTGAACGTGGCGGTCGTAATTAATTTCATTAACTATCTCGCAACAATTTGTCGTACGCTGCCGCCAAACGCAAATGACACCTAGGAGCGTCATTGCCCGTGAACTCGATTTACATTTCACTGTCGGTAAATCCGGTTTTTTTTTATTGGAGCGGTCCACTGATGTATAGGTATTGGCGCCGGTCTTCACACGACAGGACCAGTCCAAAATCCCATCCTGATCCATTTTCTGTACACAGGACAGATTATCCGGCTACGGATAAATAGAGACAAAGAAAGCCAGAAATAATAGGCCTAAGCCTCTTGAGGTTGTTGTGCCGATACACAAGAAAAAAAGATGTTGAAGGTAGATCAAGCATTGGTGATGAGCTTGACGGTAAAATCTCTGTGGATAGTTAGCACGTTAACCAAACAGCTCATCCGCAACGGTCGATTTTCTCTAAACTTTTTTCACCTCAAAGATGACATACGGAGGCCAACAGTTTTCTTTGAATGCATCTGAACCTGTGACCTTCTCTCCCTTATCTGTGGTTCAATACAATTGCAGGAAACCGTGGTTAAGCGAAAGACAATTTATTTAAAGTAGCATTCAAAACTATTTGGGAAACCGTCAAAAAACCTTGGAACGAATTCAAAAATATATGGGAAACCGTCAAAAAACCTCGGGACGCATTCAAAAATTGGTGGGACGCAGTCAAAAAATTGTGTTGTTCAGCTGCGCAGTATGAGCCAAAGTGTCAATCTCAGGCCAATTTTATTTTTGTTGATGGAATCGCCAACAACGGGCCTTTTCAGCTTAGCGGTGTAAAAAACCATTTGGGGACTTAATTTTTCCTAACTTGACAGATACTTTGGCAACCACGACTGTAATACGTTCCGAACCAGCAATCCTCTCATCTGACTGTCACCATCCGGCCCTTGAATAGTTAATTTCATTTAAAACGCATGAATCACCTACTGTAATTGACACTGCACCGCGATTGAATTTTGCTAAGGCTAATTCCGATGAGATTGAAACCCGTATCACGGTTTTGCCGTCGAATTTGACTGCTTAAATTATTGCTCGATTGATGACGCAGTCTGTGTATTTATTGATTTACTGCTCCATCAGTGTACGGCGTTCGCGATCTAAGAGGACTCCCATTTGGGGGGATAAACATCTCAGGAAGCTGAAAATAACTAGATTAGTGATGCTTCGTATTCATCGACGAGCAAGAACTACATGTACAAGGGTCTGTTTTGATTTTGCATCGCATATGTATCGTCGATACAATCGCATATACTACGCTGCATATACAGCTTCGATCGAACGCAATATTTCGTCCAATCCTCTCAGTTTTTGGAAGTTTATCAAAACTAAAACCAAAACTAATTCGATCCCCCAATGTGGTATCTCTTGATGCGACCGACGGAACTTCCCCTGATTCTATCAATGGTATATTTGCACGCAGGTTTGAAAGCCAATACGTCAGTTTACCATCAGATCCCACCAATTTAAAATCACCTTTGTTTAACAATCTATTTTCGATTATGGTATTTTTCATCGGTATATCTGATGGGTAGTACTGTGAGAAGGTTGAACACCAAACTGTGACTCGGAAATAACATTGTTATTATCAACATGCAATCGAATTCTGGTGGCAATTAGTTTTTCCAGAAGTTTACCCTTTTTACCAGCCAGCTATTTTTTAGCATCTTTATGGGGAGAATCCGATAATGTATTTGGTATCGGCGCTGGCATACGATAGGATCGGTACAAAATGCCATATTGACCGTTTTTCTGAAACAAGAACTTCCAAGGATTCGGTTTGGTGGTAAAATAAGCCTGAATAATATACTAAAAGATGTACGTAGCTAGTTAAATTTAAAACAAGAATAAGTTATGCTATCTTTAAAAATAAAATGCTAGACGTTTATCAAAATAATAGTTACAAAAATAATAATATAAATAAATTATATTAACCTCGGCCTGCGTCCAGTGTGGCAACGGTGGACTCATGCAAAAGTTTACTCGATATTGTTGTGATGTAAGGTTTAAAAAACCACAGCACTTGCAAATTTCTAACGATAAACCAGTATAAGCCGGTTTATAGTAAACTCTCGGGTGTGATTAAAATTAATGTTTAATGAGCAAGGCGTAGGCGTGTTCACGCCTACGGACAAGACCGAGTAGTCGAAACAACGTTTAATCTGCACAAAATTCTGACATCAAACGGGCCTTGGAACGGAAATTTACACATACATCCATACACACATTACAGTTCATTCATACTGGCCATCTGTAGCTTGAATGTAGCGCACTAAGATATTAACACACCAGGTTTACCAAAACTGGCACGCTATGATTCCGGTATAAACACTGAAATATGTATCATCGTTGAGGGTATGGGAAGAAAGAAGTTGTCGACATCTTTCGACAAAATATCGACCATTATATGATTATGTTGCATCAAAATGCAAATAAGTAATAAGTAATAAATAAACCACTGCATCGCATCACCAGCCATTTGCGTTGGTAACTCATTAATTTATTTAACTATATCACGAATTGATTATTGTTGTTACAATATATTATAAATTACTTCTTTTCACAATTCATTTTATTCTTTAAGTAAAACAATTATTTTTAACCGTAATAATCTAAAGTTCAACTAATAACATTGAAATTACTTAACTATTTGATAAGTTAATATTAAGTAACAAAACACATCTAGCATTATTTTTTTTTTAATTTAACGAAAGGACGGCCGGGCCTTACCTCTCACACTTCTTTTTAAAATTCGCATCCGCAAAGAGCATTCGGATGTGGTATGTCTGCTAAAAAATCGTAAACAAATCAAAATCTGTTACTGATGTATTTCATCCTACGCTTCCTTATTGCGCAGTTAGAACTAAGATTGCAATAACCAGGTAACGCATATAGCATAAATCAAAATTCAGACCAACAAAGGCATCCGATATCGGAAAACTCGGAAAGTAGAATCCTGGAATTTACCAATAAGTATTATTAGCACCATCTATTCCCAGAATTTAATTCCAGTATGCTCTTGACTGTCAAGTCGGGTTTTTTTATCACCAAGAGTACGTATTATACGGGAAAAAACTTTCAAACTGCTAAACCACGCTAGAGTACGTATTATAGCGAAAAACAAAACCAAACTATGGCGACATCGAGAGTTA
This sequence comes from Anopheles moucheti, assembly GCF_943734755.1. Taxonomy (NCBI): domain Eukaryota; kingdom Metazoa; phylum Arthropoda; class Insecta; order Diptera; family Culicidae; genus Anopheles; species Anopheles moucheti. The sequence continues at coordinate 16,451,972 of NC_069142.1, forward strand.
GGCGCATAAGGGAAAAAACATTCAAACTGCTTAACGAGGGAATAACGAAACGGCCTTCCCTAGTGGAGATGATTGATTTTTCAGTGGACACACTGAAAGCCGGCGAGATAGTTACGCATGTACAAATGTGCATGTCAACAGCCGTGGTGTACGTCGAAACGAAGACACTTGAGCAGGCACAAAAAACTGGTGCAGGATCACCAAAGCAAAAGCACTCCATGCAGATTAACGAGACAGCCTACTCGTTGCCGATTATTCTGGATGACGGTGAATCGGAGATGCGTTTGCACGAGCCGTCCCCGTATGTCACCGAAGCCGAAATTTGAACATCGCTGGCATGTTTTGGCGAAGTGATATCGGTAACGGAGGCCCGAAAGCAATGTGTCGGGAACAAAGACGGGTATTTACCTTGTCAAAATCATTCACGTGGCACCAACACTGCAAATCGAACCAACTATTACAGTGGCAAATGAGCGCACCACCGTTACAACAACGCCACAACAACAGCAGCAGTACCAACATCAGTAAAGCTTTGCACTGAATTCGTGCGCACTCTCTGCGCACGCTTTCAAGGTTCCTTGTGTTCCTTCTCCCACCTTAACTTCCTTAAGCCTGACCCTGACCACAAAGGTAAGCGAAAAAACGAGGACAAAACAGATAGCGCTGCGTCAACCGTGTCGATCGGAGGAACAGTTAGGCGCAAGTCTGGCCGTCCGCTGAAAAATCCGAAGATATTTGCAATAACACACACAGACATAATTTTCTTACAAGAAGTTTACGACAGGAACATTTCACATCCTGGATACAATATGATAACGAATGTGAATAATGATAAACAAGAAAGAGCGATACGAGAACGCCTAAAATTGTCTCAAGCCCAGCATAGTTCAGACTAGAGATGTGCATGCTGAATAAGAGTGAGTGATTTAAAACCTTCGAAAGAGCGAATGAGTATAAATCAGCACGAAGAGTTTTTATGACTCCTTTAACCACTCTTTTGCGCCTATACTCACTCTCACTCTCTGTGCCGACTAGAAACTCACACAGGAGTGAGTATAACTGTTTTATCACTCTTTGGATTACAATCACTCTGCAAGAGTGAGTAAAAGAGCATTATCACTCTTTTGAGATTGTTAACACTGATGATGAGTGAGCAAACGTGTTTTGTCACACTCACCGTTCCGTTAGATCCACATGCTGTTTGTCCGCTATCTGAATCCTCTTATCACCAGAAGGTCAGAAGGTATTTGTTGCGATCAGGACGACCTGATCAACGTTTATGCTGACGACATTACCGACTGCCCAAAATGGAGCAAGTGAAAGCAGCAATTGAAGCGTTTTGCAGATCCACTGGGCTAGGCTGAACGTGGAAAAACAATAGCTCTGGACACTGGACATTAAACATCAGACACCCGCGCAGATGTTCCATGGCTCCGAACTGCAGAGCGTCTGAGGCTGCTCGGTATATTGTTCACCAATAATATACGGGAGGCAATGGGGCCCAACTAGGAAAATGAATTCAACTTATTCGTCACCTGATCCGGTTACATCGTGTTAGAGACCTTAACCTAGTGCAACAGGTGATTCTTCTAAATAACTTTCTTCTGCCTTAGCTATGGGTTTGTTGCGTCGGTTTGTGGCGCCTGGTCTATAGACATAGCCTTAGTCTCTAGCACCATACGATCATTCCTATTCGACGGTTCTGGAGGATTCCGAATTCTGTTGCAACAACTGGTGTTACGAAGAAATCGTGGTCGACTAAACTTGCACATTCCCGCCATTAACACGGTGGCACTTTTGGTAAATCGGTACGTTGCAAAACATGTCTAAGGATCGGAACGGAACACATTTTTTGTGCTGGTAACCGTCCGAACATACCTACCTACTAGCTACTTGCCTGAACAACTGGCAACAACTGGCTTCGCATACCAACATTAGCACCAAAACCCTTCGACGATTCATGGTTGACAGACTTCCAGATGCGAAGGTAGCCGTGAAGTCACCTGCCGTAAATTGGCGATGGATTTGGAAAAATGTTAGCTACCACCAACTATCATTGGCCAAAAGGTTCACATTGTACTTGTTGGTGAAAAACAAAATTCACACGGCGTACTGATGCAGAGGATGAATCAGGCATCCTCGGCCTGATCTCCTAGATAGACCGTGAAGCATAAATTCACAACGTGCTCTAGCGTATCATTTGCTTGGAGTATACTGTTGCTGGAAATAGCAGTTATTGTTCCTGAACATTCCCTAAACTTCCTTTCCCTCTTCTCACCTGTACTAACTAACGTTAGAACAAGTAAGAGGATTCCAATCCTACGTTTGATTGCAAATTATAACATCCACATTGTTGAAAAAAAAAAAATGCTGTGATTAATGTAACAGTCCTTAAATGTACTTTGTAATCTCTGTAGAACAATCTTGCATGTGTGCCATGCAATTAGTAAACTAGTCTGTAAGTTGTGTTCTCAATAAACAGTTTTATAAAAAAAATACCAATAAATATTTATCGTGCTATACACCATTCCATAGTCCATAGTACACCAATATGATACACACCATATCATTATACGACCATTGATACGACCAAACCGAAAGATATACATGCACACTCGAAATCTGGAGTTCACACAGGCAAATTCGTCTCCTATTTCTTTCAAGAGCATCGAGAGTCTCCCTACCCAAGGTAAGGCCTCCATGTCTCCGATGAATAACTAAATATAATATAAGTTGATGGCCAGTTAGTGTGCAGTGACGATATTCGGAACTAGTACGAATCTTTGGTTCCTGATTTGAACTCCAACGAGAATAAAAAGTAGTGAACGAAACATTTTGTTACACCCCATCCGGACCGTTTCCCCGTGCCTTGGTAAGATAAATCATACTATCGAAAAAAATAAACTCGATAAGCTTACGAAAATTATGTCATGGGACGAAGAAACTTAATTTGGTTGCTTTAAAAATGTTTACGAATTTGGAATTGTTTACCACTCTAATAAGAAACATTATAATTAGTGGATAAAATAAGATTTCGAACGTTTGCTTAGTTTCTTAGCGCAGTGCACGTAATACGCAATCTCGAAAAGCAGTTACGAAAAGTGACATCATTGGATATAAACTCTCATCACTCTTGGCTGTGCTCTATTGTCTGCGCACAACCGACGATAAAAGAAACACGCTTAGCCATAATAAAACCGTACGAAATTCACTGCTAAAAGCAGATATCCTTGTATGCGAACTATTCTAACGGAAGCCCAAAACATGGTGTAACATGAATAAATCAATTCAATTTCTACTCTCAGAGAATCTTAACGATACCCGTTCCTATAGCATAAAAAATCCTAACGATGTCAATTTTCCTGCCATTTTGCCAATGACAAACATTTCATGACATATTTTCTCCTCGGCATCCGTTTCTTACTCCTACACCCGTAGCACAGTAAAGGTGGAAATGGATAGTTACATTTTCGTTCTCGGTGGATTACCCAGACATAAGTTGCCTCATCAGCGCTAGTCTCTAGGAGTGAGAACTTCCGCTGGTGATGGAATTGTTCACGCTTCCGGGTTTTTTACGTTCTTTCTTACCTGATGCGGTACGATACCCCTTAGGGTGAACCGTGGAAAACCACAGAATGTTAAAACATGTCTCTTTATCTCTTTTTCATTACCTGCAGCATTGCGGAATACAGACAGAGAAAGAGAAAGAGAGAGAGAAAGAAAAAAAAGAGAAAATAAGAGAGAAAGAGAGAGAGAGAGAGAAAGTGGAAAATATCGCAATTCTTGTACCAGGCACGTTTAGCTAGATCTGCTTGTTTATAGCAGATTTATAAAAGATTGAAACCAAAGCACCCGTCCAGAATTCAACTCACTTTATGTCTCGAACAAACTATTCATGTGATTTGTGCGAGAGGAGTCTAAAAAATCTTCAGGTTGTAAACCCTTACCTTTTATTTAAGAAAAAAAATATAACATTGAAATTACTCATTATGTATCAATTAATTTACAATTGCACTTTTGTATAGGACTCCTAAGTGTTTACTCTATGTTTAGTTTGTATGTTATTTTTGTTTAATTTTTTGTTGTGAAATACTTGAAAGCTTTTTCCCGGAGGAGTTTACCATACGGGAGGTTAGCTTCTTATAAAGGAACCCTGTAATGATTTTGTAATGAACCCTGTAAGCGGCGCTGCCATTGTGATATCATGTGCTTGCATTGAATTATGCCTGCTAGGGTTGTGGTGTCTAGTAATGCCGTTGAAATGTCATGTGCTGCGCTCATGGTGATAGGTGATTGCGTTGTTTATCATCTCAAAACCCCTGTGTGAGCTTCGTAGTTTAGAATACGCAGTTGAGCAAACCGAGATCTTTCTAACGTAAAGGTTTCATATTTTTGACTTTTAGCTGGCAATTATTATGTCATGTGCATGTCCCTGTACAAATGATGTTTAGCCGGACGGTAGAAAACTCTATTTGGCACCAAAATGGTGGAGCCCTTTCAAACGCTGTTCGCTAAAGCTAAATGCACTGCAGGACGCAGATTGCAGTGCTGCTGCAGCAGCAATCCGATTTCCTGCAGGAATCCGCAACTTGCATTCGGTTGTGTGAGGAGAAAACCAATTCAGGTCACGGTCGGAAGTGAAACGGTCGAAAATCGATTTTCCGTGGGTTTGTTCCATGCGTTATTGGTTCTTGTTCATAGCTGGATGGTTATTTTCAATGATGCTGCAAAGTGGTTTGACAAATAATTTGAAAGATGTATAAACGTAACTTTTTTCATGTCGTCCGCTCTTCGTTAGTTGAAAAAAATGTAGTTGATTACTGATAAACGTATAATATATTCCGTCTTTCTTCACAATGTTCTAATTCTACAATTTATGTTTTTTTTATTTTTTCAAGCAAATATTGCATCATTAAACTTTCGTTTATATTGTAAAAATAAATGTGTTTTGTGTAATGAGATAAATCATATAGACAGGTTGAGTTATCCTTTCCTTTTTAACATCAAGTAATCAACATCATAAATTGCAATAATTTTAGGAACGACGGTTACTCTATTATTAAAGTAGTGACAAATACGACGGCCCCTTATCTTATAATTCTAACGACTAAGGACGACTTCTTCTAGCGACTACTTCTTAAACGAATGAATTAATATTCCAGTAAAATCGCAAAAAAAAAACACTTTGTGTACAGCACAAAAAGTCCTACCAAAAAATCTCCATTTACTTTGATTATCAGCCACAGTTCCCTCTCCTCTCCTTAAAATTTCTTCATGAAGGCCAACACCCAGAAAATGATGCAAAATAAATAACGTTCAGGATAAGATTCGTATCCACACAGAGACGATAAAAAGCAGCTATCTTTTTCCAGTTTCCTCTACGCCGTCCAGTAGTGTCCAGCGTTTTTTTACGTAGGACTGTGACAAATGGAAAATTTGGCCGTCGAATTTTCGCCATCTTCAAATCTCATTCGCATCACAGAGTTGCACAAACCTATAAGCAATGTGACAAATGAAACGAACGTACAAAACACTCTCTTTAGTCGATTATAAGGCGGAAAAATCTCTCTGACATACTCAGGGCAATAAAAACATAGCAAAACTCTCATCATCATGCGGCGTGTTCTTTCGGTAAAATGTACCTCTTCATTTTCTCCCATACTAAGCACGATGCTGTTTATCTTTCTACAATGCTTTTTTATAGCTCAACCTCTCGGTAGCTTATGACTCATTATGATCAATAGTCAACTAGGACAGAAACAGGACATTCCTTGATAGTTAAAATCATGACTACATGGAAAATAAATCATCTTCATTTCCATGAGACCAAACAAATTCGTCGTTTTCTAAAGCGGAAACAAAGCGTTTAAAACGAAAGAGACAATACTGACGTGTTGCAGTGCTGATTTATTAATTCCCTTATGCTATTGTTTGATAACAATTCAAAATTTATTTGTTCTGCCTTTCATCAAATTGAAGGCAATATAACCTCCGACTTCGCGCGCTGTTAGCGCTTCGAGCAGAAAACAATGCTTATCTCGTAAATAAATAAAGTAACAATGAAAAAACAATCCTCCCGGCCATTCAAAATACCTATCTCAAACAGAAAAAAAGAACAGAAGCCTAGCGAAATTTAATTGTGTTGAAGCCTGGGCCATCATCATTACCATCGTTGCAAGCATGGATCGCTATTCATGTTTTTGACCATTGCTAGCAGCGCTCTGACGGCAAAATATTGTTGAAAAAGAAAATGAGATGGATAATTTTCGACCTTACCGCAAACATTAAAATATCAAACTTCAAAGAGATGATTTCTGATCGCGATACTGGCGATGATGAAATGGATAATAGTCGTTGTTATAACTCCAAGCGTTTGCCTTTTAATATCTTGTTTGGAAAAAACAACCACGAGCGGTCGAAACATCAGCATCAGAATCAAAAGGAACATCAAAATGGACCAATTTTCACCCCATGAACCCGGTTCTCGGTAAATAAAACTTTATTAAACTGCCCAATGATCAATTTGAAGCTTCATAAATGATCAAAAGAGTGATACCTAACGTGCATGCTTATGAAATGATGTTGAAGTTTCCGTAGAATTAATCAAAGGCAAGAAAACTTGTGAGTGTAGAAGTGTGCGTGTTATAAATACATGAAAGATTATGTTTTTTTTATTTTGAAGAGACGGCCAGCCTGTATTGCTTAATACTAGTGGAAACTTTTAACTTGAGGCTTGATCTAATGTACAATTCACATAGGTTTGAAGGCATTTCCTCCTCCAAACAGTGAATTTTCTGCTTATCCTGGGTGAACTCGGCTGTGTTGCTGCGTAATGTTTGAAAGATTATGTATTGTAGTGTAAAAAATATATAACTCAAAGCGCCAAACACCATCTATGTGAAGGTAGGTTTTTTGAAATATTTTAAGTTTTAATTGACGTAATTCAAGATTCATTATTATTATTATTATCATAATCACAAAATTACGGTTCCTCTTTTCTTTCGTTGTGTTACATTGTTCAATTGCGTAGAAAGTTGCTACCCATACATTTTTTTTAATATTAGCTTGCAAAGCAGCAGTAAAATAGCAAACTAACTCAGGTCAAATTAATTTTTTGATATTTGTCTTGCTCGGTTTCCGTAAAGAGAAATAATGTTTATTCTTTCACTTCATTGGCCATTGCTATTATTCAACTGAAATAAAAATAAACATCAACAATGATTGAATTAAATAATTAAAAACAGTTAAATATTACATTTCTTACATACAAGCTTACCAGCCGACAAAACAATCATCTTGCCAAACAATGCTGCAAAATTAGAATACGGCAACAAACAAGAAAATGGCGCGGTCCAGTGGTGTATTGGTATTGGCGCCGGTCTTCACACAACAGGACCAAGGAAAAATCCCAACCGGACCTTTGTATGCAGAACTGACTATCCGGCTACGGGTAAATAAAATAGAAAAAGCTAGAAATGGTGTAGGCGCCAAGACCTTTTGAGCTTGTTGTGCGCAATAAAGAAGAAGAAGCCTTTTAGAGTTCTTTTTATTCACTTATTTTACTAAATATATTAACAATCCTCGTTTAAGTCAAATTTGTGCATCATAAATTATTAACGAGGAACCGTCTAATGCTTGAGCTTATATTTCTCGCGAGCCTCATAACCTACCCAGTATCGAACTAAAGGAAAAAATGACGCCGAGCGCCTTTTAAACTAAAACTTTAACAGGAATTAAAAACAGATAAAATAGGGGGGTATTGTATTGTATTGTGTTGTACTGTATTGTATTTTATTGTATTGAGTTGTATATTGTTCAACGGATTTAAATCTAATTGAACATATTATGTTTTTACTATTCAAAAGCTGTTCAAAATTATGAAAACAAGGCCTTTTGATCCAAGGCCTCTCTCCGCAAGAACTATCTCATAGAACTTCATCACTTAATACCGTTTAGTGCTCGGACGCTCATTGTCGGAAAAATCATCGATTTTCAGCAACTAGAATGTGCGTCATCATGATCGGTGCTTGTATGACCGTGTTTGAAGTCAGCATTCCAGCATTACAATTACAATTATTAAACAATGTGTCTGATACAAAATATTAACCCCAAGGGCAAAGTGACTTCATTGTTCATTCATTGTCATGGGGATCGGTGTAACCGACGAAATGGAGAACCTTATACAAGTAGCTATATGGTGGCCATTGTCATCAACCAAATTTCAGCAGTAGACAGTACACCAAAAGAATGGCTGCAAGTGCTGATAAATAAATTCATATACGCACGAAAACTTGTTTTTAATGGATGACAACGATTTTCATGGGTGTTATGAAGAGTGACCTTCTTTTGCGTTTGACGATGAACCAAAGAGAAATATTCCTACGTTTGGGTTATGCAGAAATTGGGAACATGGATGCAAAGTGTCTTCCGGAAGATGACACTTCAAGAACCTGAAATAGATTTAGTCAACCTGGTGCATGCCTAATATGCCAAATTCTAGATGCATAAACAGAAAAGGTTCGATTTTTACGGAAAAAAATACTATTTCCGGGAAAACATTATTTATTTAGTTAATATTCGTTTGTTTCTATACATTTCTTCCATCTTTCAGGTATTTTATGAATCCCATTCCAAAAAAAACTGTTTAGGCTGTGATGAAAACCATTCACACACCCTATTACGTCCGGTTTCAAAGGTCTCTTCAAGCATCTACTTTTTACACTAAACCGAAACCGAATAGTTTCTTTTAATGTTTATTTATTCGTCTTTTCATTTTGATAGAGACAGAACGGATCTTGGCGGATCTATCTGAGCGGATCTATCTTGGGGGAGGGGGGTGGGGGGGGGTGGGGGGTGGGGGTGGGGCGGACGAAGTTTTGACCATCGTTTCCTCAAATCATACGCTTCATTTCAAATTTGATTACGAACTTTGATTTCGATGCCGTAAAACCATTTTTGAAATTCGCCAAATGAGTTTTAATATTTCCCGTTGAGTGCATTGATTGAAAATATATATTAAATGCGCTGCGCTTTCACCACCTACTAAACCCATGACATTTTACATCTTCTACATACTAACAAACACTATTTCATAACCCAAATCAAATTTTAAGTTTTCTCATGGCTTTGACGATGTTGCTATTTCCATGACCTTAAGTCTTATTTTGAGACATGTTCTCGTAGCCACTAATAAAACCATAATAAAGCACTGTTAAGACTAAAAGGATACCCATCTACGGAACTTTGTTAAGACCATTTCTTAATTATATTAAAAATAAAGGCTAACATATTTTTTCAAAAACATTTTACCACTATTTAGACGCCCTAAAATCGATAAAAAAGAATTTTGTATGCGTGCACTATATTTCCCATAATTAAAAATAGTTTCTTTAATTTCAAAATCATCAATTTCGCATGCTCAAACATTAAATAGTTAATTAAAAAACAGTGTGTAACCAAATACAAAATATGCCGAAAACGATGGATTCCATTAAATAAGGCGCAAAATATCTTCATTGCAGACACCTGTAGAATTTTTGGTCTTAAAAGAATATTATTACAACCAGATTAAAACTGCAAAAACTTTACAAACGCTAAACTAATTCCTCATAATACCAAAATAGTCTAAAAACGCAGCGTTTGATACTAAAGTTAAGGCAATAAAGGCTCTTATCACGACCAATAGCTCTTAAGCAAATATCCACTTCACGAACTACCAAAAATGTAAACAAATACTGTTTTGTTTAAATATCGGTAATACAAAGTCTGTAGCGTTACATGATCCAAGCGTGTGTCAAGCGCTCGACACATCATAAGTCGAGATCATAAGACACGATGATTCCAACTGATTCTTTCTATAACTTTTCGGGCGCACTTAACAATGATTTAAAACTTGCTTTAAAGATAACTGGGAAATAGTTTTAATGGTCAGATTTATAATTACATTAAAGTGGTTTTATAGACGATTAAAATGCTAATACTAATTAGCACAATAAAACGTCACCATAAAACGAATTTGATTTGGTACACCCATGATGACACTTTTCTTAAACTTGTCTAAGACTTGTAAACTTGTCTAAGACTAAATAAAAAAACGGGGCGGCCCGGTGGCATGATGGTAGCGGAGCCGATCTTCACACGAACGGACCGGACCAAATTCCCATCCGGACCAATCCCCCGTAGCAAGGACTGACTATCCGGCACTGACCAGGCCGTTCTAACGAAACAAAAAAAAAGACTAAAATGCATTGGAAATGTTCCTTGGGAATGCTTTGAAGAAATGAGAAGAATGACGTAGATGGGAAACTATTCCCCAGTTTGTTGTATGAATTGCTGCTGATTAGATAGATGTGTGTGTACTTTTTACGACCGTCTACTGACTGATTGGATCGTCCCTAATTCTATCGTACCGGGTTTAAGCAAACCGTTGCTAACATCAGACCCTTGTTTCGACATCTTCATATTTGATGGGGTATGATAGAATCTAAAAGTTGAGTTTTTTTTATTGTCTTCTCTACAAATAAATCCTTGTATGCCAGGGAATTGTCTTGTTGCAGCCATTTTTCCAAAACTTAGGTTCCATTCCAGTACTTTTTCCATCAACGCAGAATGTAAATCAACCATTTATTGCAATATTCACCGTTTAACCCGATTTTAATAGTTTGTAGTACACCACCACCCTCTTGGTCCACATCCTACGGCCAAAATTGAGATGCAATGGTTCTGGTTATTCTACAGTCCGACAGTTTTTTTCAAACTCAAAACATCGTCTAATCTAGTGGTGCATGTAGTATCGACCTCGGTTTTAAACGACAGGACCTTTACCCATCCGGTACTGTTCCCCCGTAACATTGACTATCTGAATTCGTGGTAAAAATAAGTCGAATACGTCAGATATACCAGGTAGGTCGTTATGCAAAAAATGAGAAAGATACATTTCTCACTACTGTTCAAACTGGAATAATGTAAAGATCCCAATCAATGCTCACATACATCTCCGAGACGAGACCGACGCTGTCATAAATCACTTGGTTGCCTTTAAAAAATAAACTAAAAATGGTATATGGAGGTATGAACAGGTGCGAATCGCCAAAATAATGAATTAGGTGGCGGAGGCGCTCGACCGTGATTAAATTAAAGAACTTGTGAAGCATATCTAGATTGCAGTACGTGATAAATAAATCGGTATACAGTTATGCGCTGAATGTTGCTCCAACTGAGTTGCATCCGACACACTGATCCTGTGTTGCACAACTTGGCTCCGTACGATGCTCTAGGCATTTCAACATGCAAAATGATACGGTGGGATAGGCAGCAGGCGATCGGCCAACAGTCTTCTCGCGCAGTTCAGTCGCAGTGGATCAATTTGAAACATAATTTGATATATTATAATATCTGCTAAGTACCATTTGCCCAAATATTATTTTGTTTCTTGATATGAATTGATTTTGATCACAAGATTAGACATGTGTAGAAAAAACAGAAAATCAATCGATACCAATTTCATGAAAAATCATTTCTTCTAGTTGGCTTTAGTTGTCACTTTAATAAATAGCATCATCGTTTCCACGCCAAATAATTTAATAATGGGTTTCAAACACCATTCCTCCTGGTCTTTCTTTGTGGTTGGTGAAAAAATCACTACCACCCATATCACATACTATCGAACGTTGTCCTCCATTTACGATCTTCCAATAATGCTGGTTTTTTTAACATAACGCCTCGATACGTATGCCTCGTACGTAGCGGAGTTTTGAAAAAGGGTGTATGAGAAAACAAGGTTAAAACCCTACGAAGGTGTAAGGATATCAACACCCGCAAATGTTTAGTTCATCTACCTGTGATGGATGTATTGGATGTAAAAAAAAACTCCCAAGTATGCAATAAAAAGAAATCCTCTCGATTCTCCACCGCCATGCCAGACAAAGTAAAAATTCTTGAAGGAAGGCTCATAAAAGAATGGTTTGTATTACATTAATAATACACACGTAAGTACATCTCACGCCAATTTCTTGCTAAAGTTTCCCACATTGAAGTTTCCACATTCATTACGTGATCCAAAATCGCAAATAAAGTCATCAAAAATTGATTCCATGGTGGGTATGGTAGAGCAGCGTTGTTTTATTGAAATTTTCAAGGTAGTCAAACATTTAGATAACGCTACCCATCTATACTCGTATTACCGTAACCCGTATTTAAACATCAATTCTACACAAACTCTTCGGCAAACAAGCGGAAACGAAACGGAACAGTCCACGAAAGCATATCGGCATAACAACCTCAAGAGGTCTACTTTGACTGTATTTACTCGTAGCGGGGTCAGTCAGTCCTGCGTGCGGGATTTTAGTTTAGATGTTATTTTTGACCAGTCATGTTGTGTGAAGACCGGAACCACTACCAATACATCACCGGTCCGCCCCCAAGGTAACCAAAATATCAGCAGTAAAAACGTTCTACAATAATTTGCTATCTTCTTCTGTTTGGCTACTCCCAGCAAAGGATAGCGTAATTAAGGTGTGTAAAATCTTCAATCCAACTATTCAAATTTGTTGCTAGCTCAAATACTAGCTTGGCATTCAATATAGTAATACAATAATTGCCGCATGTCGATTTCTAGTGCAATATTCTTTGAACTTCAGGAGTCGACTTCCTTCTCTGCATTTTATTTTTAATTAGCCATTCTGGCGACATTTTGGAGGAAAATATAAACAACAGTTAAAAGCAAAGGTTCTATATGACAAGGCCAGTTTAAATCAATTTTCCACTTTTTGCTTAGATTTTGATCCATGAACTAAATCAACTGTCAAACAATTTAAAAACCGCGTAGCTTTTAATCCGCGTATATGAGGAACCGTGTATCGCGCGAACGCAATTCAATTGTCAACATGGAGATTCATTCACAGTGGCCACATTTATAATGCAAGCTACTGCAACGCACTACCTACGCGCTAAACAACATGGGTTTCGTAAACGAATATTGACTCTAAGTCTCTGGTTGATGCCATCTACACTGACCTGAAGACGGTTTTCGATTTGGTCTCCTATCCTATTCTGGTGGTTAAATTGCAGAAGTTAGGTTTTTCACACAGTATGGTAGAATGAATGAAATTCTACCACTCAGGTCGAACTTATCATACAAAGCTTGAGAGTAGTGTGTCACGAGTCATTACCATCCGCAAGATAGCAATGAGATGATATACTGATTTATGCGGATGGTGTCAAGCGGTTTGTGACCAAGACCAATGTGCTCGTCTTCACAATGCGATTGATATATTTGGTGTCATGGTGTCGACGAAATTCATTATTACTGTCCGTCGAAAGATGTCAGGTAATATCCTTTTCAGAATACAGCTCTCTTATCTCAATTGACTATAACGTTGACGAACGAATAGTGTATTTCTAAGTTCTGAGTATGTTAGAAACTGAGCGATCCTTTTTAACAAGCAATTCAATTTTAGACCTCACATGATAAATCTAATTAGCCGTGGTTATCAGATGTTCGGCATTATATTTCGAATAACACAGGAGTTTTTAGATCCCACTAACAAAAACCCCTGTTTTGTTCGTTAGTCCGGCCAATCTTAGCGTACGCAGACCATTTTTTTCAATTTTCAATTTTGGGATTTTTCGTAAATTCTCTGCTATTCTTTCACTCATTCCTGTGTCTAATTTTTCCGTAAAACCTAAGCCATCCCTTCACATATGGCTCATGAAACTCGTTCAAAGTGCAGTCCAAAGACTGCTTTGAGCAGTGCAGTCCAAAGGATATTTGACGTAGACCGCTTATTATAGAATCATTTTGTTTCCTGATAACCAGGTATGCTTTAAGATCTATGTATCACCCAAACGAAGTATTCATTACACAAAAATAGGCTCAAATGCATAGCTTTCGGCAACCTACACTGACCGAATAGACATTTTTTTATGCGTGTAGCATGGTCTGATAAAGATTTTAATGTAGACTGGGCAAGCCATTAAGAATAATATGTATGCACACTATGTGCGTATTACGTAGTTGTTTTGCATAACCACGAAACCTGTAACTGAGTACACATCTTTTTTCAGTTACCTCTCAGTTAAAATTAGGAGCCGATCAGTGTTAAAGTGATAAAATACGATTTTTGGAAACACTCAGGAGTTTGCGTAAAGCACGTTACTCTGTTATCCTCTGTACAGCCTTATAACCCGGGAGGTTATCTTATCAACTACAAAATTGGAAACCCAAACTTAAGAAAACTCCATACTGATGAGCAGGTTTAAGGATTGACTGGTATCCAAGATTATATTTGATAATAGAAAACCCTGATCAAATGGGATTTAAATTAATAGTGATAATAAATACGACTCATTTTACAGGCTTCGAAATTGAAAAAATATTCTATTCTAATGTTTATAACCGCAATAAGCTAAAGATTAAATTAACTCGATAGACCTTCTTGGCACCCTCGATTTTCTTCAGTTTTTTTCCTGTCGTTCATCGGATCTGTAACCGTTTGTAAACACAATCTGTCCAAAAATAAATCACCATGGAAACGTGTGAAACAGACAAACATTACCAAACATGCCCAATTTTAGTTCGTGAAACACAAGCCAAATTAGAAAGACAGCTTTAACGAAAGAGTCCGATTTCCCTCGAGCAAAAATTGGCATAACCAATGGAACGGCTGTCATCTACCCAATTTGCATGCTAGATACATTGCACCCGGGTCGTACACATCACGTCACCGGAAGTACGGCCAAGCCGGCCCGTTCTTTTCGACAAATCAGGTGACAGGCAATTTCGAGTGACTGCCGAATTCATGAATATGGAATGTCCGTAAAATGATTCGTTGCGTTGTATGAAATAGGAAACACCGGGAATACGTCCAAAGACGAAATTGTTTGCGTGTATGTGGCAGGGGTTCGGAGGGCTTAACGTTTTCTACGTTACGGTTTTGGTTCTATGGTGAAATGATTACATTCGCTGATTTTCTAAGATAGATTTCGTCTATCTAAAAAATTTACACATTTACTAAACTGGAAACCCCGAAATTTTGTAAAAATTATGAGAGAATTTGGTATTCCTGCATAAGATTGAAAATTTACACGAAAAGTCTATTGATTATCTATTCTTGTTGTCTTGTCATTGTAAACAAATTTACGTTAAACTCTTCATACATTGAACTACAATACACAAACGGTGGGATTTAAAGAGAAAAAAACGTACTAAGGGAGAAATAAACAAGATGAGAAGGCTCTCAAACTCTCAATATGTATACTATATCATTGCGCAGTGGATACAACTCACGTTTGTGTGAATTTTGCCACGCAATTGTATCCAATGATTCCTTTGTAGCCTCTGTTTGCGTAACTATTCGCCTATGGGTTTTACAAATCATAGATAGCCCCGTAACTTTTAGATAGCTTTTAAAAGACTTTTAAATAATTTCGATAATTTCTTTGTCAATTAATGTTTAAGTCTCTTGGAAAGGGAGCAAACCCTATGGAAAACGCTGAAATAAGAATAAATTAAGATTTAAGAAAAAAAACATTCAACCGAGACCGTATGCAAGTGGCCTGTGCAAATTTCCTCAACTTCACCACTGGAGACCTTGTCTGTGGTACGCTCATTTAGCACATTGCTCTCCATAAACTCAAAATCATTCAACTTAGTTTTACGAGCATGTTCTAAAATATTCAAATCATTCACTAAAATTATACCTCTGATGCTGGTTTCTGCCAACACTCGATAACGGTCCACCACGCAAGGCAACATTTAGCTTTGCACGAGTGTATAAAAAGGTGACAGAAACGGGTTGGGCACTGTTGAGTACAAGATTTCACCGGAAAACTTTGCCTTCTCTTATATCAACAAGACATCAGTGCTCTAGCACCGAGGGCATTTTACAACACCGAACACTAGCTTGTATGCGCAGAGCGCACGTTGAAGAATAATTGCAATGAGCACTCAAAGCGACCTACAGCTTTTCAAGATAACTACAGTTGAAATATTTGATGAGCAAAGTTTGAAATGTTGTACCGCATGCAGAAACAACACCGCTGGTATGCTCAATTAGCTCACTCCATATAGACATTGATTACTATCCCGAAGGAAAATGTTGTATTTATATCGCCCAAGCAGCCTGTTCGTCTACAATATTAATGTGGCAAAAATCGCCTAAAGACACTCAGACGGTATCCATTTTCGTTCCACAGAACAAGCTTTCAATATGATTTTTTTTATTCAACAAGTACTGCCAGGCCGTATACAAGATACAATTAGGTACAATTCACATTCGTTTGAAGACATTTCTTTCCCCAAACAGTGAAACGTCACCTTATCTCGGATGTACTCGATCGATTCCAAAGACCAAGATTTCAATATGAATTTCGGGAGATTACGAAACATAATGTATGCATATGAACATATCTACAAGAAAGTTCAAAATGACGCTTTCGAGGAACGTTTCGTAATTTAAATTGCTTAAACTGCGGTGTTGTAAACTGCTTAAACTGCTGTCGCTAATTAATGGTATTTAATGGAGGATCAAAGTTTAGTTCAAGGTAATTGCTCGGATTTACGATAATGAGGCTCGGATGTAGAATACAACCAGTTGAACCTTTAACTACATACCTTCAACAAACACCGTAATGCACCACAGTGAGAAATATTCTGACACTATCACCTTTTTTTGCACTCGCCCGGTCGTCTGTCAATCTTCTGATCCTGAACACATTCATTCTGATCGATTAACTGCCATGGTTCGTCACAGATTTTTTATTATTTTTATTTCTTGAATTTAATGGGCCTCATGCGGCTCCTTTGAAACGTTTTAAAATTAGTTTTACAATATTGCAAACAGAAAATTAATAACCAGGAAATTGACTGCACAACTTGTATATAATTTTTGAATGTATCTTAATGTATGTTCCGAATGATGAAATAAACAATTTCACAGAAAAATCATGTTGAAGAGAGATTTCTAACTTGATCTTGGAAATACACTTAATGAAAATTAACGAAGGAAACTTTATCAGGATCAGGATTATTCAGCATCAGGATAATTCAGCACTATGAAAATTTGCAAAAAATAATATAAAGTACCAGTGGAAACATTAAATTGGGATAATAGTAGCGATACATGGCCAAGCATAACGTTTCCACGGTAACATGATTTCCCACACTCATGAATCATTTTTTTCTGTAGAACATTTTTGATTTCACATGCCTTCTTTACACTCTTTTCTTTCAACGCCTTCGATGATCCCCTCGCCAACAATTTATTTTTCCATGTGATTTCCACTATGATTTTACCAAATGGAAGTATTTTACATGTACCATTATTACGTTCTACACTATTAATTATAGAACGAAGTTAACGTTCTACACTATTAAGTTATAGAACGAGTTATACAACGAAATCGAAAAACGTCCCTGATAAGTAAAGTCTATTAATATTATGTTAAGGTTAAATTAAGAAATCAGTATCAATGAAATTTATAATATGTATTCACAAATGTAAGTAATAAACAAACATTTAACTTACTAACTAACTATAGTTAACTAAATATAAGGAACAGAGACAACACCCGTTTGATCAATTCCGCGTAACATGTCTGTCTTGACACGGAGATTCTAAAGGGAGTTCAAGCACTGTCTTCCGCTATTAGCATACGGTATCTTACACCTTTGACCTCGATGACATATTTGTAAAACGACAGAGCACTTTCTCAAATATTGCTGTGAACAGAATAGAGTTTGTTAATGATTAAGTCAGAGAAGATAAATGTACACGAGGAGCAATGTGATAATGAGCACATCTCGAGACAGCCTGCGAAATATGACAAAACTTGTTACATACCTTCTGACTGGCAGAGGTGTGCTACATCAATTATCATTAAAACTAGTGAGAATGCATTTCACTTACGTCCAGGTCGTACATCACGTTGCGTGTTTTCGTCTGTTGCCCGTCGCATGATAAATAGTTGCTCCCGTTTTAACCATTATTCATCGTGAGCGTTATTGTAATATACACGATCTACTACGAAGGTCAAGAAAACAAGTTGCGACCATCAGAGTAAAGACTCCAAGAGTACCGATGGAAGGCTAGGAATAAAGCAAAACAAAAATCTTGAAGTTGAAATTTAGCTAAAAGCTCACGTTTTTGTTCCTTTTTAACAGCAACAAAAATTGTCAAACCCGGGAAAAGTAAACAAGAAGGACAAATGTGTGTTAATCCTTAGCTCCCTAGCTCATATTTATAACCTGCAATAAATGGAAGCGGCCTGTGTACCTGCCAAGCGAGCACGCTATTCCACAGTTTTAAGATCTCTCCACCTGCTTTTGCTGAAGTTGACATTTGTGCCACTGTGCACCTGCGAATGCCGTTCAAACTAGTTCAAACAGCGGCTCGAGTGTACTTACTCACAAAAGACCTCATTTATCCCTTCACTTACAAGGATTGCTGGATCTCCGGTGTAGTTTTTTTTATTTTCAGTGCGCCTCTCATCTTGTTATGGTGCTTCTAGATAAGCGTCTTCTCATTAACCTGAATCGACTAAGAGAGAGATACAATGCGCCAGAACGTGGTAGATCCATCCATTTCCTTTCAATTTTCTTTTTTCTATCTGGGGTTATGATACATTCTGTTTTCATTAGTTTTGTTGTTTAGTTGTGTTGTATATATATATATATATATATATATATATATATATATATATATATATATATATATATATATATATATATATATATATATATATATATATATATATATATATATATATATATATATATATATATATATATATATATATATATATACATATACATATATACATATTTATATTTTTTATAAAATATAATATATTATTTATTATATACTATATATAAAATTAGCATTATTTTAGATTAGATTTGATTTTAGAAACACGCGTTATGGATCGAACAACCCTCTAATGTCAACGAGGCAATGTCAGGGGAATTTAACGGACTGAAAGATGATTTGATTTCAATGAGGGTACACACATATTTATTATACGATACGATTCTCGGAATAATTACACTGTACAAAGTCTTAATGTAACTTAATATATAAGATTAATATTAAGACTAGTGAATCCTACATTAGGCGGACTATTATTGGTAATACAAATACAAATATATTCAAATAAACATATTTTTATTCTTTGTTTTAATTAACTTGCTCTAAGATACTGATAGATTTATAATACAAATAATTTAGTACGTTTTTAAGTTAGCATCCATAGCTTTAGGGCGTCCCAGTGGCAAAGACTGACTATCCGGCTACGTGGTAAAATAAGCCTACTAAGCCAGAAATGGCAAACATGACCTAGTTGGTCGTTACGCCAAAAAGAGAGAGAGAGCATAGTTTGGCCCACGATAAAGCAAAATATCGGATGAAACAAAAAGGTTAAAAATCGCTACCAAAAATCATTCAAGCTGTTTTATGAAAAATACATAAACTTGTAAAATTCCCACTAGAGCAGCGATTCAACGCTTCCGAAGTTACCCATCATGATGCTAAAGGATGTGGGCACCTTGCCATGGTATAAAAAGCAACGTAGGGGCATCACGAAATAGCAGCAGCCCTTGGCACTCGTTTTCGCAAAAACGAGAAAATGACGAAAAAAGTGGCAGAAAAAAACCACAACGTTAACATCCGAAACACAAAAGAATAGCAAGAAATCTGGCACGCCCCACACACACCCACACGGGCGGCTAAGAGTAGCTTAAAAAAAACTGTTCTTCCTTTGACGCCGCTTACAAAGCCGTCTGGCCGTATCCAATATTTTCTGCTTGTTCCGAAATGGCCACATCCCCTGCAGTAGATTTTTTTGTAGATACTCGGAATGGAAACTTGGTAGCTAAAAACACAGGATGATTTTTTGGGATTGTTCTCCTGCTACGTTGTCATCATCTGTGGCGACTTATAGTCTGCCGTTTGCTCGTGGACTTTACATGGGTTAACCTTGTGAAAAATATTAAGCAAACAGGCGCCGTGCCCTGCACCTACTTCCTATATCCATGTTATCGCTCACATGCCTACAAAAAGTTATTCTCTGATCCATAATCGAATCTTTCTCTCACGCGAACAAGGTCTATCTCTTCGCTTCTCTTCTGTTCTCTAACGAAATACGAAACGAAAAAGAACGAAATTTAACTACCTTTCACCTCTGATCCCCCAATCTACATGCAGAACCTTTTTTTGCGCACTCATCGCACTAGAATAACTGAATAACGCTCCTAAACCCAGCATCCTTTGACCGGAAGCGTAAAAATACAGTGCAACAACAGTTTGGGTGAAACATTAATTTGAATTAAACTGGGAAGTAACTTTCCCAGCGTTATTCCCGGCCTTTCGGGCTTTTGAACCATTTGAGAGAGATACTATTTTTTCTTTGTCCCTTAGCCTAACATTATGCTTTTTGGCCATTATACCTTTTCATTCCGGATCACGATCGTTAGCTCGTCCCATGGCTCCACTGACCATTGGGCCAATAGCATCCGGAAAAGAGATTGGTAAGAAAGTTGTCAGGCAAAATTACACCACACAATCATAACGTAAGATCATTGACTTTGCGAACGTATGCAGCTGTCCATATTACGAACATGAAAAGAACACTATTAAGGTAATTGAGTCCACAACATTTCGTCGTAGAAATTGGTCCAAGCGGCACTTTCATTGATGTTTTTAAATAAATTTTACTGCCAAGGGACCGTGTTGCTGAACGTGAAAAAGAATTTAAATAAAACCAAATTATTTGATTCGTAATTGTGCGGCATAGTTTATTCTCTTCGCTCCATACGGCGAATGGAAGAAATCTTTTCAAACAAGTTGGTGAAGCCAATCATGAAAGCGGGTTGAAAACAATTCTGCCCTAATTGTGGCATCAAAGGAGCTAAAAGGAGAAACAAGATAACACACAGCTGATGCGCCAAAAAGCAAAACCAGCTGTACATCGAAAAACTAACGATTGTTATTTCATTAAAAAAGCTAGCCTACTATTAGCAGTTTGTCTTGTTTCTTTTTTTCAACTTGTTCTACCGTAGTATTTTTGGTTTAGAAAATATTTCACAATGCCAGTCAGAATGATTATTTTGCTCTACTCTTTTCTTTAACGCGTTTTAAAGCCGGGTTTGCTGCAACTATTTGCATGGTGCCCAACGAAGCACGTACTCGATACGAACGTGTCATGAAGCACCCAGCTCGTTCAGTAATTATTCCGCATTGGTGGATTGGTGGAGGAGTTTTTATTAGTTTCTACAACACCGCCGTTCTACTCGAATAACAAAAGAAGGCAAACACAACCAAGCATTGGGCGTCTCCATTGGGGCCGCAGCAATGTGCTCTGAACATCCAACTCAAAACATGGAGTTTATTCGTGGTTTCAGTACAGCCTGTTGGTATGCTGTTTTATTATGTGAATCTATTTTGTTTTTCTCATGTTTCCTCTTGTTCTCTTTCTTCTTGTTTCATATTTTCCCACTGTCAGTTTTGACCATTTCCCTGAAGTACCATGCGCCTCCATTAAGCAGCTTGAAATGAATTCTACACAACTATAGAACAAACTGCATTCAAATGGCAGCTACAGAACAACGATAAAGCAACTGTTAATTTCCAGCGAAAAGGCAGCAGAAAGAGAAACAACCCTCATGTGTCCATCCAAGAGAGCTGCAAAAATAAGTTTCCTTTGCTTTGTGCATAACGGCGAAAGCCGCCCCTTACGAGTAGCTTGTTTTCTATGGGCAATTCTTTTGATTCTTAATACAGATCCGCTTGCCGTAAAATGTCAAGAGATGAAAAATGAACACAAGCCGTGCTCCATTAAGCTGCTACAACGCAGTAATGATGTTTTTCTTTCATTTTCTTGAACGCACAATACTCAGTTGAAAATGAATGTAGATGCATGTGGTGAGGGTGGTTGACTGAGGATCGTTTTACCTACATTTATTACATTTGTATCACATTAAAATCCAACTTCATTTAACCCTTTTCTTCATAGATTGTAATATCCTGCCCCATAAGCAACTAGCGTCCACAAGCACAAACGATTCCGAATCTAAATAGCCTACCTTCAAATGCATGCTTCTTTTTTTCCAAGCCGTTACTCGTATGGAGCTTCAAGGATTTTTGCATCGCTTATTCAGAGAACATGAAAATGAAAAGAAAATAACCTACTATCTTTGTGCTCCTTAATTGTGTTTAGCAGGGTGTTTAGCATGGTTTAGGGTACCCATGATGCTTTCGGACCCCAGCACCATGGGAAATCTCTATAATTATCTCACAAACAGAACAATAAACATCCCAAGGAACATTTCCTATGCTTTTTAGTCTTGAACAAATCTTAATAAAGTCATATCATGGTTGGATTATTCGTAATCATTTAGTTTTTTACTACCAATATTAAAACGAATCAGTATTTGTTTACATTTTTGGTAGTTCGTGAAGTGGATATTTGCTTAAGAGCTATTGGTCGTGATAAGAGCCTTTATAAAACTTTATTGCTTTAACTTTAGTATCAAACGCTGCGTTTTAAGACTATTTTGGTATTATGCAGTATTGGTTTGGTGTTTTTGTAAAGTTTTTGCAGTTTGAATATGTTTCTAATAATATTGTTTTAAGACCAAAAATGCTACAGGTGTCTGCAATGAAGATTTTTTGCACCTAATTTAATGGAATCCCCCATTGGTTATAAATTTCAATGAGTTAAGTCCCATAAGTTAGTCATTATAACAAATCTCGATAATTGTATGTGACTCAATACTAGTACTCAAACTCATGGTCAAGCACTCAAACGGTTCATCGTTATCCTTTCGTTATGGAATCGCTGAAATAATACTCAGGACGGGACCGAAGCTGAAAATACTGTAGAGACCCAATTCACAAAAGCGACCACGAACGCATACCCTTTGCGTGACCATACACACAGGCGCCAGTAGGTATTTGATTTAGTTTCCATCAAGGCGTTCAAGAGAAAATGCGTAATGTGAAAATTATAGCACCACTCACATTAACCATTCTAAGACGATGCAATCGCTCCACAAATCAAAGAATCGGATTTTCGGAATCGGAGATACGCAGTTTTTGGAAATTTGACAGCTGAGCAGGTTTATAGCACAAAATCTAAACAGAAAGGCGAAAGATTGTTGAAAATTTCGTTTTTTTTTGTCACATAAAACCAGAAGCAAATAGACACTGGCCGAGTACGGACGTATTTCCAGTCAGCTCCGCAACACTAAGTATTACTCTCACGTATAAAGAACTAGACCACACCTGATTATTGAATACTACGAGCCGTACTCTTCTCACACGATGGTGGGTAGGTGTAGACCAAAGGACAAAAGACCCAAATTAGAGACTTCAACCGATCGTAGAGGCGGCTTCGTCACGCGGCCGGATCCATCCGAAAACAGTTTCGCGTTGCTTTGCGACACTGAAGAGGATATCATATCCAAGCGACAGAAAGATGCCCCTAAAAAGTGCAAGCAATACGATTACTAGTACAACAAACATGCAAAACAATGACCACAGCAAAATACCACCAATAGTGGTTAAAAGTTCCTCAGTGGACTTTGTACATAAAGCAGTAATTGCCGCTGGTGTAGTAAAATACAACACCAAACCTACGAACCACGGTACTATCGTCCAGATAACCAACACCAATGACTTCCGCAAAGCGGTGAACCATTTTTAAACATTAGGTATACTTCCTTCGCAAGAAGACATTTTTTCATTCGTGGTGACTTAAACGCTCGCCACAAAATGTAGAACTGTTCTTCAGTAAATACAGCAGGAAAATTCATTTTTGATGAGTCACAAAAAGGTCAATTTTCGATATGCCACCCAAACAAACCAACCTACATTTCTGCAGATGCTTCCTTAATGCCTGATCTCATTCATTCATGTCTTGATCTTAACCCACAACAATTACAGCTCTTACTTCTGATCACCTACGAGCCTCCTTCACGATTCAAAACACAAGTGCAAATATAATTCCAGCTTTCAAAATATTAGATTACAGTAAAGCCAACTGGACAGAATTTAAAACCATGTTACAAAAATTAATCGATCGACAACTCGTTTTGACGACGGTTCTAGAGCAATTTGTGTTGAGAATTTCAGATTCAGATTCCTGAACTCAATGAATGAATATGAATCTCTATTCCTAAGATTCATGAATCCTCGAGATTTAAGAATCCTTAGATAGATTCATGAATGTGTTCGGAAACATAATTTTGGCGTGTTTTTATGATTTTCGCGACTACAATATTTTTTTTTATACAACTGAAGTTATTATTAGCACAATCTGGATGAGATTGTCAGCGCCATCAAGCAGCTTAAGAACAATAAGTCTGCTGGCAGCGATGGGCTGGCAGCCAACCTCTTCCGGAGAGGTTGGCCGTCGAAATGCACCTACTGATCGTCAGAATTTGGGAGCAACCGGTAGTTACCGGACGAGTGGAAACTGGGTGTCATTCACCCAGTCTACAAAAAGGGCGAAAGTTTACAGTAAATTTTCACTCTCCGGCAGATCCTTCAGAAGTGCCGAGAGCGCTAGTTCCCATCGCACCACCTGTTCATTAACTTCAAGGCAGCACGATACCATAGATCAGAAGGAACTATGGAACATCATGCAGCGTAACCACTTTCCTAGTAAGTTGACCCGGCTGTTAGAGGCCACCATGGATAGGGTGCAGTGCAAGGTAAGAGTATCGAATCTGTCGTCAGATTCGTTCGAATCTCACAGGGGTCTGAGGCAAGGGGACGGACTCTCTTGTCTATTGTTCAATATCGCCTTGGAAGGTGTAATACGAAGCGCGGGGCTAAATAACGACATCCGTGGCACGATATCTGGTCTCCGGTCTCTCTATCTTCTTGACTTCGCGGATGTCAATGATGTCAATGATGAAAAGACGGCAGTGAAGGTGTGTGAGGCTTACACCAGGCTGAAACACGAATCAGCTAGAATTGGATTGAGAATCAATGCGACGAAGACGAAATACTTGCTTGCTGGCGGTTCAGCCAATGATAGGGCCCAATTGGGAGGTAGCGTATCAGTCGACGGCGATAACTTCGAGGTAGTAGTGGAATTCTGCTATATTGGTACGGTCGTTACTTTGGACAACGACATCACCAGCGAAATCCGAAGACGCATTGTACAGGGGAATCGTGCTTACTACGGGGTTCACCATGTGCTCGATGTGCTTACTACGGGCTTCACTCGTACTAGATCCAGAAAACTTCGATACCGTACGAAATGTGAGATATATCGCACATTGATTCTCGGATGTCCTCTATGGACACGAGTCTTGGACTATCCAAACTAGAGATGTACACGCTGAGTAAGAGTGAGTGAGTGATTTGAAAGCTTCGAGAGAGTGAATGAGTATAAATCAGCACGAAGAGTTTTTATGACTCCTTTAACCACTCTTTTGTGCCTATACTCACTCTCACTCTCTGTGCCGACTAGAAACTCACACAGGAGTGAGTATAACTGTTTTATCACTCTTTGGATTATAATCACTCTGCAAGAGTGAGTAAAAGAGTATTAAAGTGAGTGAGAGAGTGAGTAAAAGAGAGTATCGTATAATAAAACACTGTCCCTCTCTTTTCCACTCTTCCTATTTTACTCAATGTTTACAATCCAACAAGAGAAACAACACATTTTACTCACTCTTACTAACCCGAAATCCCCTGGCGGGCATTAAAATCCAAAGAGAGTGACAAAACACGTTTGCTCACTCATCATCAGTGTTTACAATCTCAAAAGAGTGATAATGCTCTTTTACTCACTCTTGCAGAGTGATTATAATCCAAAGAGTGATAAAACAGTTATACTCACTCCTGTGTGAGTTTCTAGTCGGCACAGAGAGTGAGAGTGAGTATAGGCACAAAAGAGTGGTAAAAACATTAATGCAGTGTAATATTTTTAATGAATCTCAAAAGAGTGAGTAAAGGTTTCAAATCTTTAAACCCACTCTTTGACTCTGATTCAAATCCTTGAAAAGAATGATTATTCTCATCTCTATTCCAAACGGGGGATGCAAACGCTCTGGGCGTGTTTGAGCGACGCATTCTCGGGACCATCTTTGGCGGTGTGTTCGAGCGTGGAGGAAAAGGATGAACCACGAGCTTGTTGAGATGTTAAGCTGTAAAGAACCGGACAACCTGACGGTGGCAAGAGCCGGTAGGTTACAATAGCTGGGGCATGTTATAGGGATGCCGAACTCGTGCCTCACCAAGAAGGAGTTCGACAGCGATCCCAGTTCGGCACGAGGTGCAGAGAGGTACAGAAAGCTCGTTGGCTGGATCAGGTGAAGCAAAGGCTGTCGGAAATCGGAAGCCTCCATGGATGGGAAGCTGCAGCCCTGGCAGCAACCTGGAGAATAATTATTGACCGGGCCATATGACGATGACGTGCTCCATTGTGAGCAGACACACGAGAGAGTTTGAGAGAGAGAGAAAAAAAAGAGAGAGAGAAAGATTTTCAACCTTTTCAACGAATGGGACTAGGCATGCGCCCAAAGAATCAGAACCGTTCGATTCGTTCCTATCTTTATATTGAGTGAACGAGTTCCGCACAATATTATTGAGAATAGCGATTCTTCCGTACGCCATCCGTACGGCGACGTTAGTATCATTTGATATCCCATCATCGCTCTCTCGCTTCGGCAGGTTTGCTTGTGGATTGGTTAGAACAAGAGAGTATGACAATTTTGTTCCTGGGAATAATTTCGGGTGGCTTAGGGTTTGTTCTTTTCTGTGTGTGTCATTTTCTTCGCAGACAATTTCGTTTTACTAGTTTATAGAAGGTCCATTTTTCGGTTGTCGTGCGTTATTGATATTCAATATATCGTTGTTATAAATCTATACATATTTTATTTGAGTTTGCAACGCTATACGGTAAGTTTCACAGCAAAACTGTGTTATGACAGCGAATAACGATCAGATATCAACCGAATTTTTCGTTTCCTTAACTATATGCAGGCTTTTGTAATGAATTTGGCAAAAACAACTAGTGACATTTGGCATCATTTTGAAAAAAGAGCATGCAGGAAAGTGCCATTATTGCTCCAAAATCATTCAGATTACGAAAGGATCGACATCGAATTTGAAACGTCCTCTTATTACAAAACACAATCGCGTTTTACGAACATGCTAACCCTTCGGAAGAATCATTACCAGATCATCCAGGAGCTAATTCTGTGACTACTAGTGATGTACGATTTTGTATCGATGAAACCATTGTCTAGCGATGCAAAAGGAAAGTGGAATCTGAATCATTTAAAACGTTTTGTAATGCTATGAACCCGAACTACGAGATACCAAGCCGCAAAACTATTTCGGAGGCAAAGCTGAAACGACATTACAAAAAATTATGAACGTTTTGTCAGCCACAGCTCAAGTAGCTTTAACATCGGATGGATGAATAAGACAAGCAATATTACTCGACCCAAGAATAAAAGTACGCTGGTTTTATAATGAAAAAGATAGATACCAACAACATACGAAATAATATTAGAAACGATAACACCATACCACATAGATACTACTTCCACGAATCAAAATCAAACTATTTCAGATCCCCATCGGCAACACTGTTATAGTGATTATTTAAACGAAACATATGTGGTAGAAGAATCTATAAGCTAAGCATGCAAAGCTCAAATGGAACTAGATAAATACGTGAAAACTGCTTAAATAGGGTTATCTGAAGATCCACTAGCTTGGTGGTCTAAAAATCAAGCCCGGCTTCCTTCATTCAGTACAGGTCCCAATCGCATTCCAGCATCGGTGATAAATAATTGTAGTGTTGTCCTTCACACTATCCTGCTTAAGTAATTTCGCTGAATAATATTACGCCTCAACAACATGGTTTTTTCCCGAAACGCTCAACTCTGACAAATTTTCCTTACCTCCTTCATCATTTACATCTTTGATTAAGACTGTAAAGTAGATGTCATCTACGCTGATTTTAGGGTTGTATTTTATCGTAATCCCTATCGCATTGTCCTCGCTAAATTGTCTAAAATGGGACAAATGATCTAATTGTAATTGACACTCATGTTACTTGATTAGAATCTTTTATGCTTTAACTTACATTTCGGATTTATTTATGGATTAA
The DNA here is from genome assembly GCF_943734755.1 of Anopheles moucheti. Classification (NCBI taxonomy): domain Eukaryota; kingdom Metazoa; phylum Arthropoda; class Insecta; order Diptera; family Culicidae; genus Anopheles; species Anopheles moucheti. The sequence continues at coordinate 16,480,100 of NC_069142.1, forward strand.
AATCGATTCCCTCCTTTCTGAACCTTTTGTCTCTACCTCCAGGATACCACAGGGAAGTGTATTAAGGCCTCTTTCTCGTTATTTATTATAGTTATAGTTTTGGTCTTCAACAAGATTGCTTCCTCAGTTATGCTGATGACTTAAAATTTAACCTTTTCCCTGTTTTGTTTTCGTCTTATCAGTTTACTCTGTATTCGGAAAAATGCACGGTTATATCTACTGTATATGCATAAAAGCTAGAGGAGGTGGAATTTAATAGAAGGCAATCAGCAAAAGGTCTAGGCGTAAATTTTGATAATAGAGTGCCTCAGGCACATCGATGAAACAGTCAAAAACATCCGCAAAACGCTAGAACTACTCAAACGAATGACGAAAAGCATTAATGATCCCTTTTGTTTAAAAGTACTGTTTTGTTCACTCGTGAGACCAATACTTAAATACTGTTCTATTATTATTCTGTTGAGCTTCCAATGCTACCTCAACCAATGATCAAATTGAGAGAGTGCAACGATCATTCAACTGTTATGGAATCAGGAAAACATTGGGGAACATCAGTGAATGTATGGGGATTGTAAGTGTAAGACGACAGATAAATACATGATAATAAAAATTTCTGATTTTCTTTGACTTAATTTACACGCAGCTAGATAGTCATATCCGCGTGAGACGGATGCCTGTCGATGGTCCGGATGGTCGGATGGTCCTGTCGTGTACAGACCAGTGCCGTTACAAATAAATCACCCGGCCGCCACGGTCAAACCAAAAATGACTATGTAATATCATCTGTTTGCTCCTTTAAAAATGTCAAATGAAGAATCTGAGCTTGGACGCAAAATGCCACCACGCGTGCAAACTCCTATGCCATCGCTCGTGCCTATACCTATTCCACCCAGTACATCAGGATCGCTTAGATGTCAAGATTCAAACCCTCATATTTCAAGCAGTCCAAGCAATCAAAATTTATTAATGATCAATAGCATGTTCCATACTTTGCCTAAGCCACAAATGGGAGGATCGCAAAATCCCTCTGCGCATGAACAAAATCCTATCCCATGTCGGTACGAAGTGCAGCATCGCACAAGTCCTTCTCAATACTACAAACTATATCCCAAGCTGCATCTTGGCCTGCAAACACTATGCAAACCTATGCAACCGCACGTACAAACTCCTATGCCATCGCGCGTGGGAACTCCTATGCCGCCACCCAGTACATTAGGATCGCTTAGTGTTGAATTGTAACGTCCCATAGTCCAATCCTATCTACTTTGTATAAATCTTGTGCGCTGTCAAAGCTTTGCGTTTCTTTTGACAGCCGGAACCTCATTTAGGAAATAAGCTCACTCGCGTTGTAACTCTTACTGAATACACACTTATTATTGTGCATGCTGGAATCTAGTGTGTCGACTATTTATTCAACAAACTACAATAGGTTATGGACCCAGCATACGAACTATAAGGACTTCTCTATTTTATCAGTGAAATTATTATTGTGAGTGAAAATGGGACAAGACACGATAAATTTCGATAAATTGAATGGCCGATCGAATTATTCGACCTGCCCTGCCGGCCTGGTGTAAAGGCAGGGCTTTTAGAGCTGACGCCAACCCAAAGCCTACAAAATGGCGCAGAGAAGGCGTACTACAGTGGATCGCGCCCGCGTAAGGAAACACATGCGAAACCCGTTGAAACACGTCGAGACACGTCGTAGATGAAATGCTACGGTTGTGGTAGGATGGGCCATTTTAGATCAAAATGCCCAAATGGCGACAGCGGTGGTAGACGTAATTCTAATCGGCCAATCGGTCAAGATTCAAACCCTCATATTTCAAGCAGTCCAAGCAATCAAAATTTATTAATGATCAATAGCATGTTCCATACTTTGCCTAAGCCACAAATGGGAGGATCGCAAAATCCCTCTGCGCATGAACAAAATCCTATTCCCATGTCGGTACGAAGTGCAGCATCGCACAAGTCCTTCTCAATACTACAAACTATATCCCAAGCTCCATCTTGGCCTGCAAACACTATGCAAACCTATGCAACCGCACGTACAAACTCCTATGCCATCGCGCGTGGGAACTCCTATGCCGCCACCCAGTACATTAGGATCGCTTAGTGTTGAATTGTAACGTCCCATAGTCCAATCCTATCTACTTTGTATAAATCTTGTGCGCTGTCAAAGCTTTGCGTTTCTTTTGACAGCCGGAACCTCATTTAGGAAATAAGCTCACTCGCGTTGTAACTCTTACTGAATACACACTTATTATTGTGCATGCTGGAATCTCGTGTGTCGACTATTTATTCAACAAACTACAATAGGTTATGGACCCAGCATACGAACTATAAGGACTTCTCTATTTTATCAGTGAAATTATTATTGTGAGTGAAAATGGGACAAGACACGATAAATTTCGATAAATTGAATGGCCGATCGAATTATTCGACCTGCCCTGCCGGCCTGGTGTAAAGGCAGGGCTTTTAGAGCTGACGCCAACCCAAAGCCTACAAAATGGCGCAGAGAAGGCGTACTACAGTGGATCGCGCCCGCGTAAGGAAACACATGCGAAACCCGTTGAAACACGTCGAGACACGTCGTAGATGAAATGCTACGGTTGTGGTAGGATGGGCCATTTTAGATCAAAATGCCCAAATGGCGACAGCGGTGGTAGACGTAATTCTAATCGGCCAATCGGTCAAGATTCAAACCCTCATATTTCAAGCAGTCCAAGCAATCAAAATTTATTAATGATCAATAGCATGTTCCATACTTTGCCTAAGCCACAAATGGGAGGATCGCAAAATCCCTCTGCGCATGAACAAAATCCTATTCCCATGTCGGTACGAAGTGCAGCATCGCACAAGTCCTTCTCAATACTACAAACTATATCCCAAGCTGCATCTTGGCCTGCAAACACTATGCAAACCTATGCAACCGCACGTACAAACTCCTATGCCATCGCGCGTGGGAACTCCTATGCCGCCACCCAGTACATTAGGATCGCTTAGTGTTGAATTGTAACGTCCCATAGTCCAATCCTATCTACTTTGTATAAATCTTGTGCGCTGTCAAAGCTTTGCGTTTCTTTTGACAGCCGGAACCTCATTTAGGAAATAAGCTCACTCGCGTTGTAACTCTTACTGAATACACACTTATTATTGTGCATGCTGGAATCTCGTGTGTCGACTATTTATTCAACAAACTACAATAGGTTATGGACCCAGCATACGAACTATAAGGACTTCTCTATTTTATCAGTGAAATTATTATTGTGAGTGAAAATGGGACAAGACACGATAAATTTCGATAAATTGAATGGCCGATCGAATTATTCGACCTGCCCTGCCGGCCTGGTGTAAAGGCAGGGCTTTTAGAGCTGACGCCAACCCAAAGCCTACAAAATAGCGCAGAGAAGGCGTACTACAGTGGATCGCGCCCGCGTAAGGAAACACATGCGAAACCCGTTGAAACACGTCGAGACACGTCGTAGATGAAATGCTACGGTTGTGGTAGGATGGGCCATTTTAGATCAAAATGCCCAAATGGCGACAGCGGTGGTAGACGTAATTCTAATCGGCCAATCGGTCAAGATTCAAACCCTCATATTTCAAGCAGTCCAAGCAATCAAAATTTATTAATGATCAATAGCATGTTCCATACTTTGCCTAAGCCACAAATGGGAGGATCGCAAAATCCCTCTGCGCATGAACAAAATCCTATTCCCATGTCGGTACGAAGTGCAGCATCGCACAAGTCCTTCTCAATACTACAAACTATATCCCAAGCTCCATCTTGGCCTGCAAACACTATGCAAACCTATGCAACCGCACGTACAAACTCCTATGCCATCGCGCGTGGGAACTCCTATGCCGCCACCCAGTACATTAGGATCGCTTAGTGTTGAATTGTAACGTCCCATAGTCCAATCCTATCTACTTTGTATAAATCTTGTGCGCTGTCAAAGCTTTGCGTTTCTTTTGACAGCCGGAACCTCATTTAGGAAATAAGCTCACTCGCGTTGTAACTCTTACTGAATACACACTTATTATTGTGCATGCTGGAATCTCGTGTGTCGACTATTTATTCAACAAACTACAATAGGTTATGGACCCAGCATACGAACTATAAGGACTTCTCTATTTTATCAGTGAAATTATTATTGTGAGTGAAAATGGGACAAGACACGATAAATTTCGATAAATTGAATGGCCGATCGAATTATTCGACCTGCCCTGCCGGCCTGGTGTAAAGGCAGGGCTTTTAGAGCTGACGCCAACCCAAAGCCTACAAAATGGCGCAGAGAAGGCGTACTACAGTGGATCGCGCCCGCGTAAGGAAACACATGCGAAACCCGTTGAAACACGTCGAGACACGTCGTAGATGAAATGCTACGGTTGTGGTAGGATGGGCCATTTTAGATCAAAATGCCCAAATGGCGACAGCGGTGGTAGACGTAATTCTAATCGGCCAATCGGTCAAGATTCAAACCCTCATATTTCAAGCAGTCCAAGCAATCAAAATTTATTAATGATCAATAGCATGTTCCATACTTTGCCTAAGCCACAAATGGGAGGATCGCAAAATCCCTCTGCGCATGAACAAAATCCTATTCCCATGTCGGTACGAAGTGCAGCATCGCACAAGTCCTTCTCAATACTACAAACTATATCCCAAGCTCCATCTTGGCCTGCAAACACTATGCAAACCTATGCAACCGCACGTACAAACTCCTATGCCATCGCGCGTGGGAACTCCTATGCCGCCACCCAATACATTAGGATCGCTTAGTGTTGAATTGTAACGTCCCATAGTCCAATCCTATCTACTTTGTATAAATCTTGTGCGCTGTCAAAGCTTTGCGTTTCTTTTGACAGCCGGAACCTCATTTAGGAAATAAGCTCACTCGCGTTGTAACTCTTACTGAATACACACTTATTATTGTGCATGCTGGAATCTCGTGTGTCGATTATTTATTCAACAAACTACAATAGGTTATGGACCCAGCATACGAACTATAAGGACTTCTCTATTTTATCAGTGAAATTATTATTGTGAGTGAAAATGGGACAAGACACGATAAATTTCGATAAATTGAATGGCCGATCGAATTATTCGACCTGCCCTGCCGGCCTGGTGTAAAGGCAGGGCTTTTAGAGCTGACGCCAACCCAAAGCCTACAAAATGGCGCAGAGAAGGCGTACTACAGTGGATCGCGCCCGCGTAAGGAAACACATGCGAAACCCGTTGAAACACGTCGAGACACGTCGTAGATGAAATGCTACGGTTGTGGTAGGATGGGCCATTTTAGATCAAAATGCCCAAATGGCGACAGCGGTGGTAGACGTAATTCTAATCGGCCAATCGGTCAAGATTCAAACCCTCATATTTCAAGCAGTCCAAGCAATCAAAATTTATTAATGATCAATAGCATGTTCCATACTTTGCCTAAGCCACAAATGGGAGGATCGCAAAATCCCTCTGCGCATGAACAAAATCCTATTCCCATGTCGGTACGAAGTGCAGCATCGCATAAGTCCTTCTCAATACTACAAACTATATCCCAAGCTGCATCTTGGCCTGCAAACACTATGCAAACCTATGCAACCGCACGTACAAACTCCTATGCCATCGCGCGTGGGAACTCCTATGCCGCCACCCAGTACATTAGGATCGCTTAGTGTTGAATTGTAACGTCCCATAGTCCAATCCTATCTACTTTGTATAAATCTTGTGCGCTGTCAAAGCTTTGCGTTTCTTTTGACAGCCGGAACCTCATTTAGGAAATAAGCTCACTCGCGTTGTAACTCTTACTGAATACACACTTATTATTGTGCATGCTGGAATCTCGTGTGTCGACTATTTATTCAACAAACTACAATAGGTTATGGACCCAGCATACGAACTATAAGGACTTCTCTATTTTATCAGTGAAATTATTATTGTGAGTGAAAATGGGACAAGACACGATAAATTTCGATAAATTGAATGGCCGATCGAATTATTCGACCTGCCCTGCCGGCCTGGTGTAAAGGCAGGGCTTTTAGAGCTGACGCCAACCCAAAGCCTACAAAATGGCGCAGAGAAGGCGTACTACAGTGGATCGCGCCCGCGTAAGGAAACACATGCGAAACCCGTTGAAACACGTCGAGACACGTCGTAGATGAAATGCTACGGTTGTGGTAAGATGGGCCATTTTAGATCAAAATGCCCAAATGGCGACAGCGGTGGTAGACGTAATTCTAATCGGCCAATCGGTCAAGATTCAAACCCTCATATTTCAAGCAGTCCAAGCAATCAAAATTTATTAATGATCAATAGCATGTTCCATACTTTGCCTAAGCCACAAATGGGAGGATCGCAAAATCCCTCTGCGCATGAACAAAATCCTATTCCCATGTCGGTACGAAGTGCAGCATCGCACAAGTCCTTCTCAATACTACAAACTATATCCCAAGCTGCATCTTGGCCTGCAAACACTATGCAAACCTATGCAACCGCACGTACAAACTCCTATGCCATCGCGCGTGGGAACTCCTATGCCGCCACCCAGTACATTAGGATCGCTTAGTGTTGAATTGTAACGTCCCATAGTCCAATCCTATCTACTTTGTATAAATCTTGTGCGCTGTCAAAGCTTTGCGTTTCTTTTGACAGCCGGAACCTCATTTAGGAAATAAGCTCACTCGCGTTGTAACTCTTACTGAATACACACTTATTATTGTGCATGCTGGAATCTCGTGTGTCGACTATTTATTCAACAAACTACAATAGGTTATGGACCCAGCATACGAACTATAAGGACTTCTCTATTTTATCAGTGAAATTATTATTGTGAGTGAAAATGGGACAAGACACGATAAATTTCGATAAATTGAATGGCCGATCGAATTATTCGACCTGCCCTGCCGGCCTGGTGTAAAGGCAGGGCTTTTAGAGCTGACGCCAACCCAAAGCCTACAAAATGGCGCAGAGAAGGCGTACTACAGTGGATCGCGCCCGCGTAAGGAAACACATGCGAAACCCGTTGAAACACGTCGAGACACGTCGTAGATGAAATGCTACGGTTGTGGTAGGATGGGCCATTTTAGATCAAAATGCCCAAATGGCGACAGCGGTGGTAGACGTAATTCTAATCGGCCAATCGGTCAAGATTCAAACCCTCATATTTCAAGCAGTCCAAGCAATCAAAATTTATTAATGATCAATAGCATGTTCCATACTTTGCCTAAGCCACAAATGGGAGGATCGCAAAATCCCTCTGCGCATGAACAAAATCCTATTCCCATGTCGGTACGAAGTGCAGCATCGCACAAGTCCTTCTCAATACTACAAACTATATCCCAAGCTCCATCTTGGCCTGCAAACACTATGCAAACCTATGCAACCGCACGTACAAACTCCTATGCCATCGCGCGTGGGAACTCCTATGCCGCCACCCAGTACATTAGGATCGCTTAGTGTTGAATTGTAACGTCCCATAGTCCAATCCTATCTACTTTGTATAAATCTTGTGCGCTGTCAAAGCTTTGCGTTTCTTTTGACAGCCGGAACCTCATTTAGGAAATAAGCTCACTCGCGTTGTAACTCTTACTGAATACACACTTATTATTGTGCATGCTGGAATCTCGTGTGTCGACTATTTATTCAACAAACTACAATAGGTTATGGACCCAGCATACGAACTATAAGGACTTCTCTATTTTATCAGTGAAATTATTATTGTGAGTGAAAATGGGACAAGACACGATAAATTTCGATAAATTGAATGGCCGATCGAATTATTCGACCTGCCCTGCCGGCCTGGTGTAAAGGCAGGGCTTTTAGAACTGACGCCAACCCAAAGCCTACAAAATGGCGCAGAGAAGGCGTACTACAGTGGATCGCGCCCGCGTAAGGAAACACATGCGAAACCCGTTGAAACACGTCGAGACACGTCGTAGATGAAATGCTACGGTTGTGGTAGGATGGGCCATTTTAGATCAAAATGCCCAAATGGCGACAGCGGTGGTAGACGTAATTCTAATCGGCCAATCGGTCAAGATTCAAACCCTCATATTTCAAGCAGTCCAAGCAATCAAAATTTATTAATGATCAATAGCATGTTCCATACTTTGCCTAAGCCACAAATGGGAGGATCGCAAAATCCCTCTGCGCATGAACAAAATCCTATTCCCATGTCGGTACGAAGTGCAGCATCGCACAAGTCCTTCTCAATACTACAAACTATATCCCAAGCTCCATCTTGGCCTGCAAACACTATGCAAACCTATGCAACCGCACGTACAAACTCCTATGCCATCGCGCGTGGGAACTCCTATGCCGCCACCCAGTACATTAGGATCGCTTAGTGTTGAATTGTAACGTCCCATAGTCCAATCCTATCTACTTTGTATAAATCTTGTGCGCTGTCAAAGCTTTGCGTTTCTTTTGACAGCCGGAACCTCATTTAGGAAATAAGCTCACTCGCGTTGTAACTCTTACTGAATACACACTTATTATTGTGCATGCTGGAATCTCGTGTGTCGACTATTTATTCAACAAACTACAATAGGTTATGGACCCAGCATACGAACTATAAGGACTTCTCTATTTTATCAGTGAAATTATTATTGTGAGTGAAAATGGGACAAGACACGATAAATTTCGATAAATTGAATGGCCGATCGAATTATTCGACCTGCCCTGCCGGCCTGGTGTAAAGGCAGGGCTTTTAGAACTGACGCCAACCCAAAGCCTACAAAATGGCGCAGAGAAGGCGTACTACAGTGGATCGCGCCCGCGTAAGGAAACACATGCGAAACCCGTTGAAACACGTCGAGACACGTCGTAGATGAAATGCTACGGTTGTGGTAGGATGGGCCATTTTAGATCAAAATGCCCAAATGGCGACAGCGGTGGTAGACGTAATTCTAATCGGCCAATCGGTCAAGATTCAAACCCTCATATTTCAAGCAGTCCAAGCAATCAAAATTTATTAATGATCAATAGCATGTTCCATACTTTGCCTAAGCCACAAATGGGAGGATCGCAAAATCCCTCTGCGCATGAACAAAATCCTATTCCCATGTCGGTACGAAGTGCAGCATCGCACAAGTCCTTCTCAATACTACAAACTATATCCCAAGCTCCATCTTGGCCTGCAAACACTATGCAAACCTATGCAACCGCACGTACAAACTCCTATGCCATCGCGCGTGGGAACTCCTATGCCGCCACCCAGTACATTAGGATCGCTTAGTGTTGAATTGTAACGTCCCATAGTCCAATCCTATCTACTTTGTATAAATCTTGTGCGCTGTCAAAGCTTTGCGTTTCTTTTGACAGCCGGAACCTCATTTAGGAAATAAGCTCACTCGCGTTGTAACTCTTACTGAATACACACTTATTATTGTGCATGCTGGAATCTCGTGTGTCGACTATTTATTCAACAAACTACAATAGGTTATGGGCCCAGCATACGAACTATAAGGACTTCTCTATTTTATCAGTGAAATTATTATTGTGAGTGAAAATGGGACAAGACACGATAAATTTCGATAAATTGAATGACCGATCGAATTATTCGACCTGCCCTGCCGGCCTGGTGTAAAGGCAGGGCTTTTAGAGCTGACGCCAACCCAAAGCCTACAAAATGGCGCAGAGAAGGCGTACTACAGTGGATCGCGCCCGCGTAAGGAAACACATGCGAAACCCGTTGAAACACGTCGAGACACGTCGTAGATGAAATGCTACGGTTGTGGTAGGATGGGCCATTTTAGATCAAAATGCCCAAATGGCGACAGCGGTGGTAGACGTAATTCTAATCGGCCAATCGGTCAAGATTCAAACCCTCATATTTCAAGCAGTCCAAGCAATCAAAATTTATTAATGATCAATAGCATGTTCCATACTTTGCCTAAACCACAAATGGGAGGATCGCAAAATCCCTCTGCGCATGAACAAAATCCTATTCCATGTCGGTACGAAGTGCAGCATCGCACAAGTCCTTCTCAATACTACAAACTATATCCCAAGCTCCATCTTGGCCTGCAAACACTATGCAAACCTATGCAACCGCACGTACAAACTCCTATGCCATCGCGCGTGGGAACTCCTATGCCGCCACCTAGTACATTAGGATCGCTTAGTGTTGAATTGTAACGTCCCATAGTCCAACCCTATCTACTTTGTATAAATCTTGTGCGCTGTCAAAGCTTTGCGTTTCTTTTGACAGCCGGAACCTCATTTAGGAAATAAGCTCACTCGCGTTGTAACTCTTACTGAATACACACTTATTATTGTGCATGCTGGAATCTCGTGTGTCGACTATTTACTCAACAAACTACAATAGGTTATGGACCCAGCATACGAACTATAAGGACTTCTCTATTTTATCAGTGAAATTATTATTGTGAGTGAAAATGGGACAAGACACGATAAATTTCGGTAAATTGAATGGCCGATCGAATTATTCGACCTGCCCTGCCGGCCTGGTGTAAAGGCAGGGTTTTTAGAGCTGACGCCAACCCAAAGCCTACAAAATGGCGCAGAGAAGGCGTACTACAGTGGATCGCGCCCGCGTAAGGAAACACATGCGAAACCCGTTGAAACACGTCGAGACTCGTCGTAGATGAAATGCTACGGTTGTGGTAGGATGGGCCATTTTAGATCAAAATACCCAAATGGCGACAGCGGTGGTAGACGTAATTCTAATCGGCCAATCGGTCAAGATTCAAACCCTCATATTTCAAGCAGTCCAAGCAATCAAAATTTATTAATGATCAATAGCATGTTCCATACTTTGCCTAAACCACAAATGGGAGGATCGCAAAATCCCTCTGCGCATGAACAAAATCCTATTCCCATGTCGGTACGAAGTGCAGCATCGCACAAGTCCTTCTCATTACTACAAACTATATCCCAAGCTCCATCTTGGCCTGCAAACACTATGCAAACCTATGCAACCGCACGTACAAACTCCTATGCCATCGCGCGTGGGAACTCCTATGCCGCCACCCAGTACATTAGGATCGCTTAGTGTTGAATTGTAACGTCCCATAGTCCAATCCTATCTACTTTGTATAAATCTTGTGCGCTGTCAAAGCTTTGCGTTTCTTTTGACAGCCGGAACCTCATTTAGGAAATAAGCTCACTCGCGTTGTAACTCTTACTGAATACACACTTATTATTGTGCATGCTGGAATCTCGTGTGTCGACTATTTATTCAACAAACTACAATAGGTTACGGACCCAGCATACGAACTATAAGGACTTCTCTATTTTATCAGTGAAATTATTATTGTGAGTGAAAATGGGACAAGACACGATAAATTTCGATAAATTGAATGGCCGATCGAATTATTCGACCTGCCCTGCCGGCCTGGTGTAAAGGCAGGGCTTTTAGAGCTGACGCCAACCCAAAGCCTACAAAATGGCGCAGAGAAGGCGTACTACAGTGGATCGCGCCCGCGTAAGGAAACACATGCGAAACCCGTTGAAACACGTCGAGACACGTCGTAGATGAAATGCTACGGTTGTGGTAGGATGGGCCATTTTAGATCAAAATGCCCAAATGGCGACAGCGGTGGTAGACGTAATTCTAATCGGCCAATCGGTCAAGATTCAAACCCTCATATTTCAAGCAGTCCAAGCAATCAAAATTTATTAATGATCAATAGCATGTTCCATACTTTGCCTAAGCCACAAATGGGAGGATCGCAAAATCCCTCTGCGCATGAACAAAATCCTATTCCCATGTCGGTACGAAGTGCAGCATCGCACAAGTCCTTCTCAATACTACAAACTATATCCCAAGCTCCATCTTGGCCTGCAAACACTATGCAAACCTATGCAACCGCACGTACAAACTCCTATGCCATCGCGCGTGGGAACTCCTATGCCGCCACCCAGTACATTAGGATCGCTTAGTGTTGAATTGTAACGTCCCATAGTCCAATCCTATCTACTTTGTATAAATCTTGTGCGCTGTCAAAGCTTTGCGTTTCTTTTGACAGCCGGAACCTCATTTAGGAAATAAGCTCACTCGCGTTGTAACTCTTACTGAATACACACTTATTATTGTGCATGCTGGAATCTCGTGTGTCGACTATTTATTCAACAAACTACAATAGGTTATGGGCCCAGCATACGAACTATAAGGACTTCTCTATTTTATCAGTGAAATTATTATTGTGAGTGAAAATGGGACAAGACACGATAAATTTCGATAAATTGAATGGCCGATCGAATTATTCGACCTGCCCTGCCGGCCTGGTGTAAAGGCAGGGCTTTTAGAGCTGACGCCAACCCAAAGCCTACAAAATGGCGCAGAGAAGGCGTACTACAGTGGATCGCGCCCGCGTAAGGAAACACATGCGAAACCCGTTGAAACACGTCGAGACACGTCGTAGATGAAATGCTACGGTTGTGGTAGGATGGGCCATTTTAGATCAAAATGCCCAAATGGCGACAGCGGTGGTAGACGTAATTCTAATCGGCCAATCGGTCAAGATTCAAACCCTCATATTTCAAGCAGTCCAAGCAATCAAAATTTATTAATGATCAATAGCATGTTCCATACTTTGCCTAAGCCACAAATGGGAGGATTGCAAAATCCCTCTGCGCATGAACAAAATCCTATCCCATGTCGGTACGAAGTGCAGCATCGCACAAGTCCTTCTCAATACTACAAACTATATCCCAAGCTCCATCTTGGCCTGCAAACACTATGCAAACCTATGCAACCGCACGTACAAACTCCTATGCCATCGCGCGTGGGAACTCCTATGCCGCCACCCAGTACATTAGGATCGCTTAGTGTTGAATTGTAACGTCCCATAGTCCAATCCTATCTACTTTGTATAAATCTTGTGCGCTGTCAAAGCTTTGCGTTTCTTTTGACAGCCGGAACCTCATTTAGGAAATAAGCTCACTCGCGTTGTAACTCTTACTGAATACACACTTATTATTGTGCATGCTGGAATCTCGTGTGTCAACTATTTATTCAACAAACTACAATAGGTTACGGACCCAGCATACGAACTATAAGGACTTCTCTATTTTATCAGTGAAATTATTATTGTGAGTGAAAATGGGACAAGACACGATAAATTTCGATAAATTGAATGGCCGATCGAATTATTCGACCTGCCCTGCCGGCCTGGTGTAAAGGCAGGGCTTTTAGAGCTGACGCCAACCCAAAGCCTACAAAATGGCGCAGAGAAGGCGTACTACAGTGGATCGCGCCCGCGTAAGGAAACACATGCGAAACCCGTTGAAACACGTCGAGACACGTCGTAGATGAAATGCTACGGTTGTGGTAGGATGGGCCATTTTAGATCAAAATGCCCAAATGGCGACAGCGGTGGTAGACGTAATTCTAATCGGCCAATCGGTCAAGATTCAAACCCTCATATTTCAAGCAGTCCAAGCAATCAAAATTTATTAATGATCAATAGCATGTTCCATACTTTGCCTAAGCCACAAATGGGAGGATCGCAAAATCCCTCTGCGCATGAACAAAATCCTATTCCCATGTCGGTACGAAGTGCAGCATCGCACAAGTCCTTCTCAATACTACAAACTATATCCCAAGCTCCATCTTGGCCTGCAAACACTATGCAAACCTATGCAACCGCACGTACAAACTCCTATGCCATCGCGCGTGGGAACTCCTATGCCGCCACCCAGTACATTAGGATCGCTTAGTGTTGAATTGTAACGTCCCATAGTCCAACCCTATCTACTTTGTATAAATCTTGTGCGCTGTCAAAGCTTTGCGTTTCTTTTGACAGCCGGAACCTCATTTAGGAAATAAGCTCACTCGCGTTGTAACTCTTACTGAATACACACTTATTATTGTGCATGCTGGAATCTCGTGTGTCGACTATTTATTCAACAAACTACAATAGGTTATGGACCCAGCATACGAACTATAAGGACTTCTCTATTTTATCAGTGAAATTATTATTGTGAGTGAAAATGGGACAAGACACGATAAATTTCGATAAATTGAATGGCCGATCGAATTATTCGACCTGCCCTGCCGGCCTGGTGTAAAGGCAGGGCTTTTAGAGCTGACGCCAACCCAAAGCCTACAAAATGGCGCAGAGAAGGCGTACTACAGTGGATCGCGCCCGCGTAAGGAAACACATGCGAAACCCGTTGAAACACGTCGAGACACGTCGTAGATGAAATGCTACGGTTGTGGTAGGATGGGCCATTTTAGATCAAAATGCCCAAATGGCGACAGCGGTGGTAGACGTAATTCTAATCGGCCAATCGGTCAAGATTCAAACCCTCATATTTCAAGCAGTCCAAGCAATCAAAATTTATTAATGATCAATAGCATGTTCCATACTTTGCCTAAACCACAAATGGGAGGATCGCAAAATCCCTCTGCGCATGAACAAAATCCTATTCCATGTCGGTACGAAGTGCAGCATCGCACAAGTCCTTCTCAATACTACAAACTATATCCCAAGCTCCATCTTGGCCTGCAAACACTATGCAAACCTATGCAACCGCACGTACAAACTCCTATGCCATCGCGCGTGGGAACTCCTATGCCGCCACCCAGTACATTAGGATCGCTTAGTGTTGAATTGTAACGTCCCATAGTCCAACCCTATCTACTTTGTATAAATCTTGTGCGCTGTCAAAGCTTTGCGTTTCTTTTGACAGCCGGAACCTCATTTAGGAAATAAGCTCACTCGCGTTGTAACTCTTACTGAATACACACTTATTATTGTGCATGCTGGAATCTCGTGTGTCGACTATTTATTCAACAAACTACAATAGGTTATGGGCCCAGCATACGAACTATAAGGACTTCTCTATTTTATCAGTGAAATTATTATTGTGAGTGAAAATGGGACAAGACACGATAAATTTCGATAAATTGAATGGCCGATCGAATTATTCGACCTGCCCTGCCGGCCTGGTGTAAAGGCAGGGCTTTTAGAGCTGACGCCAACCCAAAGCCTACAAAATGGCGCAGAGAAGGCGTACTACAGTGGATCGCGCCCGCGTAAGGAAACACATGCGAAACATGCACATGCAAAATCCCTCTGCGCATGAACAAAATCCTATCCCATGTCGGTACGAAGTGCAGCATCGCACAAGTCCTTCTCAATACTACAAACTATATCCCAAGCTCCATCTTGGCCTGCAAACACTATGCAAACCTATGCAACCGCACGTACAAACTCCTATGCCATCGCGCGTGGGAACTCCTATGACGCCACCATTAGGATCGCTTAGTGTTGAATTGTAACGTCCCATAGTCCAATCCTATCTACTTTGTATAAATCTTGTGCGCTGTCAAAGCTTTGCGTTTCTTTTGACAGCCGGAACCTCATTTAGGAAATAAGCTCACTCGCGTTGTAACTCTTACTGAATACACACTTATTATTGTGCATGCTGGAATCTCGTGTGTCGACTATTTACTCAACAAACTACAATAGGTTATGGACCCAGCATACGAACTATAAGGACTTCTCTATTTTATCAGTGAAATTATTATTGTGAGTGAAAATGGGACAAGACACGATAAATTTCGGTAAATTGAATGGCCGATCGAATTATTCGACCTGCCCTGCCGGCCTGGTGTAAAGGCAGGGCTTTTAGAGCTGACGCCAACCCAAAGCCTACAAAATGGCGCAGAGAAGGCGTACTATAGTGGATCGCGCCCGCGTAAGGAAACACATGCGAAACCCGTTGAAACACGTCGAGACACGTCGTAGATGAAATGCTACGGTTGTGGTAGGATGGGCCATTTTAGATCAAAATGCCCAAATGGCGACAGCGGTGGTAGACGTAATTCTAATCGGCCAATCGGTCAAGATTCAAACCCTCATATTCCAAGCAGTCCAAGCAATCAAAATTTATTAATGATCAAAAGCATGTTCCATACTTTGCCTAAGCCACAAATGGGAGGATCGCAAAATCCCTCTGCGCATGAACAAAATCCTATTCCCATGTCGGTACGAAGTGCAGCATCGCACAAGTCCTTCTCAATACTACAAACTATATCCCAAGCTCCATCTTGGCCTGCAAACACTATGCAAACCTATGCAACCGCACGTACAAACTCCTATGCCATCGCGCGTGGGAACTCCTATGCCGCCACCCAGTACATTAGGATCGCTTAGTGTTGAATTGTAACGTCCCATAGTCCAATCCTATCTACTTTGTATAAATCTTGTGCGCTGTCAAAGCTTTGCGTTTCTTTTGACAGCCGGAACCTCATTTAGGAAATAAGCTCACTCGCGTTGTAACTCTTACTGAATACACACTTATTATTGTGCATGCTGGAATCTCGTGTGTCGACTATTTACTCAACAAACTACAATAGGTTATGGACCCAGCATACGAACTATAAGGACTTCTCTATTTTATCAGTGAAATTATTATTGTGAGTGAAAATGGGACAAGACACGATAAATTTCGGTAAATTGAATGGCCGATCGAATTATTCGACCTGCCCTGCCGGCCTGGTGTAAAGGCAGGGCTTTTAGAGCTGACGCCAACCCAAAGCCTACAAAATGGCGCAGAGAAGGCGTACTATAGTGGATCGCGCCCGCGTAAGGAAACACATGCGAAACCCGTTGAAACACGTCGAGACACGTCGTAGATGAAATGCTACGGTTGTGGTAGGATGGGCCATTTTAGATCAAAATGCCCAAATGGCGACAGCGGTGGTAGACGTAATTCTAATCGGCCAATCGGTCAAGATTCAAACCCTCATATTTCAAGCAGTCCAAGCAATCAAAATTTATTAATGATCAATAGCATGTTCCATACTTTGCCTAAGCCACAAATGGGAGGATCGCAAAATCCCTCTGCGCATGAACAAAATCCTATTCCCATGTCGGTACGAAGTGCAGCATCGCACAAGTCCTTCTCAATACTACAAACTATATCCCAAGCTCCATCTTGGCCTGCAAACACTATGCAAACCTATGCAACCGCACGTACAAACTCCTATGCCATCGCGCGTGGGAACTCCTTTGCCGCCACCCAGTACATTAGGATCGCTTAGTGTTGAATTGTAACGTCCCATAGTCCAATCCTATCTACTTTGTATAAATCTTGTGCGCTGTCAAAGCTTTGCGTTTCTTTTGACAGCCGGAATCTCATTTAGGAAATAAGCTCACTCGCGTTGTAACTCTTACTGAATACACACTTATTATTGTGCATGCTGGAATCTCGTGTGTCGACTATTTATTCAACAAACTACAATAGGTTATGGACCCAGCATACGAACTATAAGGACTTCTCTATTTTATCAGTGAAATTATTATTGTGAGTGAAAATGGGACAAGACACGATAAATTTCGATAAATTGAATGGCCGATCGAATTATTCGACCTGCCCTGCCGGCCTGGTGTAAAGGCAGGGCTTTTAGAGCTGACGCCAACCCAAAGCCTACAAAATGGCGCAGAGAAGGCGTACTACAGTGGATCGCGCCCGCGTAAGGAAACACATGCGAAACCCGTTGAAACACGTCGAGACACGTCGTAGATGAAATGCTACGGTTGTGGTAGGATGGGCCATTTTAGATCAAAATGCCCAAATGGCGACAGCGGTGGTAGACGTAATTCTAATCGGCCAATCGGTCAAGATTCAAACCCTCATATTTCAAGCAGTCCAAGCAATCAAAATTTATTAATGATCAATAGCATGTTCCATACTTTGCCTAAGCCACAAATGGGAGGATCGCAAAATCCCTCTGCGCATGAACAAAATCCTATTCCCATGTCGGTACGAAGTGCAGCATCGCACAAGTCCTTCTCAATACTACAAACTATATCCCAAGCTCCATCTTGGCCTGCAAACACTATGCAAACCTATGCAACCGCACGTACAAACTCCTATGCCATCGCGCGTGGGAACTCCTATGCCGCCACCCAGTACATTAGGATCGCTTAGTGTTGAATTGTAACGTCCCATAGTCCAATCCTATCTACTTTGTATAAATCTTGTGCGCTGTCAAAGCTTTGCGTTTCTTTTGACAGCCGGAACCTCATTTAGGAAATAAGCTCACTCGCGTTGTAACTCTTACTGAATACACACTTATTATTGTGCATGCTGGAATCTCGTGTGTCGACTATTTATTCAACAAACTACAATAGGTTACGGGCCCAGCATACGAACTATAAGGACTTCTCTATTTTATCAGTGAAATTATTATTGTGAGTGAAAATGGGACAAGACACGATAAATTTCGATAAATTGAATGGCCGATCGAATTATTCGACCTGCCCTGCCGGCCTGGTGTAAAGGCAGGGCTTTTAGAGCTGACGCCAACCCAAAGCCTACAAAATGGCGCAGAGAAGGCGTACTACAGTGGATCACGCCCGCGTAAGGAAATACATGCGAAACCCGTTGAAACACGTCGAGACACGTCGTAGATGAAATGCTACGGTTGTGGTAGGATGGGCCATTTTAGATCAAAATGCCCAAATGGCGACAGCGGTGGTAGACGTAATTCTAATCGGCCAATCGGTCAAGATTCAAACCCTCATATTTCAAGCAGTCCAAGCAATCAAAATTTATTAATGATCAATAGCATGTTCCATACTTTGCCTAAACCACAAATGGGAGGATCGCAAAATCCCTCTGCGCATGAACAAAATCCTATTCCCATGTCGGTACGAAGTGCAGCATCGCACAAGTCCTTCTCAATACTACAAACTATATCCCAAGCTCCATCTTGGCCTGCAAACACTATGCAAACCTATGCAACCGCACGTACAAACTCCTATGCCATCGCGCGTGGGAACTCCTATGCCGCCACCCAGTACATTAGGATCGCTTAGTGTTGAATTGTAACGTCCCATAGTCCAACCCTATCTACTTTGTATAAATCTTGTGCGCTGTCAAAGCTTTGCGTTTCTTTTGACAGCCGGAACCTCATTTAGGAAATAAGCTCACTCGCGTTGTAACTCTTACTGAATACACACTTATTATTGTGCATGCTGGAATCTCGTGTGTCGACTATTTATTCAACAAACTACAATAGGTTATGGGCCCAGCATACGAACTATAAGGACTTCTCTATTTTATCAGTGAAATTATTATTGTGAGTGAAAATGGGACAAGACACGATAAATTTCGATAAATTGAATGGCCGATCGAATTATTCGACCTGCCCTGCCGGCCTGGTGTAAAGGCAGGGCTTTTAGAGCTGACGCCAACCCAAAGCCTACAAAATGGCGCAGAGAAGGCGTACTACAGTGGATCGCGCCCGCGTAAGGAAACACATGCGAAACATGCACATTCAAAATTCCTCTGCGCATGAACAAAATCCTATCCCATGTCGGTACGAAGTGCAGCATCGCACAAGTCCTTCTCAATACTACAAACTATATCCCAAGCTCCATCTTGGCCTGCAAACACTATGCAAACCTATGCAACCGCACGTACAAACTCCTATGCCATCGCGCGTGGGAACTCCTATGCCGCCACCCAGTACATTAGGATCGCTTAGTGTTGAATTGTAACGTCCCATAGTCCAACCCTATCTACTTTGTATAAATCTTGTGCGCTGTCAAAGCTTTGCGTTTCTTTTGACAGCCGGAACCTCATTTAGGAAATAAGCTCACTCGCGTTGTAACTCTTACTGAATACACACTTATTATTGTGCATGCTGGAATCTCGTGTGTCGACTATTTACTCAACAAACTACAATAGGTTATGGACCCAGCATACGAACTATAAGGACTTCTCTATTTTATCAGTGAAATTATTATTGTGAGTGAAAATGGGACAAGACACGATAAATTTCGATAAATTGAATGGCCGATCGAATTATTCGACCTGCCCTGCCGGCCTGGTGTAAAGGCAGGGCTTTTAGAGCTGACGCCAACCCAAAGCCTACAAAATGGCGCAGAGAAGGCGTACTACAGTGGATCGCGCCCGCGTAAGGAAACACATGCGAAACCCGTTGAAACACGTCGAGACTCGTCGTAGATGAAATGCTACGGTTGTGGTAGGATGGGCCATTTTAGATCAAAATGCCCAAATGGCGACAGCGGTGGTAGACGTAATTCTAATCGGCCAATCGGTCAAGATTCAAACCCTCATATTCCA
This sequence comes from Anopheles moucheti, assembly GCF_943734755.1. Taxonomy (NCBI): domain Eukaryota; kingdom Metazoa; phylum Arthropoda; class Insecta; order Diptera; family Culicidae; genus Anopheles; species Anopheles moucheti. Next base: position 16,500,171 of record NC_069142.1, read on the forward strand.
AGCAGTCCAAGCAATCAAAATTTATTAATGATCAATAGCATGTTCCATACTTTGCCTAAGCCACAAATGGGAGGATCGCAAAATCCCTCTGCGCATGAACAAAATCCTATTCCCATGTCGGTACGAAGTGCAGCATCGCACAAGTCCTTCTCATTACTACAAACTATATCCCAAGCTCCATCTTGGCCTGCAAACACTATGCAAACCTATGCAACCGCACGTACAAACTCCTATGCCATCGCGCGTGGGAACTCCTATGCCGCCACCCAGTACATTAGGATCGCTTAGTGTTGAATTGTAACGTCCCATAGTCCAATCCTATCTATTTTGTATAAATCTTGTGCGCGGTCAAAGCTTTGCGTTTCTTTTGACAGCCGGAACCTCATTTAGGAAATAAGCTCACTCGCGTTGTAACTCTTACTGAATACACACTTATTATTGTGCATGCTGGAATCTCGTGTGTCGACTATTTATTCAACAAACTACAATAGGTTACGGACCCAGCATACGAACTATAAGGACTTCTCTATTTTATCAGTGAAATTATTATTGTGAGTGAAAATGGGACAAGACACGATAAATTTCGATAAATTGAATGGCCGATCGAATTATTCGACCTGCCCTGCCGGCCTGGTGTAAAGGCAGGGCTTTTAGAGCTGACGCCAACCCAAAGCCTACAAAATGGCGCAGAGAAGGCGTACTACAGTGGATCGCGCCCGCGTAAGGAAACACATGCGAAACCCGTTGAAACACGTCGAGACTCGTCGTAGATGAAATGCTACGGTTGTGGTAGGATGGGCCATTTTAGATCAAAATGCCCAAATGGCGACAGCGGTGGTAGACGTAATTCTAATCGGCCAATCGGTCAAGATTCAAACCCTCATATTTCAAGCAGTCCAAGCAATCAAAATTTATTAATGATCAATAGCATGTTCCATACTTTGCCTAAGCCACAAATGGGAGGATCGCAAAATCCCTCTGCGCATGAACAAAATCCTATTCCCATGTCGGTACGAAGTGCAGCATCGCACAAGTCCTTCTCAATACTACAAACTATATCCCAAGCTCCATCTTGGCCTGCAAACACTATGCAAACCTATGCAACCGCACGTACAAACTCCTATGCCATCGCGCGTGGGAACTCCTATGCCGCCACCCAGTACATTAGGATCGCTTAGTGTTGAATTGTAACGTCCCATAGTCCAATCATATCTACTTTGTATAAATCTTGTGCGCTGTCAAAGCTTTGCGTTTCTTTTGACAGCCGGAACCTCATTTAGGAAATAAGCTCACTCGCGTTGTAACTCTTACTGAATACACACTTATTATTGTGCATGCTGGAATCTCGTGTGTCGACTATTTACTCAACAAACTACAATAGGTTATGGACCCAGCATACGAACTATAAGGACTTCTCTATTTTATCAGTGAAATTATTATTGTGAGTGAAAATGGGACAAGACACGATAAATTTCGATAAATTGAATGGCCAATCGAATTATTCGACCTGCCCTGCCGGCCTGGTGTAAAGGCAGGGCTTTTAGAGCTGACGCCAACCCAAAGCCTGTTAGAAATATTGGTGATGCGCGAATATCACTAATACATTGATATAGATATTGACAGTAATAAAAGTTAGTTAGTGAGAAACCGTCAACCGAGTAGGTTGTGTTTGTTCTTTCTTCTCCGAGATACCTCCAATCGACCAAGCCAACAGGTTATGGGCCCAGGCAGTAGCTTAAATAAAAATATCTTTTCTTAAAGCAAATAGATAAACTCTTAATACAGAGACTACTCGTTCAGAACGAACGAAAGAAGCTATACGATGGAGATGACCAAATTACCACTACAAAAACTTTCCAACTCAAACTACCAGACATGGAAGTTCAAAATGGAAATGTTTCTACAGCGGGAAGAAATTTGGCACGTAATCAACGATCCCGTGCCAGCAGATCTAAAACCAGCATGGACAAAGGCGGATTCGAAAGCGCGTGCCACCATCGGCCTATACGTCGAAGACGATCAAATTGGCCTCATACGTGATTGCAAAAGTGCAAAAGAATCATGGGATTCACTGCAGAAATATCACGATAAAGCATCCGACATTTACCTGCTAAAACGATTGACACGCCTCGAGCTAGCTGAAGGAGGAAGCATGGAACAACGCCTTAACACAAGACCGGATATATCAGCAGCTGTCGGAATACTAAGCAGACATGTTAAAGATCCGAACGCAACAGATTGGCAAGAAGCAAAGAGAACAGTTCGATACTTGATTTCAACAATCGACTATCAACTAAAGCTTGGTAATAACGGAACCAAACTAGACCTGGTTGGATACTGCGACGCCGACTGGGCAGGAGACACAGCAGATCGTAAATCTTGCAGTGGATACCTATACAGGATAGGAGGAGCCACTATATGCTGGACAAGTCGGAAACAAAGTTGTGTGGCAATGTCGACCATGGAAGCGGAATACATCGCATTATCAGAGGCAGCTCAAGAAGCTACATGGCTAAGAATACTCCTGGAGGAAATGGGAGAAAAACAACATAAATCAACCACCATATATGAAGACAATAGCAGTTGCATAGATTTTGTATCGTTGGATTACAAGAAGAAACGTTCAAAGCACATTGACACGCGATACCACTATGCAAAGGATATATGTCTCTCTGGAGCGATCAATATTACATATTGCCCAACAGAAGAAATGTTTGCAGACATCTTAACGAAACCACTTGGACCCACAAAAATGAAGATGATCGCCCAAAATATTGGATTAACATCATACTGAATTCGCGAGGAGGAGTGTTAGAAATATTGGTGATGCGCGAATGTCACTAATACATTGATATAGATATTGACAGTAATAAAAGTTAGTTAGTGAGAAACCGTCAACCGAGTAGGTTGTGTTTGTTCTTTCTTCTCCGAGATACCTCCAATCGACCAAGCCAACAAAGCCTACAAAATGGCGCAGAGAAGGCGTACTACAGTGGATCGCGCCCGCGTAAGGAAACACATGCGAAACCCGTTGAAACACGTCGAGACACGTCGTAGATGAAATGCTACGGTTGTGGTAGGATGGGCCATTTTAGATCAAAATGCCCAAATGGCGACAGCGGTGGTAGACGTAATTCTAATCGGCCAATCGGTCAAGATTCAAACCCTCATATTTCAAGCAGTCCAAGCAATCAAAATTTATTAATGATCAATAGCATGTTCCATACTTTGCCTAAGCCACAAATGGGAGGATCGCAAAATCCCTCTGCGCATGAACAAAATCCTATTCCCATGTCGGTACGAAGTGCAGCATCGCACAAGTCCTTCTCAATACTACAAACTATATCCCAAGCTCCATCTTGGCCTGCAAACACTATGCAAACCTATGCAACCGCACGTACAAACTCCTATGCCATCGCGCGTGGGAACTCCTATGCCGCCACCCAGTACATTAGGATCGCTTAGTGTTGAATTGTAACGTCCCATAGTCCAATCCTATCTACTTTGTATAAATCTTGTGCGCTGTCAAAGCTTTGCGTTTCTTTTGACAGCCGGAACCTCATTTAGGAAATAAGCTCACTCGCGTTGTAACTCTTACTGAATACACACTTATTATTGTGCATGCTGGAATCTCGTGTGTCGACTATTTATTCAACAAACTACAATAGGTTATGGACCCAGCATACGAACTATAAGGACTTCTCTATTTTATCAGTGAAATTATTATTGTGAGTGAAAATGGGACAAGACACGATAAATTTCGATAAATTGAATGGCCGATCGAATTATTCGACCTGCCCTGCCGGCCTGGTGTAAAGGCAGGGCTTTTAGAGCTGACGCCAACCCAAAGCCTACAAAATGGCGCAGAGAAGGCGTACTACAGTGGATCGCGCCCGCGTAAGGAAACACATGCGAAACCCGTTGAAACAAGTCGAGACTCGTCGTAGATGAAATGCTACGGTTGTGGTAGGATGGGCCATTTTAGATCAAAATGCCCAAATGGCGACAGCGGTGGTAGACGTAATTCTAATCGGCCAATCGGTCAAGATTCAAACCCTCATATTTCAAGCAGTCCAAGCAATCAAAATTTATTAATGATCAATAGCATGTTCCATACTTTGCCTAAACCACAAATGGGAGGATCGCAAAATCCCTCTGCGCATGAACAAAATCCTATTCCCATGTCGGTACGAAGTGCAGCATCGCACAAGTCCTTCGCATTACTACAAACTATATCCCAAGCTCCATCTTGGCCTGCAAACACTATGCAAACCTATGCAACCGCACGTACAAACTCCTATGCCATCGCGCGTGGGAACTCCTATGCCGCCACCCAGTACATTAGGATCGCTTAGTGTTGAATTGTAACGTCCCATAGTCCAACCCTATCTACTTTGTATAAATCTTGTGCGCTGTCAAAGCTTTGCGTTTCTTTTGACAGCCGGAACCTTATTTAGGAAATAAGCTCACTCGCGTTGTAACTCTTACTGAATACACACTTATTATTGTGCATGCTGGAATCTCGTGTGTCGACTATTTATTCAACAAACTACAATAGGTTATGGGCCCAGCATACGAACTATAAGGACTTCTCTATTTTATCAGTGAAATTATTATTGTGAGTGAAAATGGGACAAGACACGATAAATTTCGATAAATTGAATGGCCGATCGAATTATTCGACCTGCCCTGCCGGCCTGGTGTAAAGGCAGGGCTTTTAGAGCTGACGCCAACCCAAAGCCTACAAAATGGCGCAGAGAATGCGTACTACAGTGGATCGCGCCCGCGTAAGGAAACACATGCGAAACATGCACATGCAAAATTCCTCTGCGAATGAACAAAATCCTATCCCATGTCGGTACGAAGTGCAGCATCGCACAAGTCCTTCTCAATACTACAAACTATATCCCAAGCTCCATCTTGGCCTGCAAACACTATGCAAACCTATGCAACCGCACGTACAAACTCCTATGCCATCGTGCGTGGGAACTCCTATGACGCCGTCCAGTACATTAGGATCGCTTAGTGTTGATTTGTAACGTCCCATAGTCCAATCCTATCTATTTTGTATAAATCTTGTGCGCTGTCAAAGCTTTGCGTTTCTTTTGACAGCCGGAACCTCATTTAGGAAATAAGCTCACTCGCGTTGTAACTCTTACTGAATACACACTTATTATTGTGCATGCTGGAATCTCGTGTGTCGACTATTTATTCAACAAACTACAATAGGTTATGGGCCCAGCATACGAACTATAAGGACTTCTCTATTTTATCAGTGAAATTATTATTGTGAGTGAAAATGGGACAAGACACGATAAATTTCGATAAATTGAATGGCCGATCGAATTATTCGACCTGCCCTGCCGGCCTGGTGTAAAGGCAGGGCTTTTAGAGCTGACGCCAACCCAAAGCCTACAAAATGGCGCAGAGAAGGCGTACTACAGTGGATCGCGCCCGCGTAAGGAAACACATGCGAAACCCGTTGAAACAAGTCGAGACTCGTCGTAGATGAAATGCTACGGTTGTGGTAGGATGGGCCATTTTAGATCAAAATGCCCAAATGGCGACAGCGGTGGTAGACGTAATTCTAATCGGCCAATCGGTCAAGATTCAAACCCTCATATTTCAAGCAGTCCAAGCAATCAAAATTTATTAATGATCAATAGCATGTTCCATACTTTGCCTAAGCCACAAATGGGAGGATCGCAAAATCCCTCTGCGCATGAACAAAATCCTATTCCCATGTCGGTACGAAGTGCAGCATCGCACAAGTCCTTCTCAATACTACAAACTATATCCCAAGCTCCATCTTGGCCTGCAAACACTATGCAAACCTATGCAACCGCACGTACAAACTCCTATGCCATCGCGCGTGGGAACTCCTATGCCGCCACCCAGTACATTAGGATCGCTTAGTGTTGAATTGTAACGTCCCATAGTCCAATCCTATCTACTTTGTATAAATCTTGTGCGCTGTCAAAGCTTTGCGTTTCTTTTGACAGCCGGAACCTCATTTAGGAAATAAGCTCACTCGCGTTGTAACTCTTACTGAATACACACTTATTATTGTGCATGCTGGAATCTCGTGTGTCGACTATTTATTCAACAAACTACAATAGGTTATGGGCCCAGCATACGAACTATAAGGACTTCTCTATTTTATCAGTGAAATTATTATTGTGAGTGAAAATGGGACAAGACACGATAAATTTCGATAAATTGAATGGCCGATCGAATTATTCGACCTGCCCTGCCGGCCTGGTGTAAAGGCAGGGCTTTTAGAGCTGACGCCAACCCAAAGCCTACAAAATGGCGCAGAGAAGGCGTACTACAGTGGATCGCGCCCGCGTAAGGAAACACATGCGAAACCCGTTGAAACACGTCGAGACACGTCGTAGATGAAATGCTACGGTTGTGGTAGGATGGGCCATTTTAGATCAAAATGCCCAAATGGCGACAGCGGTGGTAGACGTAATTCTAATCGGCCAATCGGTCAAGATTCAAACCCTCATATTTCAAGCAGTCCAAGCAATCAAAATTTATTAATGATCAATAGCATGTTCCATACTTTGCCTAAGCCACAAATGGGAGGATCGCAAAATCCCTCTGCGCATGAACAAAATCCTATTCCCATGTCGGTACGAAGTGCAGCATCGCACAAGTCCTTCTCAATACTACAAACTATATCCCAAGCTCCATCTTGGCCTGCAAACACTATGCAAACCTATGCAACCGCACGTACAAACTCCTATGCCATCGCGCGTGGGAACTCCTATGCCGCCACCCAGTACATTAGGATCGCTTAGTGTTGAATTGTAACGTCCCATAGTCCAATCCTATCTACTTTGTATAAATCTTGTGCGCTGTCAAAGCTTTGCGTTTCTTTTGACAGCCGGAACCTCATTTAGGAAATAAGCTCACTCGCGTTGTAACTCTTACTGAATACACACTTATTATTGTGCATGCTGGAATCTCGTGTGTCGACTATTTATTCAACAAACTACAATAGGTTATGGGCCCAGCATACGAACTATAAGGACTTCTCTATTTTATCAGTGAAATTATTATTGTGAGTGAAAATGGGACAAGACACGATAAATTTCGATAAATTGAATGGCCGATCGAATTATTCGACCTGCCCTGCAGGCCTGGTGCAAAGGCAGGGCTTTTAGAGCTGACGCCAACCCAAAGCCTACAAAATGGCGCAGAGAAGGCGTACTACAGTGGATCGCGCCCGCGTAAGGAAACACATGCGAAACCCGTTGAAACACGTCGAGACACGTCGTAGATGAAATGCTACGGTTGTGGTAGGATGGGCCATTTTAGATCAAAATGCCCAAATGGCGACAGCGGTGGTAGACGTAATTCTAATCGGCCAATCGGTCAAGATTCAAACCCTCATATTTCAAGCAGTCCAAGCAATCAAAATTTATTAATGATCAATAGCATGTTCCATACTTTGCCTAAACCACAAATGGGAGGATCGCAAAATCCCTCTGCGCATGAACAAAATCCTATTCCATGTCGGTACGAAGTGCAGCATCGCACAAGTCCTTCTCAATACTACAAACTATATCCCAAGCTCCATCTTGGCCTGCAAACACTATGCAAACCTATGCAACCGCACGTACAAACTCCTATGCCATCGCGCGTGGGAACTCCTATGCCGCCACCCAGTACATTAGGATCGCTTAGTGTTGAATTGTAACGTCCCATAGTCCAACCCTATCTACTTTGTATAAATCTTGTGCGCTGTCAAAGCTTTGCGTTTCTTTTGACAGCCGGAACCTCATTTAGGAAATAAGCTCACTCGCGTTGTAACTCTTACTGAATACACACTTATTATTGTGCATGCTGGAATCTCGTGTGTCGACTATTTATTCAACAAACTACAATAGGTTATGGGCCCAGCATACGAACTATAAGGACTTCTCTATTTTATCAGTGAAATTATTATTGTGAGTGAAAATGGGACAAGACACGATAAATTTCGATAAATTGAATGGCCGATCGAATTATTCGACCTGCCCTGCCGGCCTGGTGTAAAGGCAGGGCTTTTAGAGCTGACGCCAACCCAAAGCCTACAAAATGGCGCAGAGAAGGCGTACTACAGTGGATCGCGCCCGCGTAAGGAAACACATGCGAAACATGCACATGCAAAATCCCTCTGCGCATGAACAAAATCCTATCCCATGTCGGTACGAAGTGCAGCATCGCACAAGTCCTTCTCAATACTACAAACTATATCCCAAGCTCCATCTTGGCCTGCAAACACTATGCAAACCTATGCAACCGCACGTACAAACTCCTATGCCATCGCGCGTGGGAACTCCTATGACGCCACCATTAGGATCGCTTAGTGTTGAATTGTAACGTCCCATAGTCCAATCCTATCTACTTTGTATAAATCTTGTGCGCTGTCAAAGCTTTGCGTTTCTTTTGACAGCCGGAACCTCATTTAGGAAATAAGCTCACTCGCGTTGTAACTCTTACTGAATACACACTTATTATTGTGCATGCTGGAATCTCGTGTGTCGACTATTTACTCAACAAACTACAATAGGTTATGGACCCAGCATACGAACTATAAGGACTTCTCTATTTTATCAGTGAAATTATTATTGTGAGTGAAAATGGGACAAGACACGATAAATTTCGGTAAATTGAATGGCCGATCGAATTATTCGACCTGCCCTGCCGGCCTGGTGTAAAGGCAGGGCTTTTAGAGCTGACGCCAACCCAAAGCCTACAAAATGGCGCAGAGAAGGCGTACTATAGTGGATCGCGCCCGCGTAAGGAAACACATGCGAAACCCGTTGAAACACGTCGAGACACGTCGTAGATGAAATGCTACGGTTGTGGTAGGATGGGCCATTTTAGATCAAAATGCCCAAATGGCGACAGCGGTGGTAGACGTAATTCTAATCGGCCAATCGGTCAAGATTCAAACCCTCATATTCCAAGCAGTCCAAGCAATCAAAATTTATTAATGATCAAAAGCATGTTCCATACTTTGCCTAAGCCACAAATGGGAGGATCGCAAAATCCCTCTGCGCATGAACAAAATCCTATTCCCATGTCGGTACGAAGTGCAGCATCGCACAAGTCCTTCTCAATACTACAAACTATATCCCAAGCTCCATCTTGGCCTGCAAACACTATGCAAACCTATGCAACCGCACGTACAAACTCCTATGCCATCGCGCGTGGGAACTCCTATGCCGCCACCCAGTACATTAGGATCGCTTAGTGTTGAATTGTAACGTCCCATAGTCCAATCCTATCTACTTTGTATAAATCTTGTGCGCTGTCAAAGCTTTGCGTTTCTTTTGACAGCCGGAACCTCATTTAGGAAATAAGCTCACTCGCGTTGTAACTCTTACTGAATACACACTTATTATTGTGCATGCTGGAATCTCGTGTGTCGACTATTTACTCAACAAACTACAATAGGTTATGGACCCAGCATACGAACTATAAGGACTTCTCTATTTTATCAGTGAAATTATTATTGTGAGTGAAAATGGGACAAGACACGATAAATTTCGGTAAATTGAATGGCCGATCGAATTATTCGACCTGCCCTGCCGGCCTGGTGTAAAGGCAGGGCTTTTAGAGCTGACGCCAACCCAAAGCCTACAAAATGGCGCAGAGAAGGCGTACTATAGTGGATCGCGCCCGCGTAAGGAAACACATGCGAAACCCGTTGAAACACGTCGAGACACGTCGTAGATGAAATGCTACGGTTGTGGTAGGATGGGCCATTTTAGATCAAAATGCCCAAATGGCGACAGCGGTGGTAGACGTAATTCTAATCGGCCAATCGGTCAAGATTCAAACCCTCATATTTCAAGCAGTCCAAGCAATCAAAATTTATTAATGATCAATAGCATGTTCCATACTTTGCCTAAGCCACAAATGGGAGGATCGCAAAATCCCTCTGCGCATGAACAAAATCCTATTCCCATGTCGGTACGAAGTGCAGCATCGCACAAGTCCTTCTCAATACTACAAACTATATCCCAAGCTCCATCTTGGCCTGCAAACACTATGCAAACCTATGCAACCGCACGTACAAACTCCTATGCCATCGCGCGTGGGAACTCCTTTGCCGCCACCCAGTACATTAGGATCGCTTAGTGTTGAATTGTAACGTCCCATAGTCCAATCCTATCTACTTTGTATAAATCTTGTGCGCTGTCAAAGCTTTGCGTTTCTTTTGACAGCCGGAACCTCATTTAGGAAATAAGCTCACTCGCGTTGTAACTCTTACTGAATACACACTTATTATTGTGCATGCTGGAATCTCGTGTGTCGACTATTTATTCAACAAACTACAATAGGTTATGGACCCAGCATACGAACTATAAGGACTTCTCTATTTTATCAGTGAAATTATTATTGTGAGTGAAAATGGGACAAGACACGATAAATTTCGATAAATTGAATGGCCGATCGAATTATTCGACCTGCCCTGCCGGCCTGGTGTAAAGGCAGGGCTTTTAGAGCTGACGCCAACCCAAAGCCTACAAAATGGCGCAGAGAAGGCGTACTACAGTGGATCGCGCCCGCGTAAGGAAACACATGCGAAACCCGTTGAAACACGTCGAGACACGTCGTAGATGAAATGCTACGGTTGTGGTAGGATGGGCCATTTTAGATCAAAATGCCCAAATGGCGACAGCGGTGGTAGACGTAATTCTAATCGGCCAATCGGTCAAGATTCAAACCCTCATATTTCAAGCAGTCCAAGCAATCAAAATTTATTAATGATCAATAGCATGTTCCATACTTTGCCTAAGCCACAAATGGGAGGATCGCAAAATCCCTCTGCGCATGAACAAAATCCTATTCCCATGTCGGTACGAAGTGCAGCATCGCACAAGTCCTTCTCAATACTACAAACTATATCCCAAGCTCCATCTTGGCCTGCAAACACTATGCAAACCTATGCAACCGCACGTACAAACTCCTATGCCATCGCGCGTGGGAACTCCTATGCCGCCACCCAGTACATTAGGATCGCTTAGTGTTGAATTGTAACGTCCCATAGTCCAATCCTATCTACTTTGTATAAATCTTGTGCGCTGTCAAAGCTTTGCGTTTCTTTTGACAGCCGGAACCTCATTTAGGAAATAAGCTCACTCGCGTTGTAACTCTTACTGAATACACACTTATTATTGTGCATGCTGGAATCTCGTGTGTCGACTATTTATTCAACAAACTACAATAGGTTACGGGCCCAGCATACGAACTATAAGGACTTCTCTATTTTATCAGTGAAATTATTATTGTGAGTGAAAATGGGACAAGACACGATAAATTTCGATAAATTGAATGGCCGATCGAATTATTCGACCTGCCCTGCCGGCCTGGTGTAAAGGCAGGGCTTTTAGAGCTGACGCCAACCCAAAGCCTACAAAATGGCGCAGAGAAGGCGTACTACAGTGGATCACGCCCGCGTAAGGAAATACATGCGAAACCCGTTGAAACACGTCGAGACACGTCGTAGATGAAATGCTACGGTTGTGGTAGGATGGGCCATTTTAGATCAAAATGCCCAAATGGCGACAGCGGTGGTAGACGTAATTCTAATCGGCCAATCGGTCAAGATTCAAACCCTCATATTTCAAGCAGTCCAAGCAATCAAAATTTATTAATGATCAATAGCATGTTCCATACTTTGCCTAAACCACAAATGGGAGGATCGCAAAATCCCTCTGCGCATGAACAAAATCCTATTCCCATGTCGGTACGAAGTGCAGCATCGCACAAGTCCTTCTCAATACTACAAACTATATCCCAAGCTCCATCTTGGCCTGCAAACACTATGCAAACCTATGCAACCGCACGTACAAACTCCTATGCCATCGCGCGTGGGAACTCCTATGCCGCCACCCAGTACATTAGGATCGCTTAGTGTTGAATTGTAACGTCCCATAGTCCAACCCTATCTACTTTGTATAAATCTTGTGCGCTGTCAAAGCTTTGCGTTTCTTTTGACAGCCGGAACCTCATTTAGGAAATAAGCTCACTCGCGTTGTAACTCTTACTGAATACACACTTATTATTGTGCATGCTGGAATCTCGTGTGTCGACTATTTATTCAACAAACTACAATAGGTTATGGGCCCAGCATACGAACTATAAGGACTTCTCTATTTTATCAGTGAAATTATTATTGTGAGTGAAAATGGGACAAGACACGATAAATTTCGATAAATTGAATGGCCGATCGAATTATTCGACCTGCCCTGCCGGCCTGGTGTAAAGGCAGGGCTTTTAGAGCTGACGCCAACCCAAAGCCTACAAAATGGCGCAGAGAAGGCGTACTACAGTGGATCGCGCCCGCGTAAGGAAACACATGCGAAACATGCACATTCAAAATTCCTCTGCGCATGAACAAAATCCTATCCCATGTCGGTACGAAGTGCAGCATCGCACAAGTCCTTCTCAATACTACAAACTATATCCCAAGCTCCATCTTGGCCTGCAAACACTATGCAAACCTATGCAACCGCACGTACAAACTCCTATGCCATCGCGCGTGGGAACTCCTATGCCGCCACCCAGTACATTAGGATCGCTTAGTGTTGAATTGTAACGTCCCATAGTCCAACCCTATCTACTTTGTATAAATCTTGTGCGCTGTCAAAGCTTTGCGTTTCTTTTGACAGCCGGAACCTCATTTAGGAAATAAGCTCACTCGCGTTGTAACTCTTACTGAATACACACTTATTATTGTGCATGCTGGAATCTCGTGTGTCGACTATTTATTCAACAAACTACAATAGGTTATGGACCCAGCATACGAACTATAAGGACTTCTCTATTTTATCAGTGAAATTATTATTGTGAGTGAAAATGGGACAAGACACGATAAATTTCGATAAATTGAATGGCCGATCGAATTATTCGACCTGCCCTGCCGGCCTGGTGTAAAGGCAGGGCTTTTAGAGCTGACGCCAACCCAAAGCCTACAAAATGGCGCAGAGAAGGCGTACTACAGTGGATCGCGCCCGCGTAAGGAAACACATGCGAAACCCGTTGAAACACGTCGAGACTCGTCGTAGATGAAATGCTACGGTTGTGGTAGGATGGGCCATTTTAGATCAAAATGCCCAAATGGCGACAGCGGTGGTAGACGTAATTCTAATCGGCCAATCGGTCAAGATTCAAACCCTCATATTCCAAGCAGTCCAAGCAATCAAAATTTATTAATGATCAATAGCATGTTCCATACTTTGCCTAAGCCACAAATGGGAGGATCGCAAAATCCCTCTGCGCATGAACAAAATCCTATTCCCATGTCGGTACGAAGTGCAGCATCGCACAAGTCCTTCTCATTACTACAAACTATATCCCAAGCTCCATCTTGGCCTGCAAACACTATGCAAACCTATGCAACCGCACGTACAAACTCCTATGCCATCGCGCGTGGGAACTCCTATGCCGCCACCCAGTACATTAGGATCGCTTAGTGTTGAATTGTAACGTCCCATAGTCCAATCCTATCTATTTTGTATAAATCTTGTGCGCTGTCAAAGCTTTGCGTTTCTTTTGACAGCCGGAACCTCATTTAGGAAATAAGCTCACTCGCGTTGTAACTCTTACTGAATACACACTTATTATTGTGCATGCTGGAATCTCGTGTGTCGACTATTTATTCAACAAACTACAATAGGTTACGGACCCAGCATACGAACTATAAGGACTTCTCTATTTTATCAGTGAAATTATTATTGTGAGTGAAAATGGGACAAGACACGATAAATTTCGATAAATTGAATGGCCGATCGAATTATTCGACCTGCCCTGCCGGCCTGGTGTAAAGGCAGGGCTTTTAGAGCTGACGCCAACCCAAAGCCTACAAAATGGCGCAGAGAAGGCGTACTACAGTGGATCGCGCCCGCGTAAGGAAACACATGCGAAACCCGTTGAAACACGTCGAGACTCGTCGTAGATGAAATGCTACGGTTGTGGTAGGATGGGCCATTTTAGATCAAAATGCCCAAATGGCGACAGCGGTGGTAGACGTAATTCTAATCGGCCAATCGGTCAAGATTCAAACCCTCATATTTCAAGCAGTCCAAGCAATCAAAATTTATTAATGATCAATAGCATGTTCCATACTTTGCCTAAGCCACAAATGGGAGGATCGCAAAATCCCTCTGCGCATGAACAAAATCCTATTCCCATGTCGGTACGAAGTGCAGCATCGCACAAGTCCTTCTCAATACTACAAACTATATCCCAAGCTCCATCTTGGCCTGCAAACACTATGCAAACCTATGCAACCGCACGTACAAACTCCTATGCCATCGCGCGTGGGAACTCTTATGCCGCCACCCAGTACATTAGGATCGCTTAGTGTTGAATTGTAACGTCCCATAGTCCAATCATATCTACTTTGTATAAATCTTGTGCGCTGTCAAAGCTTTGCGTTTCTTTTGACAGCCGGAACCTCATTTAGGAAATAAGCTCACTCGCGTTGTAACTCTTACTGAATACACACTTATTATTGTGCATGCTGGAATCTCGTGTGTCGACTATTTATTCAACAAACTACAATAGGTTATGGACCCAGCATACGAACTATAAGGACTTCTCTATTTTATCAGTGAAATTATTATTGTGAGTGAAAATGGGACAAGACACGATAAATTTCGATAAATTGAATGGCCAATCGAATTATTCGACCTGCCCTGCCGGCCTGGTGTAAAGGCAGGGCTTTTAGAGCTGACGCCAACCCAAAGCCTGTTAGAAATATTGGTGATGCGCGAATATCACTAATACATTGATATAGATATTGACAGTAATAAAAGTTAGTTAGTGAGAAACCGTCAACCGAGTAGGTTGTGTTTGTTCTTTCTTCTCCGAGATACCTCCAATCGACCAAGCCAACAGGTTATGGGCCCAGGCAGTAGCTTAAATAAAAATATCTTTTCTTAAAGCAAATAGATAAACTCTTAATACAGAGACTACTCGTTCAGAACGAACGAAAGAAGCTATACGATGGAGATGACCAAATTACCACTACAAAAACTTTCCAACTCAAACTACCAGACATGGAAGTTCAAAATGGAAATGTTTCTACAGCGGGAAGAAATTTGGCACGTAATCAACGATCCCGTGCCAGCAGATCTAAAACCAGCATGGACAAAGGCGGATTCGAAAGCGCGTGCCACCATCGGCCTATACGTCGAAGACGATCAAATTGGCCTCATACGTGATTGCAAAAGTGCAAAAGAATCATGGGATTCACTGCAGAAATATCACGATAAAGCATCCGACATTTACCTGCTAAAACGATTGACACGCCTCGAGCTAGCTGAAGGAGGAAGCATGGAACAACGCCTTAACACAAGACCGGATATATCAGCAGCTGTCGGAATACTAAGCAGACATGTTAAAGATCCGAACGCAACAGATTGGCAAGAAGCAAAGAGAACAGTTCGATACTTGATTTCAACAATCGACTATCAACTAAAGCTTGGTAATAACGGAACCAAACTAGACCTGGTTGGATACTGCGACGCCGACTGGGCAGGAGACACAGCAGATCGTAAATCTTGCAGTGGATACCTATACAGGATAGGAGGAGCCACTATATGCTGGACAAGTCGGAAACAAAGTTGTGTGGCAATGTCGACCATGGAAGCGGAATACATCGCATTATCAGAGGCAGCTCAAGAAGCTACATGGCTAAGAATACTCCTGGAGGAAATGGGAGAAAAACAACATAAATCAACCACCATATATGAAGACAATAGCAGTTGCATAGATTTTGTATCGTTGGATTACAAGAAGAAACGTTCAAAGCACATTGACACGCGATACCACTATGCAAAGGATATATGTCTCTCTGGAGCGATCAATATTACATATTGCCCAACAGAAGAAATGTTTGCAGACATCTTAACGAAACCACTTGGACCCACAAAAATGAAGATGATCGCCCAAAATATTGGATTAACATCATACTGAATTCGCGAGGAGGAGTGTTAGAAATATTGGTGATGCGCGAATGTCACTAATACATTGATATAGATATTGACAGTAATAAAAGTTAGTTAGTGAGAAACCGTCAACCGAGTAGGTTGTGTTTGTTCTTTCTTCTCCGAGATACCTCCAATCGACCAAGCCAACAAAGCCTACAAAATGGCGCAGAGAAGGCGTACTACAGTGGATCGCGCCCGCGTAAGGAAACACATGCGAAACCCGTTGAAACACGTCGAGACACGTCGTAGATGAAATGCTACGGTTGTGGTAGGATGGGCCATTTTAGATCAAAATGCCCAAATGGCGACAGCGGTGGTAGACGTAATTCTAATCGGCCAATCGGTCAAGATTCAAACCCTCATATTTCAAGCAGTCCAAGCAATCAAAATTTATTAATGATCAATAGCATGTTCCATACTTTGCCTAAGCCACAAATGGGAGGATCGCAAAATCCCTCTGCGCATGAACAAAATCCTATTCCCATGTCGGTACGAAGTGCAGCATCGCACAAGTCCTTCTCAATACTACAAACTATATCCCAAGCTCCATCTTGGCCTGCAAACACTATGCAAACCTATGCAACCGCACGTACAAACTCCTATGCCATCGCGCGTGGGAACTCCTATGCCGCCACCCAGTACATTAGGATCGCTTAGTGTTGAATTGTAACGTCCCATAGTCCAATCCTATCTACTTTGTATAAATCTTGTGCGCTGTCAAAGCTTTGCGTTTCTTTTGACAGCCGGAACCTCATTTAGGAAATAAGCTCACTCGCGTTGTAACTCTTACTGAATACACACTTATTATTGTGCATGCTGGAATCTCGTGTGTCGACTATTTATTCAACAAACTACAATAGGTTATGGACCCAGCATACGAACTATAAGGACTTCTCTATTTTATCAGTGAAATTATTATTGTGAGTGAAAATGGGACAAGACACGATAAATTTCGATAAATTGAATGGCCGATCGAATTATTCGACCTGCCCTGCCGGCCTGGTGTAAAGGCAGGGCTTTTAGAGCTGACGCCAACCCAAAGCCTACAAAATGGCGCAGAGAAGGCGTACTACAGTGGATCGCGCCCGCGTAAGGAAACACATGCGAAACCCGTTGAAACACGTCGAGACACGTCGTAGATGAAATGCTACGGTTGTGGTAGGATGGGCCATTTTAGATCAAAATGCCCAAATGGCGACAGCGGTGGTAGACGTAATTCTAATCGGCCAATCGGTCAAGATTCAAACCCTCATATTTCAAGCAGTCCAAGCAATCAAAATTTATTAATGATCAATAGCATGTTCCATACTTTGCCTAAACCACAAATGGGAGGATCGCAAAATCCCTCTGCGCATGAACAAAATCCTATTCCCATGTCGGTACGAAGTGCAGCATCGCACAAGTCCTTCGCATTACTACAAACTATATCCCAAGCTCCATCTTGGCCTGCAAACACTATGCAAACCTATGCAACCGCACGTACAAACTCCTATGCCATCGCGCGTGGGAACTCCTATGCCGCCACCCAGTACATTAGGATCGCTTAGTGTTGAATTGTAACGTCCCATAGTCCAACCCTATCTACTTTGTATAAATCTTGTGCGCTGTCAAAGCTTTGCGTTTCTTTTGACAGCCGGAACCTCATTTAGGAAATAAGCTCACTCGCGTTGTAACTCTTACTGAATACACACTTATTATTGTGCATGCTGGAATCTCGTGTGTCGACTATTTATTCAACAAACTACAATAGGTTATGGGCCCAGCATACGAACTATAAGGACTTCTCTATTTTATCAGTGAAATTATTATTGTGAGTGAAAATGGGACAAGACACGATAAATTTCGATAAATTGAATGGCCGATCGAATTATTCGACCTGCCCTGCCGGCCTGGTGTAAAGGCAGGGCTTTTAGAGCTGACGCCAACCCAAAGCCTACAAAATGGCGCAGAGAATGCGTACTACAGTGGATCGCGCCCGCGTAAGGAAACACATGCGAAACATGCACATGCAAAATTCCTCTGCGAATGAACAAAATCCTATCCCATGTCGGTACGAAGTGCAGCATCGCACAAGTCCTTCTCAATACTACAAACTATATCCCAAGCTCCATCTTGGCCTGCAAACACTATGCAAACCTATGCAACCGCACGTACAAACTCCTATGCCATCGTGCGTGGGAACTCCTATGACGCCGTCCAGTACATTAGGATCGCTTAGTGTTGATTTGTAACGTCCCATAGTCCAATCCTATCTATTTTGTATAAATCTTGTGCGCTGTCAAAGCTTTGCGTTTCTTTTGACAGCCGGAACCTCATTTAGGAAATAAGCTCACTCGCGTTGTAACTCTTACTGAATACACACTTATTATTGTGCATGCTGGAATCTAGTGTGTCGACTATTTATTCAACAAACTACAATAGGTTATGGACCCAGCATACGAACTATAAGGACTTCTCTATTTTATCAGTGAAATTATTATTGTGAGTGAAAATGGGACAAGACACGATAAATTTCGATAAATTGAATGGCCGATCGAATTATTCGACCTGCCCTGCCGGCCTGGTGTAAAGGCAGGGCTTTTAGAGCTGACGCCAACCCAAAGCCTACAAAATGGCGCAGAGAAGGCGTACTACAGTGGATCGCGCCCGCGTAAGGAAACACATGCGAAACCCGTTGAAACAAGTCGAGACTCGTCGTAGATGAAATGCTACGGTTGTGGTAGGATGGGCCATTTTAGATCAAAATGCCCAAATGGCGACAGCGGTGGTAGACGTAATTCTAATCGGCCAATCGGTCAAGATTCAAACCCTCATATTTCAAGCAGTCCAAGCAATCAAAATTTATTAATGATCAATAGCATGTTCCATACTTTGCCTAAGCCACAAATGGGAGGATCGCAAAATCCCTCTGCGCATGAACAAAATCCTATTCCCATGTCGGTACGAAGTGCAGCATCGCACAAGTCCTTCTCAATACTACAAACTATATCCCAAGCTCCATCTTGGCCTGCAAACACTATGCAAACCTATGCAACCGCACGTACAAACTCCTATGCCATCGTGCGTGGGAACTCCTATGACGCCGTCCAGTACATTAGGATCGCTTAGTGTTGAATTGTAACGTCCCATAGTCCAATCCTATCTATTTTGTATAAATCTTGTGCGCTGTCAAAGCTTTGCGTTTCTTTTGACAGCCGGAACCTCATTTAGGAAATAAGCTCACTCGCGTTGTAACTCTTACTGAATACACACTTATTATTGTGCATGCTGGAATCTAGTGTGTCGACTATTTATTCAACAAACTACAATAGGTTATGGACCCAGCATACGAACTATAAGGACTTCTCTATTTTATCAGTGAAATTATTATTGTGAGTGAAAATGGGACAAGACACGATAAATTTCGATAAATGGAATGGCCGATCGAATTATTCGACCTGCCCTGCCGGCCTGGTGTAAAGGCAGGGCTTTTAGAGCTGACGCCAACCCAAAGTCTACAAAATACCGCAGAGAAGGCGTACTACAGTGGATCGCGCCCGCGTAAGGAAACACATGCGAAACCCGTTGAAACACGTCGAGACACGTCGTAGATGAAATGCTACGGTTGTGGTAGGATGGGCCATTTTAGATCAAAATGCCCAAATGGCGACAGCGGTGGTAGACGTAATTCTAATCGGCCAATCGGTCAAGATTCAAACCCTCATATTTCAAGCAGTCCAAGCAATCAAAATTTATTAATGATCAAAAGCATGTTCCATACTTTGCCTAAACCACAAATGGGAGGATCGCAAAATCCCTCTGCGCATGAACAAAATCCTATCCCATGTCGGTACGAAGTGCAGCATCGCACTCCATCGCCAAGCTCCATCTTGGCCTGCAAACACTATGCAAACCTATGCAACCGCACGTACAAACTCCTATGCCATCGCGCGTGGGAACTCCTATGCCGCCACCCAGTACATTAGGATCGCTTAGTGTTGAATTGTAACGTCCCATAGTCCAATCCTATCTATTTTGTATAAATCTTGTGCGCTGTCAAAGCTTTGCGTTTCTTTTGACAGCCGGAACCTCATTTAGGAAATAAGCTCACTCGCGTTGTAACTCTTACTGAATACACACTTATTATTGTGCATGCTGGAATCTCGTGTGTCGACTATTTACTCAACAAACTACAATAGGTTATGGACCCAGCATACGAACTATAAGGACTTCTCTATTTTATCAGTGAAATTATTACTGTGAGTGAAAATGGGACAAGACACGATAAATTTCGATAAATGGAATGGCCGATCGAATTATTCGACCTGCCCTGCCGGCCTGGTGTAAAGGCAGGGCTTTTAGAGCTGACGCCAACCCAAAGCCTACAAAATGGCGCAGAGAAGGCGTACTACAGTGGATCGCGCCCGCGTAAGGAAACACATGCGAAACCCGTTGAAACACGTCGAGACACGTCGTAGATGAAATGCTACGGTTGTGGTAGGATGGGCCATTTTAGATCAAAATGCCCAAATGGCGACAGCGGTGGTAGACGTAATTCTAATCGGCCAATCGGTCAAGATTCAAACCCTCATATTTCAAGCAGTCCAAGCAATCAAAATTTATTAATGATCAATAGCATGTTCCATACTTTGCCTAAGCCACAAATGGGAGGATCGCAAAATCCCTCTGCGCATGAACAAAATCCTATCCCATGTCGGTACGAAGTGCAGCATCGCACAAGTCCTTCTCAATACTACAAACTATATCCCAAGCTCCATCTTGGCCTGCAAACACTATGCAAACCTATGCAACCGCACGTACAAACTCCTATGCCATCGCGCGTGGGAACTCCTATGCCGCCACCCAGTACATTAGGATCGCTTAGTGTTGAATTGTAACGTCCCATAGTCCAATCCTATCTACTTTGTATAAATCATGTGCGCTGTCAAAGCTTTGCGTTTCTTTTGACAGCCGGAACCTCATTTAGGAAATAAGCTCACTCGCGTTGTAACTCTTACTGAATACACACTTATTATTGTGCATGCTGGAATCTCGTGTGTCGACTATTTATTCAACAAACTACAATAGGTTATGGGCCCAGCATACGAACTATAAGGACTTCTCTATTTTATCAGTGAAATTATTATTGTGAGTGAAAATGGGACAAGACACGATAAATTTCGATAAATGGAATGGCCGATCGAATTATTCGACCTGCCCTGCCGGCCTGGTGTAAAGGCAGGGCTTTTAGAGCTGACGCCAACCCAAGGCCTACAAAATACCGCAGAGAAGGCGTACTACAGTGGATCGCGCCCGCGTAAGGAAACACATGCGAAACCCGTTGAAACACGTCGAGACACGTCGTAGATGAAATGCTACGGTTGTGGTAGGATGGGCCATTTTAGATCAAAATGCCCAAATGGCGACAGCGGTGGTAGACGTGTTAGTGCTGGAAATGGCGGCAGCAGTGGTAATAGTATTGGTGCCAGTGGAACACAAACGAAAAGGGCACCCGATGCAAAGTATGCAAGCGCATTGTCTGCCAGTTGCGAGGAAGTTGCAAATGATTGGTTTTTAGACAGCGGTGCATCGTGTCACATGACATTAAGGAGAGAAATTCTGAGTAACTTTTGTGCTTCGAACAAAAGCTACATAACAGTGGCGGATGATAGAAAATTGAAGGTGGATGGGTGCGGTTCTGCGGTGGTGATAATTGGCGGTAATCAATTACAGGGTTTTACACTTTACTTCAGACTGGCAGCACACATTTTTTGATACGCCGCACTCGATTTCTTGTCGCGAGCGCACATTTTTGAATGCAAGCACCGGATTTTTGATCGGGAGCATTTAATTTCAACAGCCAGACGCTTGAAAGCTTTTCGGCCGCATGTTTATAACCCCCCTTGTGAAAGATTGGTTTGAGTTTGTAGCATTTGTTTATATGCAATATTGTTTGTTTTTTTAGTTACTTGATAAGTTTTGGTGCAAAATATGTTTAAAAAATTGTGAAAAGGTTTAAAAAACATGTATTGGATAACGTATTTGAAGAATTATGCCCGAATCGCTCTAATTCTATGTATGCAACAGATTTATTTAAATGTGCAGCAGTGGATCCTTGAAAATAAACCTATGTCCATAGGATTGGTTCAAAATTGTGCTAACCGACAGAATGGCGGCAGATTTCTAATCTTCTCTTGAGCTATTCACGGACATCGGTGTAATCATTTTGCGTAAACCTCATATATTCCCACGAAATACTGCTGCTGCTAACAATAGTGTTGTGTGTCATTAGACAGGTACGTAATTGTTCGTCCGAAATTCTCTAGCTCACCCACGATCTTGTTTACAGGTATCACACAGGTATCACAACGTGTTACACATTAGGAACACATTTAGAGCTACGCAAACAAATTAATTGGAAGCACACAGTGAACCTAAAGAAAATTAATACGATTTCAAGCGATGCATTTCTTAATATTTAATGGTGTTATAAGCTCAATAAACTTTATTAAATCCTCGATTGATGTTTAGCATTTCTGCAATATCTTTGCCGGATGCACCATTTTCGTACGCTGTAACAACACGGTTTCGATCTTCGTCAGATGTAGTTTTGTTACGGCGTCGAGGTACAGCCTCCGATGTATCCAAGTTTGCTGTAGGATTATCATGAACAGAATTATCTCCTTGTTGTATTGCAAGGATAAAATACACTGTACCTCTTTGAAATGCGTAGCTCTAAATGTGTTCCTAATGTGTAACACGTTGTGATACCTGTGTGATACCTGTAAACAAGATCGTGGGTGAGCTAGAGAATTTCGGACGAACAATTACGTACCTGTCTAATGACACACAACACTATTGTTAGCAGCAGCAGTATTTCGTGGGAATATATGAGGTTTACGCAAAATGATTACACCGATGTCCGTGAATAGCTCAAGAGAAGATTAAAAATCTGCCGCCATTCTGTCGGTTAGCACAATTTTGAACCAATCCTATGGACATAGGTTTATTTTCAAGGATCCACTGCTGCACATTTAAATAAATCTGTTGCATACATAGAATTAGAGCGATTCGGGCATAATTCTTCAAATACGTTATCCAATACATGTTTTTTAAACCTTTTCACAATTTTTTAAACATATTTTGCACCAAAACTTATCAAGTAACTAAAAAACAAACAATATTGCATATAAACAAATGCTACAAACTCAAACCAATCTTTCACAAGGGGGGTTATAAACATGCGGCCGAAAAGCTTTCAAGCGTCTGGCTGTTGAAATTAAATGCTCCCGATCAAAAATCCGGTGCTTGCAATCAAAAATGTGCGCTCGCGACAAGAAATCGCGTGCGTCGTGTCAAAAAATGTGTGCTGCCAGTCTGAAGTAAAGTGTAAAACCCTGTATTACTGAGAAACGTCCTCTGTTCCGTTCCCATCCGGAACGAAAGGAACCCAAATGACAGTTCGTCATTTACACATCCCTATGCGGTGTGCTAGAAGGATGTGAGAGAAGGATGTGAGAGAGCGAAGTGGGAGAACGAATTGAGACAAGAGAAGAGAAGTAGATTGATCGCCAAAGGGAACGGACGTATCTTGAAATTGTTAAAGTTAAAGTACCGGACACCCTATAGAGATAGAAAACGGCATCTGAACGATGATCAAGAAACATTGTGGTAGTGTGTTGATTAAAATTCCATCCAATGGAGGAATTTTCAAGAAAGACTCTAGCCACATCGAATGTTTGCTGTCTAAGGACGACGGATTGATCGAGTGGCATAAAAAAATGTGCCACATGTGTTACAGCGGTTTGAATAACCTGAAGAAAATGAACAGTGACGTTCATTTTGAGGGCAACCAAGAAGATATCCGTGGTTGCATCAGCTGTGCCGAGGGGAAGCAGACGCGAGCCCCGTTTCGGAAGAAGGAGGTCAACATAAAGACATCGAGGATCTTGGATCTGGTACACACTGACGTCTGCGGTCCTATGAGTACATCGTTGGGAGGATCCAGGTATTTCATTGTTTTTATTGACGATTTTTCACGAAAAGTGTTTGTTTTCTTCTTGAAGGAAAAATTTAACGTCGTAAGAGGGTTTCGAAAATTTAAAGCTGAGGTCGAAAATCAAACCGGCATAACCGTAAAACGTATACGATCAGCCAATGGCACCGAATTCGTTAATAACGAAATGATGAGAATTTGCGATGCATCCGGAATCGTTCATGAGAAGGCACCGCCATACAACCCGTGAACCTAACGGCGTATCAGAAAGGATGAATAGGACTCTGATGGAGCGTGCGCGCTGCATGATTTCGGATGCACATCTGGATAGAGCATTATGTGCTGAGGCCGTGCAACATGCAGCATTCATCATTAATCGATCCGTGAACCGCTCTCTGGGGAACCGTTGATCAGAAGAAATTTGAACAGGAAAGATGGCGAGTCTTACGTCGTCGAAGATCTTTGGAAATCCTGCTATGGTGCTTTTACCAAAAATTGCTCGTAAAAAATGGGACCCAAAGGCTGTAGAAATGCAGTTCATCGCATATTCAGATAAAATGTTTCGCTTCTATTGGCCAAGAGCAAAACGCGTATTTACAAGTAGATATGCACAGTTTCTTCCTCACAGACCGATGAAGACTGGTTCCTTGTTTAATGTCGATGACGACGATGATGTCGGAAGTATAATAACTTCAGTTGGAGTATCAAGTCGTGGTAAAATGGAAACAAAGACGATACAATCATTAAGGCCGAAGATGAAAGTCAGCTTGATTCTCCTTGTGAGGAAGAATATGAAGATACAGAAAGCAATAAAGATGAAGATTGCAATAACGATGATAACGAGCAACCTATCCTGAGGCGATCGCAACGAAAATCTCGTCCTATCACTCATCATGATTTTATGACTTACTTCACTAGGGATTGCAGCCCAGAAGATTCAAAGGATCGTGAAGACGCGTTGAAGACGTATGATGCAAGACTCTGGGAGAATGCAATGAAAGATGAACTATCTTCATTTAAGAGCAATAACACATGGACATTAGTTGATCTACCACCAGGCCGTCAAGCCATAAGAACAAAATGGGTATACAAGAGAAAACGTGCAGAAGATGGTACGGTCGTCCGACATAAAGCGCGTCTTGTTGCCAAAGGTTTCAGTCAAAAATATGGTGTTGATTATGCTGAAACCTTTTCACCGGTAGTACGTTATGGTTCGCTACGACTGTTAATCGCTATGGCTGCCAAAAGGGGTATGAATATAGATCAGATGGACGCAGTTACAGCGTACCTGCAAGGTAAAATCAATGAAGAGATCTACGTCATGCAACCCGAAGGATTTGAAGATAACACGGGCAGAGTTTGTAAGCTGAACAAGGACATGTATGGCCTGAAACAAAGCGGACGTTGCTGGAACAAGTGTCTTGATGAAGCATTACTATCATTCGTCCTCAAAAGATCAGAAGAAGACCCTTGCGTCTATTACAATAACAACAGCAGATTAATAGTTGCTATATATGTCGACGACAAATTGATATTTTGGTCCGACGCACAGATACGCAATAAGCTCATGCTGTTGTGCCGTCGCCTATTTAAAGGTGAACGCTACCCATGGTGCAGACGTCTGTGATCTAAACGACTTCAACTCAGATTGCGAGCGTTATTATTATTATTATTATTGTTATTATTTATTAATTCATCGGACATGCACGTGTCTTAATGAATACTTAATTGGTAATGTGACAAAGAGACAACGGACCTAACAAGACGAGTTAGACATTGATGGACAGAAACGAAGACGTTCGCGAAATGCCGGTTGGGAAATACCAAAGTCATACACATTGTAATTAGCGTTAAAAACTGTACACATTACATTTACGGGATCTGTTTGACCGAAAGTGGTTCTATATCGCGAAGTTTTGATTATTTCCCGTTGTCTAAGTCTCCTGGATGGGGCTAAAAAGTTAATGGAGCTAAGAAGGGCCGGTGCATCAATGTCGTTACCGATGAGGCCAGCAACAAACATACATTGAGCCATTGTCCGTCGTACCGCCAATGGCTGAAGTCCCAAGAGCAGGCATCGTGCTGTGTAGTCTGGGCGTGTGTCGTTGGCTCTCCAGGGAAGAAGCCTAATGGCAAACCGGGTTGCCTTCCGTTGGATCGCTTCGATGCGTTGGCTCCAGGCATGTATTGAGGGACACCAAACTACACTCGCGTATTCTAGGATTGGTCGGACCAACGAAAAAAATAGGATTTTTACGCACATGGGATCACGGAAATCTTTAGTCACACGAAACATTAAGCCTAGCGTCTGATTACCACGGTTAATTAGATTTGTCATATGGGGTCTAAAACTAAGTTGCTTGTCAAGAACGACACCTAAGTCTCTAACACTATCCGCACGTTGCAATAACCTATTCTCAATGTTGTAGTCAAAGAGAATGACAGATCTGCATCTTGAGAAGGACATTACTTGACATTTATCGATGGCCTCTTGACCGTCCCCACTGATATAGCGGATTACCTAGCAGTGACGTCCCGACTTCGTCGACGTATCTTGGAGTCGGGAGATAGACTTATAGCAATCAATAGCGCAGCATTGTGGACCAATTCACGATTCCGATTGATTTACAGAGCGATTTTTTTCGCAAATAATCAAAGGTTATGCTTGATGAACAACCCGGATAACATTTTGTGTTCTTTGTCTTGTTCTTGTGAGAGAACGGAGATGCTACCATCTATGCCACCTGCTAGCCGCCCTAGCTACAACACAATATCAAATTAGTGTTTCTTGGCGAAGCAGCTTCGTAAAATAGCCGTTGGGGGGGTTTATCAATAATTGGGAATTATTGATACATTTTACACCGCTCTAATTGGATACGGCTTTCTCGGCAAAATTAAACAAAATCTTTGCCCAAAGTAACAAACTCACGGAATGTTTCGATCTGTCATTTTATGTAGTTGTCCACATACACAACACAAATGTAACTTTACTTGCATAAAACATATAGTATTTCCTTAATCTTGCTATTGTTCAACCTCGCGAAGTATCTAAACCTTACTGTTCAAACACCATATAAATCAGACTGACTATTCAGTTACGTGGTAAATTAAATCTAGTAAGCCAGAAATGACCTAGAAGGTCGTTACGCCAAGAAGAGAGAGATAGTTTCAGTACTCACAAACGCCTCTGAGACATTTGCCAAAAATCAGACGAGTCAAAGGAGCATGCCAAAAATGATGAAACTCTTTTAACCACGTTCTAGAGGAAGATGCTCAGAAAGATATTTGGCCCCGTATGTGAGGAAGGACAATGGAAAAACCGCTATAATGACCATGAGAATGATACCGGACGACCCATCCCGCAAAGTCCTTTTAGATCATCCACATAGACAAAGGAAGCGTGGTAGGCACTAATTGAGATGGAGTGATGCCGTTAATGCGTGCTCATGAATGGTCGGAACTATAGATTGGCAGACCACAGCGCCCGATCGTGAACAATTTAAAGGACTCCTTCAGCAGGCCATGATCGCGAAGCAGTTATAGTGAGTAAGTAAGTGAGTGAATTATTCACATTTTTATTTAAAGTCTTCTTGTGTGCACATAAGACAAGCAGAACGTGGTTTAATTAACAACATGTTTCTTTGTTTAATAAAATCTTTACGACGGTTTTTTATTCACAAGGAACTGACCGTTCCTTTGCGGGACATATTGCTAATTTTACAATGGTTAATTTTATGAGTAATAATGGCACGTCTTACCGTCTTAGCTTGTGACCCCGTGTATCGTAAAACACACATGCCTTCGTAAAATAGCCGTATCCGATACTTTAATGAACAACCGGGTTAAAGCTACGGTGGTCTGATATTGATTAGACACCTTTATGAAAGAAATTATCATGCTTTCATGTAGTGATAGGATTTTCGTTCCGATCCGACTAGGTATAAAAATTCATAGAAACATTTCCTACGCTTTTTAGTCTTGAACAAGTTTTAATAAAGTTTTATCATGGTTGTACTAAATCAAATTAGTTTTATAGTGACTTTTAATTATCTTAAAACCCTCTTTGACCCTCTTTAACCCTCTTTAAACTACAAAACTGACCATTAGGGACTGACTAATGTGCGCGTGCATCCGAATTCGATTTGAAATACTTTAAATATAGTTACGTACCTTGGAATAACGTGATTGTAGGATATGATTAGTAGCAACCAATAATAGAACAAAAGGTAACTTAATCTAGTGTACAATTTGTTGAAGATAGGCAATTCTTACACCTCAAAAGATCCTAGTTTGACAGATAGGTATGACACTTGTGGTCCAGGGAGGCAACCACGTTGGGGCTTTGCATAGAGGATAACCAAGTCAATCTGATAAAAGACATGCCTTCGGCAAAAAAAATGGAAAAATTTACGTGCGTTTCACGAGAAGACGACTGCAACGTCGCGAGTGTCGGTTCTAGGCAAAATATGTGACATGAAGCTGATCGAGGGTGGCGACATGGAAAACCATTTAATGGAACTCGAGAATTTACTCGACAAATTCACAATAGCGGGTCTGGTGCTTCAGCCAGAGCTACGAGTTGCAATGAAGGCACCGGAGCTTGCCGGAGTCATATGGTGGGCTGGTGTCTGCATTGGAGAGTCGTCCGGATTCCGAGTTAACGGTGGAAGTCGTTAAGTCGAAGTTGCTCGACAAAAGCGAGCGAAGAAAAGATCAGTCAGGCAACACTAGCGAACCAAAGGCTATGCAAGGTTACGTG
The DNA here is from genome assembly GCF_943734755.1 of Anopheles moucheti. Classification (NCBI taxonomy): domain Eukaryota; kingdom Metazoa; phylum Arthropoda; class Insecta; order Diptera; family Culicidae; genus Anopheles; species Anopheles moucheti. The sequence goes on from NC_069142.1 coordinate 16,528,906, forward strand.
AAACAAAGCCACAGAACAGTGTGTTATAAGGGCAGTAAGCTGGGTCATTTGAAACGAAACTGCCATTTCAAGGAACTGAAACAAAATGGCTCCTGCGCTGAGTGTAAAGGAGCGTCCAGACTGTAAGCGTAACATACGCTCGAATGGTTTTCGAGCAGAAAATCGGCCTTTATGGCAACCAAATTGACATAAAATTGCATTTTAGGATGAATTGGCAACACTGAACGGACCGTAACAAGTGTGGACGCAAAATCTCCCGCGTAACGTAACAAGAATCTATTTTATTGCTGAAATACATTATTTTCGCACAAAGACCATGGGAAAAGGTTTAGTTCAGTGCTTAGATCAACCGTCAATGTTTAAATATTGTTTCCGGCGCAAAACAACTCGAACTTGCTAAATTCGAGCATATGTTACGGTACGGATTCGACATTTCGCTATTCTGGTTTTGTTACGCGTAACAAGTATAACATAACAAAATTTTGTTACGTATAACTGTTATGGTCTACAGTCTGGACGCTCCTTAAAAGTATATGTTTCTTGTCTGGATCATATCAGACAAATGGGTGGCTGATCGACAGTGGTGCCAGTTGCCACATGACCAGAGATAGGAAATTCTTCGAAAAGCTTGTTAACACGTTGACTGCCACGGTACATGTTCACTGAGCTGCCCCGTCAGGCCACCGAATAACGCGTAGAAACAATTGCATTTGCATTCGGTTTTTTCTTCTTCTCTTTTAAATTACATTCACCAATTCTATTTGTGGTCTCAGTCGCTCCAAAATGTTGTTTGTGCTAATTTATTGGAACATTTTTGGAACATCTCCCTTCCTCTAACAAAAGTCGATGAAATTCCGACTCCAACTCTGCTAGCAAGGGAATCGGATTTATCAGACTCTGACAATATCACTTCTATGAATTCCTCCGTTTTACCTATAATCAATTTTTCTACTGAGTGCTTGAGCTTTTTGAATACTTTAGTTGTACTTCGTATCTTTTAGCGTAAGGTTCATCCCAAGATATTTCGCAGCAAAGATGCCATATCGGACCAAATGGCCACAACAATGAGCAAAGGCGTCAAATGGTACCGAAAGCTAGGAATCGAGCTTTATTTGGGAACCTCTGTAGTAAACGCCTAAGTGGTTTTTAAAACTGCATCAAAGAAAAATATCGACATAAGAGAATTTAGAGAGATGATTGCTTCTGAATTGTTACAAATACCCGACAAAAATACAACTAATTTCAGTCTGCAACAAGAACATCATGTTTTAGCCATCCGTCAGGAGTCTCATGGGAAAAAATTTCAACGCGCATGCAAACAATGGTACAACAATAAGAGACAAAATATGGGCCGCTTAAAGGCACGCGAAACTGTTAAAAGATCGTTTACATATCGTTCAAGCAGTCCCGATCAACTTCAACTTTGTGCTGAGTGTTTTAACATTGTTCATCGAAAATAAACGATGAATTAATGAGAATTTGTAACATAATAGAAACTCTCTTTTTTACTTAGAAAGAATAACCACGACAAAAAAGCACTGTGAAAGCAAAAGAATCAAATATGTGCAAATTTATCGCGTGTAAATCGTCTGTTTCAACGTGAAATGTGTCAGCCACTATATGGCTGACGTGGTCCGATCGAAAAAAAAACCCGTCAGCCACATATAGTGACTGACATGGCGGTCAACGTGTTATACAAAATGAACCTAACGTCGCTTTGGCCGACGGAAACATTTCCGAAGCAAGTGGTATTGGTTATGGAACGGTGCGTTGTGTTGGTGTAAATGGTGGCCTCATGAACATTACGTTGAAAGAATATGTTACGTCGTTGGCAACAGAACTCATTTAAGTGGACAAAATGGTTGCCAATGGATATACAGTGGTGTTCAAATCTAATAGATGTGAAATCAGTGATAAGAATAATAAGCCAATGCTCAGATGTGAGCGTACAGATTGCTTGTATGCGCTGAGACTAGTTGAAGTGTTCGTTCTTAATCATCTTGATTCTGGTGCTCAAGTGGACACGATTTTCAACAGAGGAAAATTTGATAGTTAGGCAAGAAAGTTGCTTGTTATTAGATATTCTGAAGAGCACAAAGGATATCGTTTCGTGGACACAGAAACGAATAAGATCGCAAGTTAGCCGGGACTCAACATTCCTGGAGGGTGATGGTGCTATGATCAACAAGAAATTTAAAAAAACTCCTGTAAAATCAGTAAAAGTGAATAGTCGAGGTGATTCTCTTTTGGATAGTATTGTGGAATACTATATTACGTCGAACCCAAGAAATGAAACCATAGAGAAAGAAGCTGCTGATGCGAGCGCAGATAGTTTGTTTTTCGATACGACTGACGTTAATGAAGCCGAGGATCTATTGTTTTCATTGGAAACGGACAACACCGATCAACTAGGAGAATGTGATGTGACATCGTTAAGGCGTTCCAGCCATGGAAATCGCGGTATGCTGCCGAGTAAGTTGACTGACATCGTAGTAGGTGTTGCAGCGCACACGGCAGAGAAGCCAACATGCTACAAACAAGCTATTTCGAGTGAAAATCGTAATTGGTGGAAGCAGGCGATGGACAGCGAGATCCAATCGCACAAGCAGAATCAAACTTGGGAATTAGTTCATCTTCCCGAAGGAAAAGGAGCATTTGACAGTGTAGAGTATTGGCTCACATAACGTAAACACCACATGGTAACTGTCAAAAGAAACTCGACTCTGGGAGAATGAAATGTAAACTGGGAACTCCAGGATACCTAGAATTAATGGGCAGTTCAATTGTAACCGTCGAACGATACTGAATAAATAGGCACCTTGGACGTGCGTACAAGGGGTTAACGCAACAGCCATTTTGGTGTGTAACAATCATCGCAATCGGGCAGAACTCTACAATTTGGCGCAGCCGGTACGATCCACGGTGAATGTGAGTAAAACATTTTAGTTATGTCGCAAATTATATGGAAGTCACAACATGAAAAGCTTCTTTTAATAATACCTTTTTTTTTCTTCTAAAATACCAATAGTCCCTCAAGAAATACCGGAGTATGACAACGCCGTCAAACGCCTTCATGAGTTCTTTGTTGTAAGCGGAACGAGCGAGTGGAATTGGAGATCTTCCGTTCGCTGACTCAAAAACAAGGAGAATCAGTTGTAGCATGGGTCAATCAAAACACCAATAAGAAAACACCATCACGACGGAATTACTCCCCTCAACGGTTCATCCGTGCATCTCAAGGAAGCAGTCGTTGTGGCTCAGGAAGACACCCGAACGATTTTAAAAACTGTCCTGCACGTAATTTTACATGTAACAGATACGGAAAAGTGGGTCGTTGTGCGAGAAAGTGTACAGACGAGCGTTATAATTCGATAACAAATCGATTCTCTTAAAAACGACGACGATGACGGGGATGTGACAAAACAAGAGAATCTGTCGTGGGGACATGAAAAAGAGGACGCATCACCAAGGCAGGCACAAACTATTGTAATGGAATGATCGTGTGGTGTATTGACCAACTAGCAGTGGAATTTCTGATTGATTCAGGGGCAATGATCAACACAATTACGGAACAAGTGTGGTTTAGCTCATTAGAGACCAACGCTCTACAACAACTTAATTTATCCATCGACCCTAAAGTACTACCTAAGAAATTAGCATACCTGCGCATTCCGTACGCAATGGAGGAGTAGGTTGATCGGAAACTACAAGAAATGCTGGATAAGGATATCATTGAACCAATTATTGGTCCGGCAAGCTGGATATCACCAATGAAAGTGGCTCCAAAAGGGACTGACGATATCCGGATATGTATCAATATGCGTCAGCCGAATAAAGAGATTCAACGTGAGCACTATCCACTTCCTATAATCGATACACTACTTAACAAACTGAAAGGAGCAGTGATATTCTCCAAGTTGGACTTAACATCAGCCTATTATCACGTCGAACTGCATCCGGATTCAGGGAAATTTACCACGTTCATGACTAGGAAAGGTTTGATGCTGTTTTAAAGACTTATATTTGGTATCAATTGCGCACCAGAGATCTTTCAACCAATCATGTGTGAGATGTTTGCCGATGTAGATGGAGTACTAATTTATGTAGATGACATTTTGGTATGGGGAGCACCGACCTTGGAACACAACCGACGCCTTAAGAAAGTGCTAACCATATTAAAGGAAAATAATGCATTACTCAACACCGAGAAATGCGTACTCAACGTTACAGAGATTAAAATACTTAGATTTAAGATCAATGCAAAAGGCATCTGTCCTACAGAAAATAAAGTTTTAACAATACAAAACTTCAGGCTGCCCGAGACGAAAGAGGAAGTTCGGAGTTTCCTAGGACTAGTCAACTTTGTTGGCCCGTTAATTCCACAGCTGTCAGATAAAACAGAAGGATTGCGACGCTTTATAAGAGAAGAAGCTGGAACGTTTGGGATGGATCAACAGAAACCATTAAACGATTGCCGCAAGGAGTTAGCAAGCACCGTTCACCGACTAGGTTTATTTGACCCGAAGGATGAGACAGGACTGTATGTAGACGCATCACCCGTTGGTCTCGGAGCGGTATTAGCCAAAAAGAATATTCAACATCAAGCTAGAATCATCAGCTTTGCTTCAAAAGGGTCTTACATAAACAGAGAGAGTTTATCCCCAGACAAAGCGGGGAGCTCTGGCAGTAGTATGGGCCGTAGAAAAGTTCTATTACTATCTTTTCGGAACACGCTTCACGGTAGTTACTGACCACAAGACTTTAGAGTATATCTTTGGTGGCAAACATCAGGAAGGAAAGCGAGCTTGCTCAAGAGCAGTAGGATGGGCATTACGATTACAGGTACATGTTCCAGGATACACCAATATTTCAGACATTCTTTCAAGATTGTGTCCACCTAGTAATACGTCATTTGACGAGGCTTCCGAACATTACGTATGCGATATTAACATGAAAGTGCTAGCCATTACATTGGAAGATATCAAACAAGAAACGGTTCGTGATAAGACATTGGGAGCGGTATCTAAGGCTATCAAGACCAAAATGTGGCCTGCAAATTTGTTGAGCTACCAAGCATTCGCCAGAGAGCTAGGTATAGTTAATGGTGTAATTGTAAGGAATGATCGCATAATTTTGCCAGAGACTTTACGCCACCGAGCATTAGAGATCTCACATCGAGGCCATGTGAGGGGAGAGGCGCAGAGGTTGCGATGAAGAGAAACTTTCGAGATAAAATCTGGTGGCCATATGGATCCAGAAGTGCAGAATTGGATACAATAATGCGCAGGCTGAAAGGTGTTGAGTCAACAGAATCCTCCAGAACCCATGCAGCGTAAAGAAATGTCAGAAAGAGCATGGCAAGAACTAACAATAGACTTCTTCTCGGCGAAAGAGTGTGCCACATTCCTGGTCATTGTCGATTATTACACCCGTTTTCTTTCTGTCACTGAAATAAAAACCACCATCGCAATTAAAACAATCGAAGCTCTTGAAAGCATTTTTGCCATCACACGTATCCGGAAACAATAAGAGCTGACAACGACCCATTACAAGTGACAAGTGACGAATTTACAAGTTATTGTAATGGTAAAAATATCCGTCTAGTGCGTATAATCCCATATTATATGTGTCGTCGCTAGAGCAATCCAATTAAAAAAAAATTATATATATATATATATATATATATATATATATATATATATATTATATATATATATATATATATATATATATATATATATATATATAAATATTAAGTTGGAAATTAAGTCTAAATAAATAAATAAGAATGAATAAACCTAATACGAGTAGAATGCTCCCTACGCTTCCATACGGAAGCCGCGGGAGCGAGAGGCACTGCAAGCGTAGTCGCTGCTGGGCCGAGTAGGGATACTAATGTCAAACATCGCTAGTGGAGCCCGTCGTCGGCGAACGACGCGGTAAAGAAAAATGTGAAATAAATGTCTCCTTTCTCTCACACGTTAAAAACGTCGAATAATTTGTTTATTTGTGGAAAGAAAGGGCCCAACTCCCGTAAGCAGCTGCGCTCGCTTTAAAAGGACTTGGCGAGATTTGGGATTATTGCCCGGACTTGTCCACAGATGAATGGACTAGTAGAACGTCAAAACCAAGTAATACTACGTGCACTAAGAATTACCAAAGCAATGAAAGAAGATTGGAAGAAGGCAATTGAGGAATATGTTTACGCCTATAATACCACGCCACACTCGGGCACCGGGAAAACTCCGATGGAGCAGCTGACCGGAAGAATTTTCAATTCTTACCCCTCAACAGATCCTATTTGGACAGATAGGTATGACACTTGTGGTCCAGGGAGGCAAACATTGCACAACCTTATGGACTATATTGTTACATGTTTTTTGTCCGCCAATAGACGTACAGGAAAGTGCACGTGTGCACTCTTTATCATACATTCAATCCGAATTTCCAGCAACACTTTATGTGTAATACTGCGTAACCCTCAACACAATTCACATTCGTTTGAAGACATTTCCTTCTCCAAACAGTGAAAGGTCACCATATCCCGGGTGTACTCGGCCACATTTCATCGACAAAATTTTCATGGCATGAAAAATACGCACGTTTCTGCACATACGCAAGCAATTTAATTGCTCGCAAAGCAAAACTCAGATCAGCAGCAAGAAGGAGTGAATAGAATCAAAAATAAATATTATTGAGAAATACAATGACAGTAAAATATGAGGCCTAGCCGCCTCACCAGAGGAGAGCTCTCTACGTAGAGTAAAATTTATCTCGCTAGAACGTAAGCTCTAGAGAAGGTTTTAAGAAACCTTAAGGTTTTTTTAAACCTTTTTTTAAGGTTTAACAACGTTCTGTTAATGGGTATCCTTTTGGTCTTAACAGTGCTTTATTATGGTTTTATTAGGAGCTACGAGAACTGCATGTCTCAAAATAAAACTTAAGTTCGTGGAAATATCAACATTTTGTCCGATAAACTTACATAATTTATATATAACTTGCAGTTTATGGTAAGATCTTTGTAGGTATTATGAGGTATAGGGAGAAGAAGAGAGGGAGTTATAAAAAAAGACAATAACGAATATATAGATCAGCGGAATAGGAAAAAAAGATATGAAGACAAATAAACGAGTCAGTTGAGTTAGAACTGTCAGCTGGAATATATATACTCTGATTGTGTAGCGTTTTAATGTAATCCGAAAAGTATATTCCCTCCTCAAGTCACTACAATAGCGCAGTTCGGAGGGATACAAGCCAGTATTGTAGAAGACATATGTATTAACAAAGGGAGTAAGATGATTTACTGATTTTCGTGCGTCGTGGAGACGATGTCGGTGAAAGTAACGGTAACGCACATTATTGCATGGGATGGATGCAAGTATAAAGAACTAGTTGAACCAAGTATACACAAACTAATAAGCATGTTTGGCTACGCAGATCAACACCGAGCTTTCGAGGACGGGGTTATTTTCCGCGGAATCGAGGAGGATTTCATCGTACAAATGTCCTAGTTTTTCTACGATTAACCCTTGTTGGCGTTGCAGTAGTACGGGTTATCGTCCAGACAACTGCTTCGCTATCGACAAATTCTGTCAACGCTGTCGAACAAAAAGCCGAAATCAAAGGGCAATTCGAAGGGCATGCACATCTCATTATATGAAGCGTGAAAGCATTGAAGAAAAAGAGACGACTCCGTTGCCAGCACTGACTGAGAGCACTGAAAAATTGCAGCACTGACGACTGAATTGGACGAGCAAATTAGCAGTCTCATCTGGAACGTCGAAGAGAAAAGTTCAGCATCCAGCGCTAGCTAGCACGTGTTATCTCCCGTCCGTTCGCTCCAGTATAAAACCTTCTCTTTTATCTAATATCTATTATTTGAAGTGCATGATAGTGTTACCTTCATGGGTAAACGTAAAAAGAGAGAGGTACTTCGTCCCTCTCTCTCAAACCCATCGGAGCTCGCTCAAAAAAAAACCTAAAGAAACACCTGCGGGAAAAAATAACAATGTTCCTGATGATGCTGATCAGGAGGATGACTTTGTAACGGTGAACTACAGGAGAAGAGTTCACAGTGTAAAGGTAAATGCTGCTTCAACCGATGAACATTCGGTTACCTGCAGCAGCGGCCAAAAAGATACGACCACCACCTGTAGTGGTAAAACAACCCAGTGAACAATTCGACTCCGCCTGTCCATTTTTTATTCGGATCTCTCGTTCTGGCCTACATGCGACGCGAGATAAAAAATCGAACACACACGTGATACACACGCAAAATCACGGTACGCGATTCACGCCCTCCATCGCGCGTATACGGATATCGCAACGCACAAACACATTCAAAGCGACCGACCGACAACGCGTGTGTCGACAGGTACCTGTGTACTGTGCTCGCGTCTGCCGAATTAAAGTCGCTGTTTGTCCGTACTGCGTACGCGCCTATATACACATAGGCGAACACATTCAAAGCGACCGACCGACAACGCGTGTGTCGACAGGTACCTGTGTACTGTGCTCGCGACTGCCGAACTAGAGCCGGTGTTTGTTCAAAGCGTCCAACTGACCGGCGTGTGTGGATTTCGAAGGTTCTAAAGAAGAGGCCTAAACCCATACCTCCTTTAGCTGTCAGGTGTAATATTTTGGTCACCCCTGAAGAAAAGTGTAATGCCCTTGCTGCACAATTTGCAAGTGCCCATCTTCTAGGCGATAATATTGTTAGCCCTCTTAAGGGTAATGTCACATCCAGCTTGTCACGAGTAAGAGTAGCTAGCGTCTCGATGCCTGCATATGGCCGTGTGACTATTGATAAAGTCCGACTAGCGCTAAATCGGATGAGGAACATGAAAGCTCCTGGCTTAGATGGATTATTCAACATTATCCTTAAGAAATTACATGTGAAGGCACTGAACTTGTTGACCAACATCTTCGATAAATGCTTGAAACTGGGCTACTTTCCTGGTGCTTGGAAGAGTGCTAAAGTGGTGCCCATCCTGAAACCTGGAAAAGATCCTACGGAGAGCTACCGCCCAATCAGTTTGCTAAGTGCCTTAGGTAAACTTTTTGAGAGGATAGTCCTAGATCATCTCCAAGATTGGATGGCTAAACTAGAGCTCATCCCTTCTGCACAGTTTGGTTTTCGTTTGGTCCATTCCACTACACATCAGTTACTCAGGCTTAAGGGGGCCATAGAAAACAACAAGAGAGCAACAAAGTCCACTACTGTTGCTTTTCTAGACATCGAAAAGGCTTTCGATAATGTTTGGCATGGTGGATTAATTCGTAAGCTAGCTGAATTTGGCCTTCCTATGTACTTAGTGAAGACCATAAACAGTTACTTGAATGACAGAACGTTTAGAGTAGCCTTGAGCTTTACGATATCTGATCCCTTACCCATTCCTGCAGGTGTACCACAAGGCAGTTTGCTTGGTCCGTTATTGTACGTTCTGTACACAGCAGATGTGCCGTTTCTGCCCTGTGATGGACAGCTGTTCGCAGATAACACTGCCATCGCAGTTAAGGGTACAAACATGGTTTAGTCGAGGAGCGGGGCTCAGCGCTGCCTTGCTAAATACCTCAAATATGCATCAAATTGGAAAATTAAAACCAAGATAACCAAAACACAAGCTATGGTGCTTCCACATCGTTATAAGGCCAAACTCCTAAATCCTCTTCCGACGAGCAGAGTGAATGTGGGGGGTGAATCTATCGAATGGTCCAAGGTCATAAAATACTTGGGCCTGCTGATTGATCAGCAGAGATTGAGATGCTCTTTCGTGAGCATGTGCATAGCATCTTGAACTAAGGTCACATCCTTATCAAAAACCTGTAACCTTTGATCAATCGTAGGTCCAAGCTTTCGCTCCAGAATAGGCTGAAACATTTTAAACAAATTTTTGTACCAATGGTGATGTATGCGGTGTCCGTTTGGGGGTGTTGTGCACAAACTCACAGAAGGAGTGTCCAGATCATGCACAACAACGTGCTGCGCATGATTTTGAACGTAAGCAGATACACAAGTTGTGTCCATATGTATGACAAATCTGGCGTCGTGCCTTTAAATGCATTAATAAGAAATATTAAGAGTATATTATATATTAGTATAATATTAAAAATATATAATTATAATATTATAATAATATTAATTATAATTATAATATTATATATATATTACATATATAAATATAAAAATTAGTATAATAGTAAAAATAAATGTTTGCATTCTTAAATAGTTCAACTATACAACAGCGTCTCTACAACTTGTTCAACAACTTTACACACTTCACAACTTAATCACGATGATGTACTTGAATCAAATCACTTCCCAGACGAGCCCCCATGTAATAAAAAGATAAGAAATAACCACGATCAGAATCACAACGGATTTGTTTTTGACACTTTATTCGCGAAGTTCCTGTAAGCGACTCCCTCTTCGAAGCGCTATCCTCTCTTTTTATAGATTTCACATTTTCTCTTTCTGTTTTCTTTCTCTTTTCGTCCACCTCGTCACTCACACCACATGAATCCTCAGAGATCCCTGAACCCTCAGTGATCCCTGAACCCTGAGAGATTTATGAATGCTCACAGATTCTCTCGGATTCATTACTTCATCTGTATAAAAAAAATATTTACAACGCGAGAAAATTCTGTTTCCGAAGAGATTCATGAATCTATGAGGATTCATGAATCTCGAGGATTCATGAATCTCTGAGAATTCGTGAATTTGGAAGATTCATTAATCTTCGCAATTGTTAGCAAATTGTTCTGGCACGGCGCAATTACTTTGATGATATTCTCATATTTGGAAAAACGAAAGAAGAACATGACCGAAATTTTGATGAAGTTTTGTCTCGTTTAAGACGGCATAATGTCTTGTTAAACCCGGCTAAATGTGTTTTTAGTAAACAATCCGTTAAATTTTTAGGCTTCCTCCTCTCTCACGATGGCTGGAGTGTCAAAGAAGATGAAAAGAAGCTATAACAGGATTCTGCATACCATAAACTATTGAATAGGTGAAAAGCTTTTTGGGTCTTATAAATTTTATAGAAAGATTTACTCCCGGTATAGCTGACAAGACGGAAAAGTTAGGAGCAGTAGCGAATTCGGATACGTTTTATTGGAGGATGAAGAGTTTGAGTTCGAGGCGATAAAAAAATAGCCTTAAACGCAATCGTTAAACTAGGATACTTTGACCACAAAGATAGGACCGAGTTATTTGTGGATGCCTCACCATTTGGTTTAGGAGCGATGCTGGTTCAGTTCAATGAAGTTGAAAAACCTCCAATAATAGCTTGTATCTCAAAGTCATTAACTAAAGTAGAAAAACGTTACCCTCACAATCAGAAGGAGACGTTGGCCATAGTATGGGCAGTCGAAAGATTTAGTTACTACCTTGAAAATATCAGCTTCTGTATTTGGACTGATTCGAAAGCCAACAAATTTATCTTTGGCAGCAAATATAGGTCGGGGAAAAGATCAGATACTCGCGCAGAAACATGGGCCCTTCGTCTTTTACCGTTTAATTTCCAAATCAAGTGTATTCCCGGATATCAGAACATTGCAGATGTTTTGTCTCGTCTGATACATGAATCTCAAGTAGATGAGCCGTTCGAAGACGATAACGAAAGGCATATGTTATACGCTCTCGACACGTTAAATATGAGTATGTCATGGGCAGATATCCAGCTAGCATCAGAAAAGACGAAGAGTTAGCAGAGGTACGGTTTTGGTTGGAATCAGGTAAATGGCCTCAACATCTGGGTCGTTATGAATGTTTGGCAAATCAGCTGAGAACTCATGATGCCTTACCCGCTAGTCTATGAAAAGTGTTTGCCAAACAAAAGTTTGTCAAAGGAGTGTCAATTTGTTGGCCAAACATTTTTTCGGCAAACAAATGATTTTGTTTGCCGCAGTTTGCCAAACATAATTTTGACAGTTTCTCCATACGATTGACATTGTTATGTTTGGCAAACACTTTTCAAAGACCAGCGGGTTAGTGTTCAAAGACGATCTAGTTGTTCTACTCAAATCGTTAAGAGAAAGGGCTTTATCGACAGCACACGAAGGTCATGTTGGCAGCGTGGCCACCAAAAGAATTTTACGGGACCATTTCTGGTGGCCTAATATGTCCAAACAGGCCCAGAATTACGTTACTAACTGCATGACCTGTCTAGCAATTTCCCAAAGAAATCCACCAGTTTCTCTAATAAGCCGTAACCTTTCGGAAGACCCATGGGAGATACTGCAAATTGATTTTCTTTCAGTACAAGGGTATCAGGGTTCAGAACATTGGTTTGCGTAGATACCTATTCTCGTTTTTTATACGTTATTGAAGTGAAACTTATCGATACAAGTTCAACTAATGCAGCACTGTGTAAGATTTTCAAGACATGGGGTTTACCACTTGCTATTCAAAGTGATAATGACCCCCCCCCCCCCCCCCCCTTCAAAAGTAAGGAGTTTGTAGAATTTTTGGACAATAAGGGAGTAAAGGTGCGTAAATCCATTCCTTTAAGTGCTCAATCTAACGGAGCTGTTGAACGGCAGAATCAAGGAATCATCAAAGCCATAACAGCAGCTAAAATCGACAAACGAAACTGGCGTGTAGCTCTCGAGGACCTTGATAGAGCAGTTGTGCGGGAAGACGATTCTCATGCTAAGCTGGTTACTAAGAATAACGCGATATGAACGTCGGGGCGCTAAAGAAAGCTCCATTAAGGTAGGCGACAAGGTTGTAGTCTATATACCACAGAAAACAAAGACAGATCCTTCATTCTCTAAATAATTATTCACGTTACTAGCGAGAGAGAATGCAAAAGTAGTGATTCGTGGTGAAAATGGGACTCAATTCCCAAGAAATTTGCGAGATGTGAAATTAATACATAGCAATGCACAAAGGCATGACTTAAGAACAGATAAAAATACCCAAAATAACGAAGAGGTAATAGATCTATCGCCTATTCCATGTTCAAGTAATAGGATAGGGATGGAGAGGCCACAACGCCAGTCGCGTTAACCAGTCAGGTTAGACGACATGGAGTTATATTGTATTCCTGTAATGTTTTGTTCCAAAATCGAGGATTCTTCGACTTTTTTTTCTTCTTTTATATTTTGATAGTATTTTTTTACGTGGTATTAGTAACGAATTATGCAGTACTGAAGAGTAGAGGAAGTAGTTTGTAGGGATTATGAGGTATAGGAGAAGAAGAGAGGGAGTTATAAAAAAATATTAAAACGAATATATGGATCAGCGGGATAGGAAAAAAAAGATATGAAGACAAATAAACGAGTCAGTTGAGTTAGAACTGTCAGCTGGAATATATATGCTATGATTGTGTAGCGTTATAATTAGTGTCGGGTAATTCAGATTCAGATTCATGAATTTGAATGAATCTTTGAACTGAATGAATGAATCTGAATCTCTGTACCGAAGATTCATGAATTTTCGATATTCACAAATTCTCAGAGATTCGTGAATCCTCGAGATTCATGAATCCTCGTCCGGGAAGTGATTTGGTTCTAGTACATCATCGTGATTAAGTTGTAAAGTGTGTAAAGTTGTTGAACAAGTTGTAGAGACGTTGTTGTATAGTTGAACTATTTCACAAATCGTTGTAAAGTTGTGAAACAGCGGTTGCGGAATTTCGGCGAAAGTGTTGCGTAGTTTTGTTTGGCTAGATTGTTGCCAGTTGTACGCAGTGGTGGAACATTAGGGACACATCATGGATCCTACAAAAAAGATCGCGGAATTGGTGAGTGACTTTACTCGCACAGGGCTCGTAAAACAATGCGAATCGCGTGGATTGTCTACGACCGGTACCAAAGAGGAACTGGCCAAGAGCATTGTTGAGCACGGCGCCAAAGAGGAAGCAAACGTGACAGTGTTTGAGGACACGGAAAGCGATGATAAAATCAAGATGACGATCATGAAAGCGGAACTGTGCGTGGAAACGAGAGATGATAAGCGCGTATACTCGTTTCGTGATGTTGAAGAAGCTATAGATGCGTATGAGGACGATGTAAAGAAGGACGTGAAATTATGGATTCGCGAGTTCGAGGACATAGCGAAAATTGTGAAGTGGACAGATGATCAGAAATTCGTCATGTGTCGAAAAAAACTAACGGGACCGCGCGCAGCTTTATTCAAACGCAGTGTGGAATAACGTCTTATACCATGTTGCGCGATGCGCTGATTCGGGAATTTGAAAAGATAGTGCGTGCAATTGACGTGCACAGAGAATTAGCGGCCAGACGAAAGAAGGAAAAGGAAACAATGCTAGAATATACATACGCAATGCAGCGAATCGCTCAGGTCGTGAAGTTGAACGAAGTGAGTCTTTGTGAGTAAAATGCGGACGGAGCGACCGCAGACGCAAGGGAACGCGCATCATTATACGTAGCAAAAGATCTCGAGACGTTGAAAAGCAAGCTGTATTACATGGAAAGAGCCAACAAAAAGGCAGACGATAGGAAGAAACAATCGAATAAGTCTTATAAAGCATCAGAAAAGCATCATTGTTTCAATTGTGGTAGTATCGAACACAAGCTGGCCGAGTGTCTAACCAAGGACAAAGGACCGAAATGCTTCCAATGTGGTATTGTGGGGCATCGAGCGTCTGAGTGTAAGGACAAAAGAAATACGGAGAAGAGGGGTCTGAAATGTTTCGTGTGCAACACGTTCGGACACTTAGCGAAAGAGTGTGTGAAGCGAAATGTAAAGAACGAAAACTCGAACGTTAATCTAGAAGGTGCGCAAAAAGATAGCAGTATTGTTGTCGCTATCGAGAATATAGAATTCTATGCTTCGTTCAACAGCGGTTGTCTTCCAAATCTACTGTCAGTCCAGGTGTTCGATCCCGATTAATCAGACGTTTGGGCAAGCGTCTGACGTGGTAAAGTTAATTGGGTCATGAGCAAACGTGACATTGGAAGTGCCCAGTGAGATCCCCAAAAACACATGTAAATAAAAATGAGATCCTCGCCAGAGGATATGAAACGAGTCTAACTTTGTGGCTCAACAGTTCAACAGTTCAAGAGCTTTTTTGTTCTTACACATCTTGGTCTGCAGACAAGACAACCCCATTTGTGAACCCCATTTATAAACCCCAACGGCTCTTTTCAGAGCCCAGAATATTGTGAAAGATATATACATCGACAAACTCCAAAACACAACGTAGGACATCCCCCGGACGGAACACCAAGCGTATCTCAGAATTGGGTCTCCAAAACTCTCGCCAACCACGATGGTTCTTACCGGCTTCGGAGGAATGACAACAAAAGCATATGGAACAGTAATCGTCAACATGACGATCGATGATGTTTTGTGTGAGGGTCTAGCGATTCATGTCGTCCCAGATCAGACCATGCCGTATGAAGCAATTTTGGGAAAAGTGTCGCTGGAACATTTCGGTGCTATAGTGACCAGAAGAACGTGAAGATAGTACCAAAAGAAGAAAACAATGTAATGGCAATTGGTTCCACGGAAGGTGGTTCCGTGAAAAGTCTAATCGATGAATACGAACCAGTAACCCGCTGGTCTATGAAAAATGTTTGCCAAACAAAAGTTTGTCAAAGGAGTGTCAATTTGTTGGCCAAACATTTTTTCGGCAAACAAATGATTTTTTTTGCCGCAGTTTGCCAAACATAATTTTGACAGTTTCTCCATACGATTGACATTTTATGTTTGGCAAACACTTTTCATAGACCAGCGGGTAAAGGACGTAACCAGTGTAGTAGAAATGAAGATTATTGCGGAGGATGATACTCCGATCCGTAGGACTCCTCGCCGGTACGCTCCGAAAGAAAAAGAAATGGTTGAAGGGAAACATCATACAAGAAAGTGATAGTGACTATGCAAGTCGTTCTGGCTCGCAAGAAAGATGGTTCTATGAGAGTTTGTGTGGACTACCGAGAATTAAACCGAAAAGTTAGAAAGGATTGTTTCCCAATGCGCAACATGGAAGATCAGATCGACAAACTTCAAGCGGCGAAAGTGTTCACAACGCTGAATCTGAAAAACTCGTTTTTCCACGAGCCGATTGAACAGTAGAGTCGAAAGTATACCGCGTTTGTAACACACATGGGTCAGTACGAGTTTCTGAGGGCACCGTTTGGCTGTTTTCGGTAGGTTCGTAGCGAACGCGTTCCAGAAACTAATCAAGGGTTACAGAATAATGGTGTATGTGGATGATGTGATCATCGCTAGTAGCGACGCAAAGGAAAACATAGAAACGTTGAAGAAGTGTAGCAAAACGCAGCGGAATTGTGTTTAATTGGACTAAATCACAATTCCTGAAAGGTAAAGTGGAATATTATGTGATTCAATGGTTATGTGATTCAAAACGGTGTTTATCGCATATCACCTAGCAAAATAAAATCGGTGAAGTTCTTTTCGATACCTAAAAATGCGAAAGAACTTCAACGATTCTTAGGTTAGTTTCGTAAATTCATTGAAGGATATGCCTTGATCTCGAAACCACTAACGGACCTACTGCGTAAGAGCTTTGATTATGAATTCCGTGAAAAACATCGTGCATGTTTTGAACAATTGAAGATATATTTGGTTTCAAGTCCGGTGTTGAGCATTTGCAATCAGAACGCAAAAACGGAATTACGTTCAAAATCATGACTGATTGTTCGGCGTTCCAACACAAATTACATGCGAAGGAACGGTCGGATGGCCGTTGATACTGGAGGAATATGAGTACACCATAGTGCATCGGCCAGGTCGCAACGAGACACGTCGATGCATTAAGCAGAGCGCCGGTGATGGTAGTGACCAGTGACCCGCTCATCGAGATGATGATTACCGCGCAGCAGAGAGATGACCGCATTCGAGCTATCCGTGAATTGGTGAAGACGCAATCGTATGACGACTATTGTATGAACGGGGAGTTACTGATGAAATTTGTTAACGGATGAGAGGTGATCGTGGTACCTACCGATATGCAGGGCGAAATAATCAGGAAAGCTCATGAGAATGGTCATTTCGGTGTAACAAAATTAGAGGATGTTGTTGAGTGAATTATTGCGCTATAGAGCAAGAGAGAGAATAGAGTGAATTATCGCGCTATATAGCAACTGGTATAAACGCTATCGAACTCGTCGACCAGCGAACTTAAACAGTCATAGTATTATTTGTTAGAAATAAAAGGGAACAGTTGTCATCGTTATACGAACCAGAAAACACGCGGTTTTGGCTGTTCTAATTAAAATTGAGAAAACTCGTGTTTTACCCTACATTTTTGGTCCTTTCAACCGGATGGTGATGACAATGAAGACGCTGCTACTAAAGAGAGTGTTATTAGACGAGCGGGTGCAGAACTTAAAGGATATAACACACCTGTTAGTAGCATCCGAATACGACGGAGTGAGAGTTAACGTGAACTTACAAAAGGCTGATGATCTCTGGAATCGATACGAGCAGCTGCAGAGGCAAATCATCGAAAAGTGTGCCACAGAAGACGAACGCAGTGATTTAATTCCGCACCAGGCGAAATTCGAAGAGAGTATTGCTGACATAAAAACGGCTTTATTAACAATGACCGATCGTTTTCGCTTGCTACCGCATGGTGCACCAAACGTCGTACAAAATGGTGCAGACGCCATCCAGTTGTTAGCTGAACAGCAAGCAGAATTCTATGCGTGATGTCGCACACATTTCATGCACATGCAGAGTAAACTACCATCAGCAGCAATTATCCCCGTAGTGATTTAAAGCTGCCTCGCATGAGCCTGCCGATTTATTCGACAGTGCGATTCATCGAAACACTTCATTGCAAGACAGCCAAAAATTATATTTTTTGAAGACAAATTTATCAGGAGAAGCTGCTGCACTGATATCGTACCTGAAGATAGAAGACGGTAATTACGAGCCAGCGATGGAGAAATTGAAACAACGTTACGATGAACCATTGGAAGCTGCTGCCAAACATATAGATCGTTTCCTGAATCAGACACCAATGACCAAACCATCCGCTGACGGCTTACGGCTGTTGCACCATGTATCGGATGAAGTGGTACGCGCATTGGGTGCAATGCAATTAGACAGTCGAGATATTTGGCTAGTTGATATACTGGTGAACAAACTTGATTCAGAAACGAAGCAACTTTGGTGCCAAAAGCGAGCAGAATGCAGAGACGGTGAATTAACGCTAGCGATATTTTTTAAATTAATCGATGATCAAAGCTCAGCTTTATTGATGGCACAAGCAATCCATTCGAATTCAAGAACCCAAACTGTGACAAGTTTAGATCGATGAACGTATCAGACCGAATTAACGTGGTGAAGTCTTCAGGGTTGTGTTTCAATTGCCTGCTTAAAGGACATCGTTCGACCGACTGTAAGTCAATCTACAATTGCCGATCATGTCGGAAGAGACATCACTCACTGTTACACCAACTAAATGTTGAAAGAATAGTAACACCGATAAATGAAACGCAACACCAAACACAGGCAGAAATTTAACCTCCCAATGAAGCCAAATTCACCAGTGGCAATGTTCAGGAGAAAGTTACACTTCATGCTACACAAACACTAACTGACGCCAGGAAGCAAGTAGTATTACCTACTGCAATAGTCAAGGTTTGCGACAAAAAGGGTAACTCGTACCTGTGCAGTGCGCTGTTAGATTCGGGATCGCAGATGAATTTTATAATTACACGTTTGGCAATCACGTACACGTGTACACGGCATCTACCTGAGGGCCGGCATCAATAGTCCTGTGGCAGAGGCTAACGAACTGCAAGAGGTTGGTGGTGGAAGAGCGTTTGGGGACAAATCCATTTTGAGCCTCACTAATGCAGTTCGAGGCACCAGCGAGAAGCGAGTTCATACATTAGAAGCTCAAATACCTTAGCGCAGGCGCAAACCGATGTAATGCCACGATAATAGGATGCGTTGGATTTATCACCCTTTTTGTAAATAGGGACCAACCACGAGCTTTGCCAGCAGGCAGGATAATCGCCTAGTCGCAACGATTCACAAATTATCGCAACCAAAATGGGTGCGACAGTGGTGGCGCAGCGTTTCAAAATAGATGGCGGGATCCCGTCAGGTCCAGGAGTATAGGAAGGTTTAAGCGGATCAATCGTCCTCAAGACCAACGACACATCAATCGACGGAAGATTGGGGACCATTGCATCCATTGGGATGTTAGACATGGCGTCTGCAGTCTGCTTCTGGTCCGCGGCATCAGGATGGAAGGAAGCAGTAAAGCGCGTGGCGAAAATGTGACAAACTTCAGAGCAAATGTGAAGAGGCCGATTGATTAAAGCCCCAAACAGCAGAATGCTTCCCAGAATGAGTCACCAGGACAAATCACCGCACATCGTGAAGCAATCGTGAAGCGTTGATGCATTTGCGGCAAACCGAGGGGAGGTATATAAACCGCAACAATAAAAAGACGTATTTCATTTGGACGAAAATTCGAAAGGAAGTATTTCGTTTGGAAGCGTGCCTACCGATTCTGCATTTGGCAGTCAGTGGTCAGTGCCCTTAAGTGCGATTGCGTACTTATCGTGTTTTTCGTTGTGGCTGTAGCGTGCTAATCGGTGTCCCCGTTTGTCTCTGATATTCGTTCGGTAGACGTGTGTGTTGTGAGAGTAGCGATCGAATTGCGATAAGCGTCCTCAGCGTAGCAACGCTTTCGCAACGATCAACGTTTGTTATCTGTGTAGTGCGTGTGTGCATTCGTCGATCGTGCGTAAATATCAAACCGGTATTTATAATCCTTCTGCCCTCTATGGTCCGTTGTCTCAGACTCTACCATGGGGGTAGAGGAAGAGCTGTCCGATTCGGACAGGGAAATTGAACAGTGCGCCAAAGGGAAGCCGGGACGCCTGAGGTCCGGCCCAGCTTCCAAGAAAGTGGCATCGGACAATAGACCGTCTTCATCGGGAGCCGTGCAAAGTGGTGTGAGTGGGCCGAGTGACAACGGCCTACACAGAGTACGCGCTTATCCACCATCATGGCAGGGATTGGCAATTGTTTATTTTATGCCGCGCGTAAAACAGCTCGATGTGCGCTCAATAGCCGCATCGCTGTTTAAGAAGTACCAGGGAGTGACCGATGTTTTTCGGCTGCGCCCTAACAAGATTAAGGTCACCGCAAAAGACCGGGCACAAGCCAACGTCATTGCGGCGGACCCAGAATATACGGAGCACTACCGGGTTTACATCCCCGGTAGTCTGGTAGAGGTTACCGACGAAATCGAAGATTTTGATTACCCGGAGGAAGATCTGGTGAAGCTTGGGCAAGGGACATTTGCTTCCCCCGATACGCCCAAAATGAAAATTCTTGAGGCAAAAAAGCTCTATAGAGCTGCCAATGATGAGAAAAATGAAAAAACTTTTGTCCCGACTTCCTCTATTCGGGTTACGTTTGAGGGAACGGTACTTCCGCAGGCAATCATCCTTGAGGGCCTCCGGATACCCATCGACCGGCCATACATACCGAAGGTGGCCACTTGTTCGAAGTGCAACCGCATTGGTCACATGGAACCATATTGCACACGTAAAACGTGCTGTGGAAAATGTAGAGGGACACATGCTACCGAGGATTGCAAAGCGTTGATCCATAAATGCTCGCATTGTCGGGACAAACGGCATGAGGTAGTTTCGTGCCCCGCGTATCGGAAGATACAAAAAGAGCAGACTAAAACAATAGCCGAGCGGGCACGCGGCTCTTACAGTGATGCTCTTAAAAACGCAAATATCCCTTTTGCGGTGCTGACCAATGTAGATGTAGCTAATGCATCTAGTCCGGTTGCACTGAGTCAAGGTACGGTCATGGGATCGAATAAAGGACCGAGAATATTGTACAAATAGGTACAAAAAAAGGTCCTCAACAAAATGAAGAAACCCTTGGCACCACAGCGTCACGTGACCAGTAAACTTTTTAACCCCTCCCCTGTGAATCCAACACGGAACGCTGATCCTTCTTTTCCTGATCCACTACTTCCTAGGAAACAGCCCAAGAAAAAGCGATCTCCTCGGACTAAGGTTCCTGAAGAGAACTTGGTTTTCTCTAAGGAGCCTAAAAGCTTCCCGAGGATACCTACCCCATCCTTAACCGAGATCCTCCAGTCCCTCCTCATGGCCTTAATCTCCCGCAACCCTTGCAACTGATCGCTACTTGGACCCTTCCTTACCTGAAGGAGATGATGAAACAGTGGCTGGCGCAATGGCCTAAGTATGATGGTCTGCCTGGACGTCTAGTTTTCCAATGGCTACCATCATGCAATGGAACCGCAGAAGTCTGTTGGGAAAAATAGACTCTTTTAAAGCACTGGTAGGCGAACACAATTGCGATGTGTTCGCCCTCTGTGAAACTTGGCTATCGGAAGACATAAATCTAACCTTCCCGGGGTATAACATAATCCGTGAAGACCGAATCTCCAGGGGTGGGGGGGTATTGATCGGTATAGGAAAGAGTCACAGCTTTTCCAGAATACCAACCCCAAATCAACAATATATTGAAACTGTCGCAATAAAGGCAAAACTTGGGGGTCTTCACGTGACAATTGCATCTGTTTATATCCCCCCGATAGCCAATAATGAAAAAGACAAAATTGAAAAGCTCAAAGAGGATCTTGGAAATTTAGCAGCAGTCTTGCCTGGACCACTTTTAATCCTGGGAGATTTTAACTCCCATGGAATTGAATGGGGGAGCTATAAGGATGATTTCCGCGCTCCCATCATTCGTGAGTTCTGCGACAGGTTTGCGTTTTCTATCCTAAACTCAGGAGAGGCAACTAGGATGCCGACGCCGAAAAGTAGAGCAAGTGCACTGGATCTGTCTCTATGTCCTTTAGCTATGGCCCTGGATTTTAGTTGGAAGGTCATCCAGGATCCTATCGGAAGTGATCACTTACCGATAGAAATTTCCTATGTCAAGGGAGGATGTCCAGTTAATGCAAACCCCGTCAAATGTGACTTGACGAGGAACATTGACTGGACAAGATACGGTGAATTAGTAGCCGCTTCGCTTTCTCTTGTAGGAGAAAATTTGCTCCCTGCAATGAAAGTATGAAAATCTTGTTTCAATAATAAACAAGTGCGCCCTTGAAGCTCAAACAAGGGGCACCCACCAAGCAAGGAAATTCAAAAGACCTCCCACTCCTTGCTGGGACAAGGACTGCCAAGCGGCTTTTAAAAAGAAGCGGAAGGCATTTAAAGCCTTCAGAGACACAGGTTCCAGGCCATTATATGACAAATATAAAGGACTGGAGAGATTGTGCAAAAACCTCCTGAAGGCGAAGAAAAAGGGGTTATTGGCGCCAATACGTCAATAATCTTGATCCTTCCACTTCTCTAAATTCGCTTTGAAAAATGGCTAGAAAGATGCGAAACAGCAACAACACCAACGAGAACGAATGTTTTTCTGGCGAATGGCTTAACGAGTTTGCTCACAAGTTTTGCCCCGATTTCGTTCCAGCGCAAAACTTCTTCCAAGATGCGCCTGGTAGTGATCCAATGTTGGACTCACCATTCACCATGATGGAGCTATCTCTGGCTCTTCTTTCATGCAAAAATTCGACCCCAGGTCTGGACCAGGTTAGTAGCAAACTGCTTCAAAACCTACCAGACGTGGGCAAGAAACAACTGTTGAGAATCTTCAACAATATGTTGGAACTCAACATCGTCCCGCAGGAATGGAGAGAAGTGAAAGTTGTCACTATTTTGAAGCCTGGCAAACCGCCATCAAGACACGACTCATATCGTCCGATATCTTTGTTGTCGTGTCTGAGGAAACTCCTAGAAAGAATGATTCTTTTCCGATTAGAAGAATGGTTGGAATCCCACAACCTTCTTTCAAATACCCAGTTTGGTTTCCGTAAAGCTAAGGGTACTAATGACTGTTTAGCGCTTCTGGTAACAGAAATTGAACTTGCTCGTGCTCGCAAGCAAAACATGGGGTCTATTTTTCTAGATATACAGGGGGCGTTTGATTCAGTTTCTCCGCACAAACTGAGCCAAAAATTGCAAACTGCAGGGCTGGGACCAAAATTGAATAATTTCCGATTCAATCTTTTGTCGTAAAAAGCTATGAATTTTAACAATGGTCACGTTCAATTAAAACGAACCAGCTACCATGGACTGGCACAAGGGTCCTGTTTGAGCCCCCTGCTATATAATTTTTACGTGAGTGAAATAGATTCTTGTCTAGCACCCAACTGCAGTATTAGACAATTGGCAGACGACGGCGTCATTTCAGTCGCTAGCAGGGACGCTGTCGAAATACAACAGGCTTTACAAACCACTCTGGACAATCTTGCCGAGTGGTCCGATAACCTTGGTATCAAGTTTTCTACAACGAAAACTGAAATGGCAGTCTTTTCTCCTTTTAGCGACACCGAAAAAAATAGGGAGAAAAGACTATATAAACCAAACATTGATGTCTTTTTATACGGGGAAAAGATATCAAACATCGACAATTTTCGATACCTTGGTGTTTGGTTCAACTCCAGGCTCAACTGGAGCATGCACATCACCCAGCTGATAAAAAAATGCACGAAAAGAATCAACTTTCTAAGGACAGTCACAGGATTTTGGTGGGGCGCACACCCATCAGAAGTCCTGCGACTGTATAAGACTACGGTACTCTCCGTATTGGAATATGGAAGCATATGCTTCCACTGGGCATCCAATACGCAGCTTCTTGCATTGGAGAGATCACAGTATCGTAGTCTTAGACTCGCACTAGGGAGCATGAAATCTACGCACAACATGTCCCTAGAAGTGATGACCGGAGTGATGCCGCTGAGATTACGTTTTGAAATGCTGTCGCTTCGCCTTCTAGTTCGTTCTTCAGTATCAAATCCCTTGATCATAGAAAATTTTAAAGCGCTTATAGAGACAGGTTCTAAGAGCAAAATCATTAATATCTATAATGATTTTGTTACTCTACAAGTCAATCGTAGCGCCCCACAAGCAGTAAACCGTGCTGCCCTTCCTGAGTGCTACAGTTCTATTGTTAGTACGGACTCCTCGTTGCGTGAGGAGATCAAGATCACTCCTCATGATCTTGGCCCGAGGGTTGTGCCGGGCATTTTTGTGAACAGGTACGGCCATATTGACAAAATGAACTAGTATTACACTGATGGGTCATCCTCTGAGGAGGGCACTGGCTTCGGTGTTTTTAGAGAGAACACAAAAGCATTCTTCAAATTGAGGCAGCCATGTTCCGTGTTCACGGCTGAGCTTGCCGCAATTTTTTTACGCACTTGTCACTAGCAGCGATTCCCCCGGATCAGTACTTCATATTTGCAGATAGCCTTAGTGTTATTGAAGCACTGAAAACTCCAAGGGCTGTAAAGAGCCAAGACTATTTTGTTGTTAAAATTGTTGAACTGCTCGGCTCGGGTCCCTTCTCGTTCTGGAATTCCTGGTAACGAGAAAGCTGACTCACTGGCCAAAACAGGCGCCACAGAAGGCGTTTTTAACGACAGGCCTATCTCAACCCAAGAATTCCTCCGTTTACCTCAGCAACTTTTCCTGTCAAGATGGCAGAGCATGTGGGAGGCGGATGAACTCGGTCGCTTCCTTTTCTCGGTCTCTCCGCAAGTGTCCCTGCGGCCTTGGTTCGGTGGCCTCCCTGTAGATCGTTTCGCTTTGGATAGACATCTACAGCGTATTAATCTGACAACGTCAAAGGTATGTGGCTGCGGTGTAGGATTTCACGATGTGGACCACCTTCTGTGGTCCTGCGTGGAGTTTGAAACCGCCAGATCTTCCATATTGGATGGGGCCGGGATAATCGGAAGGCTCTCGGGTACTCCAATACGCGACATTTTGGGGTGTAGGGACCTCAAGTTTATGAGGCTCATTTACTGCTTTGCGCGAGATAACGGACTTATCATTTGCTTCCTATGCTTAATTTCCATTGTTCCCATATCCCTTAATAATCCATCTTTTGTTTTTTTGTTGTCTTTGTGGATAATTGTTTTATGTAGTGCCACTGTAAGCCGATCAGGAAACAGTCGCCTTCAAGGACAACGCCAAAACCACTAAAAGGGAGGCAGACTTATAGGTGTATACTTGTAGTCCGTCTAATCCATTTGTTGTCTGTTTTGTTCCAGTTCCGTTAAGGGTCAGCCAATGTTGAGCATAGAAGGTTGTTCCAGTGAAGAGCGACGCAATTGCCCATCAGCCACACCAGAAACAATAGCTTCAACACAGAAACTACTATGCATCAGAACAACTATAACAATAGCACCGGATCAATACCATCACAAAAAACAATAGGACAACAGACATAAGAAATACAACAACGATAGACAAACGACAAACAACATCGAAATACGCCAACTACCAATACAACCGAGCATGTCCGGGATAAGGTAAATCGCAAGGAGGAAATGCCTTGTGCCATTTGTTATTTTCTCTCAACACAAGCGGTGTTGAAAATACGGCATTGCTGTCATAATCGAGCAGCTTTCGATAGCATACCACATAAACTGTTAACGTCAAAACTAGCCAAACTTGGATTTGAAGATCCTATGCTAAGGTGGATCTCATCCTTTCTATCTAATCGTAAATATAGTGTTCGCGTTGGTAGCTCTCTGTCCTGTGAATTTACTGGTCTGTCTGGTGTACCCCAAGGAAGCGTCCTTAGTCCTCTGTTATTTATCTTATTTATAAATGACTGTATTAATGTTTTACCCCATAACGGACACTTGCTGTATGCCGACGATATTAAAATACTTCTTCCTGTGTCTTCGACAAATGATGTATGTCTGCTTCAATCCTACCTTGACTCTTTCTGTTCATGGTGTGTGGCTAATGGACTTGAACTTTGCGCGCAAAAATGCTATTCTGTATCCTTTGGACGTCACAACGCTAGGAAAACAATCACAAACTATTCACTTCTCAACTCTACCATAAAACGAGTGTCTCTTGTAAAAGACCTCGGCGTATGGCTTGATGAGTCATTGTCCTTTAAGGTACATATAGACAGTGTAGTGGCTAAAGCTCGCAAAGTTCTGGGGCTTGTATGTCGGCTCTCAACGGATATTCGTGACCTTCTCTGTCTAAAGGCGCTGTATTGCTGCTGGATTAGATCTACTATTATATATGCTTGTGAGATCTGGACTCCTGCCAGTGTCACCGCTCTTCAAAGAATAGTTAACATAGAAAAAAAGTTTACTAGAATTGCAATCGGATCATTGATTCGACACTCCAATGTTCCGATGCCTTCCTACCCCGTTCGTTGCAGAATGCTGGGAATTGTAAATCTAAAATCACTCCTCTCACATACGCAAGCCATTTTCATCGCTAAGATTCTCCTCAATAATATTGATGCCCCATCCTTACTATCCAAGCTTAACCTATATGTTCCTTGTCGTCGTCTCCGTTCCCGTCCTCCTTTATTCATCCCGGCGCGCCTTACCGCTTACGGCCAAAATGATCCTTTTCTGCAAGCTATGAAATCTTTTAACTGCGTTTTTTATCATTTCTCATTTTTTTATCATTTTTTTATCATATCTCGGTATCTACTTTTCGAACCCGACTAATTAATGACTCCATGTAATCCTGTATGTTTAGTTTGTTTCCTCCTCCTCCTCTGACGTGTTATTAGATTTAAGATTAGACTATGAGATTACTTTTGTTAAGCCTTATGGGCGGACAAATTATTTTTCCGTAAATGAATAATAAATAATAATAATAGAAATTAAATAAATAAAATAAATAATTACCGCACTACATAACAACACATGTAAGATCGAGCGATGAATGCTCGGTACGGAATTCCTGTGACGAGACGTTACGTTTTTGTATTTCAGAAACTGCGATATGCAGCTGTTGATTTGTATAAGTAGATGTAAAGAAAGGTAAGGTGCTAATATAAGTGTAATTTGTATGTGGAAGTTCATAAATTTATTATTAAATTATCCCGGTCGCCAAGCACACCATGGATACAAAAGGACCTTTTTTATCACCTATCCGACTTTAACATCCCTGTATTCCTGTTCGAATGCTTTGTCCAATTTAAAAAAAAAAAAACCTAATTTGTTGGCACAACCAGTGCCGGGTTATCGGTAGAGAAATTAAGCTGTTGTTGGGGCGTTCAAGTTGAATGGGCATCCAAGACGATGAGGCCCAGAGTTAAGACTTAACTTTCTCCAGGAAGCGAGCAAAGCCAACGTGTGAGTGTGTACATCGTGATTGATAAACCTGAATTTGGACCACATTATTGGGATCTGGGAGTAAGGATCTGTTCTACAATGCAGGAGTCTCTCAACTGTTCAGGCTGTGGGCCGCATTGGTTAAAACTACAGTAACTGGTAGCGGCTTAAGACATGAACAAGTATATTTTAATGTTAACTTAAAAATGATTGATTTTAACGATTCTTCATAAAAGTTCACTGCTGCCTTGTACACAACTGTGTTAATACATATTAACAAACAGTCCAATCGAATCTGGCAACACGGTTATCACGGTGAATGGCGTTGTCGTCGTCGTCGAGTTAAAGCGAGTTTCGATCGGACTAAAATTGGGATCTTTTAGAGAACAAGAACTAGAAAAAAAATAAAAGGGACCGGCAAAAGGAAAGTAAGCGCAAATTTGAAAAACACGCGAAAATGGTGATTTTTTTAATCTGCTCTGCTTGATAATAAAGGTTTAAAAAACCTGTCGTCACAGCAAAAACAGCGTCTCTGTTGCAAAAACGTTTGCAAACACCATCATAGTTTCATTTTTTATCGCTATTTTTTTATTTATTCAGGAACGGCGAGGCCGTATTGCTATTTATAGCTATTATATTATGAAAACAAACTACTTTCAAAGCTTGGTTCGTACTGCAGGCGAGAAGAAGTTTTACATGGTTCGGCAGTCCGGATTCTTCAGATATAGCTAATGCTGAGTTCGAAACAGTAATCAAAATCTGGTTACCCAACAACAAACGTATCTGATTCCTCTCCATTATCTCTACTGCTCCCAACTATAAGGACTTCCAATTAGCTAAACCCGCCACCGGACAAAACCAATTTTTTTTTTTTATTTATAATGTTAGTCCTATTTTTTGTCATACACATTGGTCACGAAATATCTCAGGTACAACATTTTTTTTGTTACATATAAACCCAGCATCCTTATAATAGGGTAATATACAAGAGATTTTTAAACTATTGCATTAGTTATAAGGATAGTAAAAATGTTTTAGTTTTAAGGATATTTTAGATATTGATTGACCTTACAACTGTCGACAGACTCGTTATCCAAAGCAGGTACAGTCTTAAGGTTTGTGCACTTTAAAAATGTTGCTATTAACAATGTACATTCACTTAGATAGACAGGGTTTGTGTACTTCAATTATTGCTCTGTGTTATTACCGGTTTTCATTTAGAGCACAATGGAAAACATGTTACAGTGGATGTTACCATAGCGTATTTTTAAATAGCTGCAAGAACTTCTACTTAGTTATTTTATAGATAAAAATTAAAAATTTATTTTATAGATAAAAAATTAACCGGGAAGTAATATTCGTACACATGCATAGACCTTTCTGCCAAGCTTAGCTACATCAAATTGCCAGGAATTCTTTGTGAGTTATAGATGTACAATTTTATGAATAATGTCTCCTCACGTTGTCCATCAGGGTACACTTCGTAGGTCTGGCTCGACATTATTTTTAAACCTCTCTTTATTTTTTATATTTGTTGATGATCTTCATGATGATTTGCCAAAGATATCCTATAGAGAAATTCGATCAAAGCGCTTAGCAATTATTGAAGTCAATTGAAGTATAAATACGAGAGAGTGTGTTACACTGACAATACAATTCATCGGCGCAATGCGTGTGAAACCCTCTTATGGCTCAATTTTACAGTTTGTGAAACAACGAGCTCGAATTACACCGGGTGTAATTCACAGTATGATACGGTAGAAGCATTTGTATCCACTTGAAATCGTAGCGTCAACAGAGCAGGTTGCTCTTGTCCAAAGTATTCAAACTAAAGTTATGGATCAAAGGTTAGGGTATTATTGTCCCTATGTCAGTTTTTCCTGTCGCGAAAGATGCCTGTGCTAACCTGAGCAATGAAACTAAATAAAATATTGATAAACAAACCAAATTTAGATTTTTTTGCTTCTTCGTTTTCGCACATGATCGAACCAAAACAAAGCTGGCAAAAAGGTGAGACAACTCATTGTCCCTTGTTTAAAAACATTTGTTCGTGCTTAGACGGTTGCTGTGTGCTTGGGAAGGTGGAATTGGTAATCCTTACGATGCTAAAATATAAATTGTTTATTGCCCTAAAGGATACCATACGACCCCACTAACTTCATAATCTAACACACACACTGAAAAAAGATCGATCTGCGTCGATTCCTAACTCGACCGAAACGAGTGCAAGAGCGAAAGGGAGCATTTAAAAAGCTGTCAGAAACCACGAATCGCTACAGTGTATCTGTATATGGATGTGTACGTGAGTAGCATAAAGAAACATTTGTTGGGGAAAAGATCCCTCCGTGTTATGTTTCAGCACCCAACCACGGTGGTTCAACAGAGCATCTTACCGAAGGTCGTAAATACCGTTCGGCTCTGTTTTAATCTTTCCAATCTTTTACGGCCTCGGGTCGGAAACTTCCCAGCGAAAGATATGGCGAAAGGCGTGAAAGAACAACCTTCATCTACTGCTTCGTAGAACGTTAGTTAGCCAAACAAACCCCTAAACTCCTCTCGAACTAGCCTTAGCATCGATCGACTCCAATGGCGATTACTTGCTTGGATTTTTTTTATCTTCTTTACCACGGCAATCATAAAAAAATCCTACTTCTACTATTGATGTTGCCAACCTATCGGTTGGGGAAAATGACACAAGGATACCATCCCGAAGTAACTCTCTTATGGTGGTGCGAATCTTTACACCTGCGACCTTTTTATGTACATGTTTAAGCATGGCGATCTCATGAAGAATTGTTCATCAAAGTAAAGATAGTCGAAATAGAAACTAGAACATCTGTTTGTTTTATATCCAATTCTGGTAAACACGATGATGGTTTATGGGCGGTTATTCCAAACAGGCAAAAGTGGTTAGTGTCGAACAAACATAACTAAGACCAGAATGAAATTTTCGATCATATTTTAGCAACAACGAGAATGAATTGAAGTACATCGATTACCATCGATGTGTGGTGGTGGTCTAAGCGTAATAATCGATTAGCAGAATATCATACGAATGAATCGAAATGAGGTGGCATTCATTTATTCTAGTTCAATAATCCTATTTTAGCGCAATATTCTATTTCTGTTCCGCTATTAGTAGAATTGTATCTCTAGAATTAAAGTAGAAACAAATCTAAAATAATCCCAAAAATACGGTACATTTTTATACAAATTCCTCTTCATAAAATATTTGCTGTGATTTTCAAAATTACGGTGGAAATATAAACCCCTAAATACGACAAATAAACGATGTTTCATACGAAACTCGAGTTACGCGGATACTCGAGAAGAACGGATTTCTCTGGAACGCATTTCCACGTATCTTATGTAATGATTGTAAAATTAGATTTTAAAATTCTAATGACATAATACAGATGAACGGACTGGCCGTTTTACTTGAATGAAACAATAGTTGATATGAAAATCAATATAGCGACAAATTCATTCCATATAAAGTTGACTTTGTATGGCCAACCATTAACAAAATGCCCAGTAAAAGACCAGTCTTCAAAATAGTCCATCAAAATACACATATACAAATGTTGCAGCACATGAGTACATTATAAAATATAATCTATTTAATTTCGTCTACTTACCGCACGAGACTCAGCCACATCGATGCAGCCAATGATGACGATCGCGAAAATGAGACCACACAGCATCTTCTTCATGATGATTATGTACCGCAGAACAGCACCAAACGTCTTTGACACAACAATTTGTTACTTGCACGTTGTATCCAATTTGCGGTTATTCCACCAAAACAATCAGAGAGGTTTTATCTGAACTATATCTTATCTGAAAAAATATCTTATTTATTTTTTATCTGAACTATGTAAAGTAAAAATTATGCTTAACTTTAACATAAGCATCAGACAGACGTGATAAATGGAAAAGAAACAAAAGTTTGGTAGCATACAACCAAGAAGTTATTTCATTAAAGACTTCTTCGCTAACGTTACTTAAAAAATAGGTTCGCTTTCAAGCATGGCACCAAGTAGCATGCCTTCCATTT
The DNA here is from genome assembly GCF_943734755.1 of Anopheles moucheti. Classification (NCBI taxonomy): domain Eukaryota; kingdom Metazoa; phylum Arthropoda; class Insecta; order Diptera; family Culicidae; genus Anopheles; species Anopheles moucheti. The sequence continues at coordinate 16,560,085 of NC_069142.1, forward strand.
CCCAGACAAACCGTGGCTATAGCACTGGAAAACATTCCTTTGACCTTTTTGTTATCTACAATCAGTCTGTTTTTTTATCTTGCACAAAGACACAAAAGCACTACACCTAAACCATGTAATGAATGATATCTGTTCCGGTGAGGAAGCAGAACAAAAAAGTAATCTTGGAACCAGTACCTCGAACAGGAAGTACGACAGGCTTACAATGAAATGGTTCTTCGAATCAACCACATTCTGCTTGCTCCGCTTCATCCATGCATTGGACTACCTCACAAAAAAGGATGAAACCTGAAAAAACGAAAAGCACAAACAACCACATGCACGGAATAGGCAAAGGAACAAGAAGGCCAACTCCGATGTGCTAGTGGTGACAGAGAAAAAGTAAACATAAGAGCACACGTATGAGGCAATGGTAATATTGACCAACCATCTAACATTCCTACTGGATGGTTATCCGAAACGATAGCCAAGTACAATCTCTATATTCCAGCAATAAATAGAATTGAGTACCGTAACATAAAGCATCACATTACAACAGCCATGAACAATAAATAAGATGTTCCTTTCTTTTCAAGCAACACCTTCCTCGCTGAAGTGACATTTTGACATGACAACAGTTCCACTGAGGAACTGAGGAACGATTATCACTTCAAACTTCAATAAAGTGTTTGAGTATTCTTCTCAGCACAATTAAAATGAGTAACGAAGCTCAACAGCACGTTTTATTTAGGAAATGTTCCATGTGTTGAAGAAAAGCAATGCTGACACACTGCTGCAGGAGATATGCATACTCGTTCTTTTGATTTGCTTATATGAACAGCCCCAATTAAAGTATTGCCGCCTTCAAATGGTTGATTGGTGTTTTGAATTGAAGAGCCTGCCCATAGTTATCTATGCTAGGCATAATATGCGAAATGACACATGCCGGAACCACCGAAAACACCGGTTTGAGACATTGCAATATATATGAACAATGTTTTTCGCAAACCATGGTTTATTACACACCATCACTAAAACGATACTAACACACACTAACGCACTCAATTGTTTGACACTGTCAGCACACCACCGTGACTTTGGGTTTGTACTGGTACTGTGAAAATTCCGCAGGAGTGGAAAGTTCTGTACCGTACCGAATGCGCTAACCGAGTGATGTCCTGTCCGACGTAACCGTGCTGACGTCCTTTTCCCATGCGCTACCACACAGCGAAGTTATTCCTACAATGCCGGAGCGTGTTCGGGTCCGACACGACACGAACACTGCTAGCCGAAGCTTGAGCATAAGGGTTTGGTATTTGTTGCACCGCTACTGACGTATTAGACGATGTGAGTGTGAGCACAACAGCTCTCTGTCCTTGTAGAAAAAAAACGCGGATGTTTAACTGTTTGCCCTAGAACGACCAACATTGCTGTCCAACAGCAATACATCGTAATTCTAGAACAGAAGCAAAAGATCAATTAGCAGAGTAATTACAGCTGCCGTCTAAATGTTTTTCATATTTTGGATCAATAGTTTTAACGTTTAACGTTTAAGTTATTGTCTAGGCATAATTCAAATAAAAGTTCAAGGTTTCCATCATGTCACAAACGCGTGACAACAGGTACAATAGGTGTGACTAAGTAATTAATTTCATCTGGCTCGAGGACATTTTTTTTTTTCAATGTATAATTTTTCAGCAATGCACTTATTGCTAGGCTAATATTTATTTACTGTTTAAAATTCATCTCTATATTCAATTGTCCAAAAACACGATTGTTCTAAAAACATAAAAAATTACTTAACTTTCGTAAAATACGAAAGCGAACGTGGGAGAATATCGTGCTTCGTTGGGATACCGACCGCAACTGATCTATATCATAAATCTAACGACAATGTGGGAATGAATAATTCAGCGCATCGCACAGATATTTACAATTTTGAAATAAAGATTAATGAAACAAAAATATATTTTTTTCAGATGTTATGTGAACTCGAGTATGGTATTTAATATTTAAAACAATTTGGTGTAAAACAGACTTTATATTCATACATAAATTAAGTGAAGATTAATGTGAACATTTATAATTGTAATCTAACAACAACTGTAGTTGATGTGACACACTAAAGTTATTTTTATTATCATCATCCAAGAGAAAAGAATCATAGTCAAAGGGCAAAATATATTGTGATGTGTTAATAGCGATTCGCATGTTTATTTAAGCGAAATATCTTTGCAATTACAGGAATATAATAGAAAAAACTTCAAAACCAAACAACTACTGCTGTAGCCAAAATGTTGCTGCAAAAGAAATGTTTAACATAGATTTAAAAGCTGTAATTTGACATTTAAATAATGATTTGGAATGTTGCGTATAGCAACATTCATTGATTTCAAGCACGGAACACGTAAACCGGTCGTCTTTCGACTGTTTAGCAGTGCGAATAGCACTACCTCGTCATTAATATCGTACAAATATTAATCGCTGTATTGGTGAATGCAAAATATGCCGTATAGATTACGGTAAATGAAAAAAAAGCCACACACGACAGGCACATGATGACCTCCTAAGTAGAAAAGTCACAAAGAAAAGGAATAGCTTCACGCTTTCATAGACATTCGCTAACTTTGAGTGTTGTGCTATTCCCTAGAATTATTGGTTTCAAAGCCTCGCGACACACATTTGGGTAATGCGTCGGAAAAAATGAACAAAAATTTGGGTTGCATTTATCTCTACCACCAGCACCGTTTGTAATATCATATCATGGGAACGGTATGTTCGATTGATAAGTCCTGTTCACAATAAGGTGTATAGGTTAGACAATGAATTTATACAGGAAACAGGCGATAATTAAATTAAATGGCTTTAGCAAAATGCTGTGTATGCGTCAAAAGCAAAACGCGAAAAATTATCGCCCCACACCTGTTACCATGTCGTTTCGCGTCCATGCTTCGACTAGGTTGTGTGCACACAAGGGCATCGGTTAGTCACGATAACGATCGCCGTTTAGACGATTAGTTGTGCGCGATCGGCACCATAGTTTCGCCAGCGAGCAAGGCTTCGGGTTGGATCGGTGCGTCTACCGTCAGCACACCGTCTTTGCTGAGCGAGGACTTGATGTTCTCCGGTAGGCATCCTTTCGGTAGCATAAATTCACGGTTATATTCCCGGTACACGGATTTGGTGTCTGACTTCTCCACGTGCTCGGCATGCACCAGCAGCTTGTTGTCGACAGTTTTAACAACAATTTCTTCCGGCGCATACTGACTTACGTCGAAACGCAGCTTCAGCACCTTACCATCGCCATCGTCCTACGGAGAAAGTAAAGAATTAATAATAAATATCATTCATTCCTGCTGGTGTATGATTTTTACCTGAATCAGAGGAGAGCAAATGTCAGAACCGCTCTGAGATTGTGGGAGCTTCATTGAGGTAGCAGCGTTTGATGTGGTCGAGCTAGAAGTGAAGTTGGAACGAATTCGAATAATTGATTTTGTGATAAATACACCGGAAAGCATGCAGAATCCTGATGGGTTATCCATTTCGAAAATGAGACAGCATCACTAGAAACAAATATGCACGAAATGTGAAAGTTTAGCTAACATGACAGAACGATACACGCATGCTAAACAACCTACAAAGGAAACTAACCACATCACCCACGCGTAACCTCTCGCATTATAGCATGAGCGTATATCTGAATGAACATAAAAATAGAATAAGAACAAAATGGAAGACAGAGTCTGCTTGTAACACTCACCGAAAAAGAGACTACCTTGTCATGATTGCGTGTTATTACTGTGGCTTACTATTATTCAGATAATATTCATGCAATTACACAGAGCTCATCGTCACTACAGTTATTACAGTACAATCCATAATATTAAAGCTAATCCTTTGTGAGATGCATATGAATAACTCAAACCATACGCGCACCAATGGCGTGAAATATTTGACCGTATTGTTTGAGTGTTTTCTCAACTGTGGTCTGTGTTTTTCGACCTACGGTGAGTCAATATTTAATCAAACTGATGTTGGCAATACACCGACAATACAAGTGCTCAACATGGACAAATTCGTATAAAAGCAGTAGGTAAATCGGTCGTTGGTTAGTGGGCGTACCACTGCGTGGCTCAAGATGATGTCGATTTTATGACATCACTCCGAAGTCGTCACAAGCTACCTTTATGTGATCTATTCGACCTATTTCAATCTTTAGTCAGATGAATTGCCGTATAAGGGATGAAAACAGAAATGCAAAGCAATCAAGCAACACGAGTAACGCAACAAAACCGTAGGTATGCAAACAAGTATAAAGTCCTAGGCACGATGAACACATAAGGTGATAAAACCGGCAGTCGTAGTAGTTTCATTCGCCCACGGTAGATCGAGAGCTTGAGCATTTGATTTCTCAGTAAAGTGTGACATCATCAGTATTACCCGTAAAGTGTTCTTAATTGCTTGATGGTGTGCATGTGTTTGAAAAACATTACACCCGGACGAACTGCTCGCTGCAGTTACATAATACATAGTTTTCTCCGTTTGAAGTATACATGCTTAAATTGTCAAAATAGGATACCTTTACAGGTCCTAGCTATTCCTGATACGTGGGAAAATAGGTTTATTAGGCGAGACATGGCAGACATGATGAAATCTAGAGAAGTAGGTGAATCTACCCTAACATAATAGATAATTCGTAATAGGTTGAATAAATACACAACTATAACGTACGTGTAATAATGATGCGTTATTGGCAAGCTATACAACAATTTGATTTTAACGTAAAGTGGCAGGGAATTTATATATTAAGAAGAAAAAACTTACTTATGCATCACTTTAACATGCATTGTGCATTAATTTAAAAATAGAACTAAAATAAACCATGCATTTTGCTAGCTAATCGTTGCTATTAGTTACGGGAGCTTAAGAACCATTTCCCACTGCTTACGGTGGTACCCGAGCACCCTTCTTATTATGGTAAGTTGGTTTTAGTCTTAAATACCTGGACGATGTGGCAACCTTTTTGGAGGAGAAGCTACACACGGTGGCATTTGATCGTGGCATCCAAAAACAAACAAAACAAAAAAAACGGATGCCAACGAACAGTTAGAGTAGTATTCGAAGTAAAGGAGACCGTGAGCCGTGGTTTAATGTTGCGTTGCGTTAAAAGGAAAAGAGAGAGAGAGAAAAAACGGCGGTAAAAGGGATAAAAGCGGGATAAAAGAATGGTCAGTTTTGTTAAATAGGGATTTTATTTGCAGTAGTTTTATCGCTCATGGCATATTTGTTGATGCAGCTCAATGTAACGAAGGTGTTATCCATGATCCTGATATTGTGTTACTTAAGTGCTATCGCGCAGAAATCACAAATACCACAGATGTCTATCCCTGAATTAAAGGCCAAAGCAAAAGAATGGAGGGACAGCAAATTACTAAAGTAAATTAATTATTGTTAATCAAAATGTTAATGTAATGTTATTCAAAACGATATTTTCTTTTTTACATAAAAGTTAAACACCATTTCATTTATGAGTGACGTAAAATTTCCCATTTGATTTTTTTTTTGAAATTATGGTTTGTTGTTTTTACACACATTTATTTTCTTGGCCATAATAAAGCATGCAATGTATTATGTTGCCTGTTGCTGTTGCGTTGTACTTATATCGTAGTATTTGTTTATTTATATATTTTTGGTATATATTATACTGGATTTACATATTATACTGTATACGAACTACAGTTTGATACATCTGATCTGGCTAAAATAATATTCGTATTTTTTCTCCCTTCTCCCTATTTTCTTATGTCTGGCCTGAAATACCACCCGACACTGAATGTTATTTCGGGTTTTGATTTCGACGAGAACGTTCCTTTGACATGGAGTCGCCTTAACGACTCGACTCTTCCGTGCACCATATCCATATTTATTTCAGCCTGCACCTCATCATCTATTAATATCCTCCTCCGCTGGTAGAGTCGGCGGGTGCCAAGAGGCAACCTCGAGATGTTGCTCGATAGCCGAGTTCAAGCATGTGTGTGCCAGTTTATGTGAGTGGTTGAGTATGACGATACCCTTCCCTTTTCATTTGCGCTGCGATACAAATGAAAACCTTGACGGCGGAAACTGTGGTCACCCTTGGATATCCAAAGAAGGAAGAAAGGCCTTACTATGAACGGATCTGACTCATGACTCATCAACACTGCCAACGCACGCCACACAATGGACAGATGTTGGCGATCCATCGTTGATTTTGGTCGTGTTTAACCTTCAAATATTGTGCTTTCCCCTACGATATGGTATCGGTAGATCGACGGAAAATCGTACATACCACACATACACTCTCTTTCTCGCAATCTATATAAATATATATTTATACATGTATACGCTCATGCTGTAGAATCGCTCTGCTCCTGTTTAAAAAACCGACCAGAAAAGAAGAAGGTTTCCCGGCTGGTGGCCATATGCAATAAGAAAGACCAATGCAGACAAAACATCCATCGTGCAGGCGAACGATAGAAAGACCTTTGGAATGGGTGCCAAATTGTCGGCGCCAATCGACATTCTCCGCACGTCTGCACCTCGTCTCTTCCTTTTGCTGAGCGTTGGTATAAACCAGTAAACAATCTTTGCATGTATCAACTGCTGGACAAAATGCACCCAAAAGCAAAATTCCCCACACATACCTGGATGTCGTCTCGAAGAAATTTGGTTCGCGGTTCATTAAATCCGAGCGGAATCGAGCCATCTCCTCCTCCATCTTCTTCATTTCCGAGTCAAAACGTTCGCGAATGCTAGAAAACTCCGTGTCGATCACGCTGAAGTCGCCGAGTTTGATAGGGATGTTGCGTTTGTTTACGTTATCGGCCATGGTGATGTCCGGTGGTATTATTTTGTGATATAGCGGGGCAAAAAGTGCCGAAATTAGCAGGTGATTCAACAGTTGGACAGAAGCACCGACGATGTGGTGGATAGTGATTGACTCTAGTTGCAACAAATCGACTCGGAAAACACGTTCACACACGGTATATAAAAACTAGATAAACACACTACTGCAGGGATATCGTTAGGTTTGTTCGTAGACGTTGTAAGTACGCAACTGCTACGGTAGTATTAACACACAAGGGAGCGAAATAATGCTTATTCTACGCCTCGCGGCTGCGTCGTCTTGCACGAAACGAAAATACTGTGGAACTGACGTTCTTTGCCGGAATTATGTCAGTATTTATTGTGGTTACGACAGCTCGTTCTGCTGCCTTGTTTGTTAATCGCTCAACGCCATCTGGGCGTAGGAGCGGCCAAAAATGCCATTATTCGTGTCTATTTGGGATTAGAATGGTCTACAGCTTCTGTTTCCACCGTTATAAAACAAATATATAACTGAATATTAGGAAAATTGTAGTCGAAATCTAATAAAATCGTTATTTTCTAGACGCATCGGCTTGTAATGACGTTTAGCCCACGAGCTTACCAGCTGCTGTCAGATTTAAAAGCACTTGTTGTAATCGATGCATTTTTAAACGGAGTGTAATTAAAATTTGGTAAATGGTAAGATGGTTTAATTCAATTGAACTTACAAAGTAAAATACAATATTATTCACAAAGTAGAAATTCGCCAGTCTCGCTAGGAATACGGTCACCGATCATTCCTCTCAAAATAACAGAAAGCAGAAAACGTTATCTCCACTCATTTTCATGTCGAACGGAAAATCATTAAATATGTACATAACGCAATTTTGTTCAGTAGATATCTTTCTAGTCGATATTATTGTTGTAAAGATTTTTCAAGTGTTTAATCAAGCTTCTTTATGCTATATCATTTCCCCGTACTGCAGTGTACAGTATAAACACCAGTTATGCAATAACTGTCAAACTGTCATAACAAAATGTAAATATTACATGCTCTGCCGACGGAACCGAATAGTTGTTCAGAATGTTTTTATTTGGCCAGTGTGTTAATAGTTTTAGCTAGCTCAAATTACTGTAAATAACACGTGAACATTTTACTAAACCCTATGCACAATTTTGCAGTTGATCTCTTTTTTCATTATTAGTTAATATTTATCATATGACCGGTAAAAAGAAAACGTGTAAACGTGTAACCATTGGTGTCCGTATACGATAATCCGAAATTAACATGGATTTAAGTACAAATAAGTGCAGTTTTGATAATAATCTGGCAGGGCTATAAATATAATGCATCTGCTTATAAAATCCCTGTATGAAAATAGAACTCTTCTACCCTTAGGATTAGGGATTCTACCCTTAGCACCCTACCCTTCTCCTTTCTACCCGTATAAACATTGAATTTATTATAGGGAATGTTCCTAAAAGTTATCTAACTGTTTTTGTATCTAATAATTCATTGGGTCACTACCATTTCGGAGGATTGAACTTCAATTTCTGATGTTATACGAATTTTATTTACCCAACACGTTTAACCCTTCCATCGTTGTGTCAATATCGTTCAAGGTGATTTTCATAAAGTATCATCCAAATTTGGATGATGCGACGCTGAACGTGTTAATACAATAATGTTCAATTATTTCAACAACTATTAAATGGATCAATTGCAAAATTTGCTAATTTCAATTAAATACTTCAGACACCTGATTTACTTGATTGTTTATCCGTTTTATAACACAATCAGATACTCATCCAGTTTTATAAGATGTTGAAGAAGACTTCAGAATTGTTACTTCCCGAACTGCTAGCAAATGTTGTTCGACAAGGAGAAATAGTAACTCGTTTTCAAGCTCTTCCAAATCTACGATTAAACAAGGAACCGGTGAAAAAAGAGGCAGCTATACTGATTCCATTGTGTCTTGTAGATAACAGAATCAACATACTATACACTCTACGATCAAGCAAATTGCGTAACCATCGCGGACAAGTTTCTTTTCCAGGCAAGAACATACATGTATGTTTAAGACATTAAATAGTACAATGTTTAATTTTTATTCTAGGTGGCATGAAGGATTCAAGAGATCTTAGCTACGAAAGCTGCGCGGTACGAGAATTCGAAGAAGAAACTGGTATTTCGAAAAATTTCGTCAAAGTTTGGGGTCGCGGAAACCCCGTAATTCCATACTTTGGGCCGTCTATTACTCCGATCGTGGGTCACATTGTTGATTTTTCTATGGACAAACTAAGGCCAAGCTGTGATGAGGTAGCCAAAGTATTCACGGTGCCTATCGAGACGATTGCGTGCAACCAGAATCGAAAACACACCCAATTTCGGTCCAATTACACTATGCCTGTTTTCCAAAATGGAGATGATACAGTGTGGGGAATTACGGCAATTATTACCCATCTGTTTCTTGTCGCTTTGTTGCCAGCAGCGTATAATGCTAGATTACCATTTATAAAGAGATATGAAGCAAAACTAACGAAAAAACGGTGATATGAATTAAACCCAAATACAATTGAATAAAGAATTCTTTCATTTTATCATTTAACATTGATGAAATAAGAATATGTTCTTGTTAAACGTATACATAAAATCAAATTTATAATAGTTGCATTGTACCTGTGTTGTAACTCAGAGTTTCTACCAAATATTTTAAAATATTTACCATTTCATTTACCAAAAATTTTAACATTTCGAGTGTATGCTGATTTTTTTATTTCTTTTATATATTTTTATGTGCCAATAAACATAAAGTTAATGTATCGTTAAAATAAAGAAAACAAAAAGTCGCCGTAGGCACTGTATGTTCACGCACCAATACCGCCGAAACATTACTAAAAATTTGTGGCAACATTCTTCCTGCTACTCGACTACACTAATAATTGAAACAATGCACTCTTCTAGGTAGGCTAGAGCTGCATATAGGACACATATTCAACAGGGCGCGTGTTTATTTCAAACTTACCGACCAATGATAAAAATAAAAAAAGACAACTAAAATGCCTTTTACACAAAGTGGGTTGAAAGTAAAACTTAACATGCAACCTAATAAAGATGTGAAGCCTACCACAATTCAATCAATATACACAGCTTTCTCCAATTATGCTGATGCTATACTGCTTCGTTTTTTTGTTGACGTGTAGAAAACTGGTCGTTTCGTTGTTGGCTTGTTTACTCCATTTTGTTTAAATTTGCTTTGTCCATTCTACATGCTGGGTCAATCGCAACTATATTTATATAATTAATCATTACGGTGCTGAACACAGTGCAAATAATTTGCTAACACCGTTTGCGATTACTAACTTATACATTTTGCATGAGTGCAAATGTGTAAGCGGTTTTAAATTCAGAATTCAATTTTACTTTTGATTACATGAAACACTGGAAGTGCTATTAAGGCAAACCATTGATATAAAAAGGCAGAAACGTGCTTATTTCTATCCTGTTTACAACTCTCCAACGCAAGGCATGGTATGTATTAAACGTAAAGGTAAAAAAGAAGAAGACAGCACAAAATGAATAGTACGGACAGTTCGTTTGCGATGTTATGGTTCACATTGGTCCAAACAAGCATTACTGTAGATCTTAGACTTTGGAATTAATCGTCTAAAACTATTCATAATGCCTAACTCACTCTCTCTCTATTTCCATACTGCACAAGATGTAGATATTTTCTAGATATCTTTTTTTACTGCTAGTTATTGTCTCCCTTATTGCTCATTCAAATCAACGGGGATTGACGTGGTGAATGTTGGCGTCTCCAATTCTTCGTGTTTTTTCATTTTCAACATCTGGAACAAACGGACAGAAAGTATGTTAATAATCAATTAACAAATTCAATGTATGCTCTTACATACACAGCGCGAGGTTCATCTAGTGTTCTACATCTACCGTGTTAGTATATTATGCCATACAGCATTGATAATGCCTTATAGCATGTGAGGTTGATTGATACTACGCATATATCAATTACCAACACCTGATACAAGAGTTTATTTTGTATACTATTTGGTGTTGCATTGAAAATAAATGCTACAATTTGCGAACAGCTTAATGTGTGCGACCATAATCTATGTGCAATAACCGTAAAAATCCCAAAAGTGTGAAACATTATTTTATTACAGAAAATAAGCGAAAGCTGATCACCTACTATATGAAAACGTATACAAGAACCCTGATGCAGTTGAAGAAAAAGTATAATATAACTACTATTATATTTAGACAGAACAAAAGAACACATTATTAACACAGACAAAAAAACAGATGAACAACAAACAGTAAGCTCCCAGTAAACATCCAGGTACGCAGGTGCACGTGAGGTAAAACGAAATATCAATTGTACATAATAATCATAAATAGATATACAGTACATGACATGTTATAATATCATACAAAACGTACCTTAATGTCACCTTTTGCCTACAATAGATAGGCACGATGGGAATACAATGGGCGTTATTAATCACATCAAAAGTAGTTATGTTTCTCCCCGACGAGAATAGGAGAACGAAGGAATGTCACGCATCGTATACAAGAGTATTATCGAACGATAAAGATAGTATATGCGTGAACGGTAAGCGGGAGCGACATCCACAACATAATCAAAATGTTTTGGTAAGATAATGGAAAAGTAAGATAGATAAATTTGAATTATTCATCTTTGAAACGATTCTTTTTGTACGGCGCAAATGTGCTCTCGCCTCATAGATACGACTGAATTTAAGCTGATGATACTACACATGAAGATGTTAAGTTGTTGATTTGTTTATATTCAATGGTAGTTACGGCGTTACAAAAATGAGTAGATTACAGTAATGTAAAGGCGTAGAATAATTTTAATTAAAGAGGACATAATGCATTTTTCTAAACCACATACCTGTTGCAATTTGTAATGATTTATAATATCCTGATCGGCGGGGCAAGACTGCGTGAATGCATCTAACTGATACATATGGTACATGTACCGCCATAACGCAGTTAAATGTTTCTGAAAAAAAAGCATATACGATGTATTCACTGACCTTGGTACGCTAGGTCCTGTTGGACGTTTATACAAGGTTATTGGAAAAATAATATCTCTTACTGGTATATCGAAATCGACAAAATATTTCCCAGCCACTCTGATATGCTGCAGCCGCGGCATCAGCTCACAATCGAAACAGCACATCGTGTCGCCAGTAAGGAAGCGAGTGCCTCTGGCTGCCAAGTGATCATTAATCTTTCTCAAGTGAACCAACAGCGAGTTATTCTTATTCTCGTCTTTTTTCACCAGCATCAGCTTTAGCTTAGAATACAAATTTTCTATCAATGTGGCTACCTCTTTGTCCTGAAAAAAGAGAGAACAATGAATTCAATGTGATAAATGTCAATGATATGAAAAAAATAAAATTGATTAACTTTACCTGAACAAAAAGATTATATCCACCTGGCACCGATTTCATAATATGCCGCTCAATCTTCTCATTCTCAAGTATGGCTAACCCATTGTCTATGAGAATCGGAGGATGTGTGGCCTCGAAGTTAGTGCGAAAGTCTGGTGGAGGTTTCTGCATACACACTGTCGTCACCTGATAATGAGTTGGATTGAAACAAAATTTATATTTAACTATTTCGCAAGTCATTATATAACTATTTCGTAATAAAAATTATTATCCGACTATCCAACTATCCGTAGTCCGTAGTGTTTAACGCTATAGTCATATACATTATCAGAAACTACACTAAATATCCGGCACATTTTATCGGTTAGACAAAAAATAATATATTTGATCGTGGTGTTATTCGTGATAGTGGAGTGTACAATGCTTCATGGGCATGCTTAGTAGAGAGCAATATCCATGGTAATGAGGTTCATATGCTTAGAACATGGGCATACAATTCTTTGCAAACAGAGCTCACGAACCAAGGCGTCCAAGACTGACGTCCTCAAATGTGAAAAAATATTTACTTCTTAAAGGAATTCAAATGTACAATAGAACAACAGAAAGCAACCGTTTCTTTATTCTTCAAATGACAGCATAAATATCGAAAAGCACTTATTGAAAGATTCTTAATATATTTTAGCAAATTCCATGATTTCGGTCACTTTAAGTCTTTTATTAGATCAATTTAAAGACAATCGGAATATGGTATATATAATATGAGTAAACTCATTGTTTGTGCTTAATTGTTATCAGGGAAATATTTTTATTTTAACAACGACGGATTGTCACCATTCGAAATATCTGATATAACACTTTGTTACCTAATAATCAACTCGTCAACTAACATGTCAAATTACTCAATAATGCTTATCCGAACTCGAACTTATAAATTTAATCAATATTTTAATTGTTTTAACGGTAGTTTATAACAACAATATGAACCAAAGCAAACGTGAAACGCATTGCGCATTTCGGTACCGGGAGATGATTTTATTAACATGTTGAGTCAGTATATATAACTGAATTTCAGCACCACCATTTATAACGCACCAAAAAAGAAAACACATGCCCGCCCATAAAGCAATCCGATAAAACATTGGCATGGAAAATGAAAACAACAAGACCTTCAGACATACGGATCCGCTACTGTGAGTATGAAAATGAAATGTGAACTGTGCGTGCAAGCGTTTTTATTTTTCGTTTTTTTTCCGATGTGTTATGATCTTTTTTCCCTGATACTTTTTTTTATTTTATACATGTGTTAAGCCATACTTGTGATCGCTCAAATGATCATTGGCCTTACCGCCCGCAGATATCACGCTAGTGTGCAGTCTTCTAAGTTTGTTCGAATTTATTTATTTATTATTGAACGGATTTGTTGATTCTGTCAATTCAACAACAGAAGGTCGAACTGTTGTTTACATTTCCGCCTGTTTTCGCCTTCTCTCAAAAGAAAGGCAAAAACGCAACGAACTGTTCGATGCTAACGGGGTATCGCATAATGTAGTTGGCTATTTGGCGATGTCCACGATTACATCATTACCCGTTCCATTAAGGGTGGTGTGCAATTGCTACCCGTTTCTCCATGCTTCCCCCAGCAAAACCTGCGAGCACGCATGCGTATTTTCAATGCGTCAATGTCAGCACGCTCATCAACAAAGTAAAACATGTTTATTTCAGTAATAAGACTAATAAATAAGAGTATTAAAGCTCAATTGTCTCTAACACATTTAGGGCCGCATCACCCAAATTCGGAGTTTGACAGCAGCCCCACGGTAACGATTTTTGACATCGAACGTTTTAAACTTTCGCGATTACTACCACCATAGTCCGCAGTGGGATGGACTGCAAATGGATGATATCATACGATTGCATACATGTGCAACAAGTATTAAAATTGCTATTCCGTGACAGGTAACAGAAAACGCGTAAGTTCGCGATTATCGTATTACTGGAGCAATGTGTTTTGTTTTGCGTGGAAAACAGAACTGACGAAACTCAATATATTCGTTAAATGCAGCACTGCAAACATATTATGACGGTTTCATAGGGTAACAATTATCTTCCATTTTAATCGAATCTAAAATTAAAACAACAGACCCTCTCAATTGTTCCGATGTATGGAGGAAAAACAAAGCTATAATAATGGATTCACTATGTAATCACTAGAAACTTCCTTTTTCATTCAGTGCATTTTGTTTTTTTCATTATCCTACCCTTTTAGTATTACGTTGTCAATTTCCAATTTCCAATTGATTAGATTTGGTCGAAATATAAAATTGCGTTTGGTATCCGTTATGTATAAGTCATTGCAATTGCAACACAGATTGCTTTAGATTGTATATTTTACCTTCAGGCTGATCGTCTTTAACTCCGCCAGCAGATAGAGATCCATAAAGTACTCTTGGCAGAATAGGCATGCTCCCTTCCTTCTGCCATCAATTGTTGATGCCTGAAAAAAAACATTACAATGAAAGTTAGTTTTTAGAATACTTAGCAAATAAAATTCTTTAATATTGCGCATCCAGTTCAAATTTTATCTGAGATTTCGACTGATTCAATTATTGCCATCATAAACATCTCTCAGTAAAATTCAGCGTAGAAATTATTTGTATTTGTGTTATTTGTAAAGGGGAAAGCAATAAAACAAACAAAACTGACCGGATATGCAATATTTAGTTGATTTCTCGGAATAATTTAGTGATTTTTTTTTACATTGAAATTTAAAAATACATTGTTGCTATTAGTCTACGTTCATTCTTTCGTACATGTGTGCGTGTTCCCTTTAAGTCATTGAAAAAGCGACAAGACCAACTGACGATTATCCGGCATGTAATCTGGGAGAATAATTGGTGATTAGAACGTTTGGAACGTCCCACCATGCTCCCATGTACACTAATCGCCGCCCCATCGAAAATGTACTAAATGCGACTTAAAAATACATAGGGCCCCACAGCCAACGATAACAGCTTTGACCAATGTGCGAGAACTTAAGATGTGCACGTGTAAATTGGCACATTAGATGAAGGCCTTCCATGTAATAGTCAGTTCCCATCATTGAAAAAACACTACATTACTGAGAGATAGAGAGAGCAATACAGAGCCAGTGTAACTCTGGAAGAAAAAAGGCACATCCGCCAACGTTCATCCTTTAGTTTGACGTGTCCGACCTCTTGGATCGATGGTGCTGCTGCTGGAGTAGGACCAGGTGGGCACGCGTGAGCAAGAGAAACAGATTGTTGCTGGTCACGTACATTCGAAAGGCTGATGGAAAGGTGAAATAGGTAACTATTTCTGAGGGAGGCGAGTGACGTGTGAGTGTAAATAAGAAAGGGAAATAATGCCATTCGGAAAAAAGTCCGACAGGGTAGATGACATCATCAGTCACTACGGTCTATTATTTTCTTTCGTTATTCGTTTTTTTTTGCCACCACTCTACCCCCTTTCGACCCTCACAGGGTATCGCTAATGTGTATAACGCCACCCACCTCCGACACTCTTGCAATGGACGGTTAGTAACCTTGGACTGATCAGTTTCTGCTCCACCGTGCACAGCAACAGACAGCGATGACCGCTAGGTTGGGTAAGGGGGTAATTGGGACGTAAAGGTAGGGAGACCCCGTGGTGAGGTGTAGCGGAGTAGGTTGTTTGAAGAAGGAAATATCTTGTATTTGAGCAATTCCCAGAGTGTAAGTGCGTAAGAATGTGCGCCCATATACCTGTAGGCACTTTTGGCGCGGTACCTGCCAATGTGGCTAGTTGACAATTGATTCATGCCACGTTAGTTAGGACTTGGTGTTGTTAGGCTTGTTACGTCCAGCTCGTTGACTACCATGGGTATCATGTTTGATAGCCACAAGATTTGTAATTCAATGTAAATCACATAGAACAACCGAGTACACTCGGGATAAGGTGACCTTTCACTGTTTGAAGAAGGAACACACAGCAATTCTTGAACATTCTTAATAGCTGATGTCATAAATATTGAGATTTTTTAAAGAAAAAATACAGAATACAATATGGAGAAGCAATCATCATACGAGGCATTTCTTAGACGCTAATATTGCCAAAAACATTTAAAGGTAATATTTAAGAGACAACATTTACGGATGCAGGCAAAAACAAAATGGTCAAGTAATGGCTGTCTAAGCATTACTTAATAGAATCTGCTTTGTGCGATGATGCAGGTTCTTCGCACGCTTTTCTACAGACGTTTAGTCATCTTTAAACTCACACGTGTCATCATACGCCACCCGATAAGAAAAGAGGGTGCATACTGTACTGTACATGGGCGACACCGATCCGAAACCAAATATTGTGGTAACTTTATCAAGTTTGCAAGCAGGTTGTACGCTTGTCTCCGCTTTCAAATATCATCGTCGTTAATATCGTAGAAGCATGTTTAAACAGGGCCGTTTATGAACTTATTGAGAACACAAGTAGAGGGCGTGAGATAAGATAACGCGTAAACATCATAATGCTTTGGCCACGTCAGACTAACACCGTTGTTCCTTGCTCGGAGGGTTCACAGCAATAACAATTATAACCCCCAAAAAGAAGGGAAAAATGTGCACAAAAATTTTAAAAGCGTTTTTAATTGGAGTAGTTTTTTACGTCGTCGAGAGTGAAGCAACTGATCAAGTGAAGCATCGCGTTTCCACTACTGGAATGGTAGGCATGGAATGGTAGGGTTATAATGGAGAGATTATTTACTAAAAGTACTATACTCATTCTAGAATTGTTGTCTCGTATTACAAATAAATGAATAAATATCAATTTTAAATGGGCTTCGTAACGTGTAAATAAGTATTCGACCCCTACGACACAAGACATATAAACGATGTTTTAGAGAAAACTCGAGATACGAGGATTTCTCTGGAACGCATTATCCGCGTATCTCGGTTATCTACTGTACATATTTTAAACATAGTAATCAAATTACATAATATATCTAAGGCGTACAACACAGGAACGTGTAAAAAGTACGTTAATGGATTATCATGTACCACGGTTACATTTTTGATTCGCTACACGTATGGTGGTTCCAAAAGCCTTACCACGACTACATGGCAACATAGGCAATAATGGTGTAGACATGAAGTGCCTAAATCACATAACCGCACGTACCAGCAAGAAACAATACCACACAATGTGTGTAAAATGAACCTTTTCGTAATTAGTACGGCACGAGGAACGTTAAAGATGACACATAGCACCCAACACTGCTCGACCAACAGAGACATGGATTGCATGAAACGTCGTTTACAAATATATAAAATATGATGATAGATACCCTGGGAACAATATTTTTAACGGAGTAACGTTCGGTAAGATTTGGAAGCGACATAAAGCATTTGTAATGTAATGGATTTGGCGTAACTGATAGTCATAATTGTGTTGTTTTTATTTTTATAGATACTTTGAGTTGGGCAGCTTTATTCGCCTCTCTCATAGTCATAGTGTTGGTGAGCAAATATGACTGCCCGATGGTTAAACGTTTCAACATTCCTATCTTTTAAGTGTCTACAAACAGTGCTTGTAGCCTATCAATTGATAACGATAAAGCAAGCTTTAACCTACCATCTAGTGAAAGGCGAATTGATGTATGCCCAGACGATATGTGGAGTAATTTGTTTGCTTATTTGCAGATAAAACCAGTAAACTGCCAAGAAAGTTTCCGGCGTAAAGTCATAAATCGTTTGAAATGACACTACTATTGGTGCGCCGCAGTGCCTTGTAACCTGGTTGTAATTGTATATTGTACTAGGGGGATCGAATATAATGTTAGGTCATAATTATTTGAACATATAGGTTTGATTACTCTGCAATTATCACGCTGGAAAATCATTGGGCAAGATATAAATCAATATTAAGCATATCAAGAAAGTACAAAAAAAAAAACCAAAAAGATCCCACAAAAACACAAGCAAGGAGGAAGCTAAAGCGATACCACTCTTAAATGCTAGAGGTGGCATCAGAAGGGTGTCATATACTTCCGAGAATTTGAAGGAATAACAGCCATAATATTAGACTATGTTTACCAAAACGACAATACTTGATCGAATGCAACGGCTTTGATAAAAAATATCATTTGAAGAATAGGGGATGGAAAATTGTACCGTACTTGCCTCGTAGTTCAGACTTGGGATACTCGATAGCCATTTGTTTCGATCGTTTCAGAACGCTGTTACGCTTTTTTTAATTAACCGAATGATCTTGATTTGCCCGTAAGACAACGCCAAATTATACGGTTCAGAATGCAAAATTCCGTATGTTGGAAGTATGAAAGTATGTGTGTTGGAGCATGATGGACAACAGTGGTATTACCTGTTGGACACTCCAATGAATAAAAAGTATGTAGCAATTGTTCACACTAATGCGTACAATTTTGTATAAATAATACGCTGGAAACTTATTGAATGTACCCCCAATATGATAATAGAAAGACAAGGAGACAACGAAACAAAGGAATTTCAATTATTTGTTTTTAATTTCTTCAACGATCCTAACTTCTACTTAGAAAAGTTTTTGCGCATTACTAGGATTACTACGATTGTCTTAACAAACAGCTAAGACAAAGCGCGAATGAAAATGAAATACAGATATCCAAAGCTTGGATCCACTTGCGTAGCAAAACTATTTTATGACTAAACACAACATGATGTTACCCGGGTCTGTTATCTACCACGTTTTAATTCTTTATGTATCTCTTCAAAACCCACATATGAAAACGAATAGCCCTCAAAGATAACATTCATGGTGGATTTCTCTAACAATTTAAGCAAAGCTCACCTGATTTGGTCGGGACTGTGCGATCTTGTAAGATTCTGTAATTAGTAATAATGCAATGTCACCAAAAAAACTACGATTTACCTTAATGATCAGTTCTATTTCGGGCACCGAACCATTCCGGTTGGCTCCATTATCTTGGCCTTCGTCGGACATCGCAGTTGTTTGTATTTTTGCCGCTGTTGGTGCTTCCTTCGCTATTGCGGTATTGAGATACTGTGTGAAATGTGTTTTCTGGTCGTAAAAACTTTCTCGTACTGCTGCTGGATACCGATGGGTGTTGTATTGGGCTGAACGGAGAATGTTTGATAAAATTAGATGTTGATTGATTGAAGTTTACTTTGAATGCACCGTTCAATGTGCTGTGCACACGGGCGTGGGTACAGTGTTATTTTTTTCCACCACACTTTCTCCTCTAAAGACCGTTTTTCGCTTTCACCGCGCTAGATCGGGTAAGTTTGAAAAGGCTGGGCGGTGGGAGAGTGAACGATTCGGATCAAAATTGTTTAAGGATGAAGAAAGCAGATGAAGGGCGATGTGGTACGAAATGTGCCTTTTAGTACAACTGCTTGTCGATATGCAGATACCGAATACCGTTCACTATATATTTGGCGAGCAATTCGAACAAAATCAAACACGCATTTACAACTTCACAAAATGCAATATTGATGCATGCAGAAAATCGGCATGTCTAGTTCCATCTATTCTATCGTTCAATCTTTCTGCTGTATCCTGTCAAACAACAACAAAAAGAAAATAATCTTAGTCCTACGTTGTAAGAACATTAACGAAATACAAGTGACTAGTGACACTATTTTTTTCTTTGTGGAACCTGCGTTGCTTCGTAAAGCCAACAGCAGAAAAAAAACATCTGTACACAACACACCAACATCCCAGTGCGCTTGGGTGCTGTTGCCGTCACTCGGATTCTATTGCAAAACAACCATCCTGGGGGCCTCTCATTCCCGCCCGTTCAATATTGGATTGGATGTTTTCCAGTTCAACGAGTCCAAAATGCACTTTAGCCAACAGCGTACACTTTCCGCTTGCGTGATCAATTTCTTCACTTCACTTCGAAAGGCACCGACTCACACACAAACACACTCGCGCCGTGCGCAATAGCAAGGATGACCAAAAGCCAGACGCGGAATGATGACTATGGAGTTGCGACGGGTCGTGATTGTTCCACCACAATCGTCTGATGGTGTGTTGGGTGGCCAAAAATTGCCGCCCTATTGCGACTCTGGCGATATTCTGGAAATCAACTATGGCGGTACGCGACCCCAACACAAAGACACCACCAACCGAAGCACTAATTTATAAAAAAAAATCCCGACGCCGTCCAGACACGCTGGTGTGGACGCGGTTCCTACCAACAGCAACATGTTTTAAATAAAGCGGAACGAGTTATAAATGGATGCTGGCGAGGAACTGCAATGGAAGGAATGCAACTGCGACTCGCTTTATCAAAACTCTACCACTCAAATCAGATAAAACAAACACAAAAATCACTCACTGAAAGCAGTCGAACCAGCAAATGATATCGCAACCTTTTGTGCTTCAAGTGCCGTACGCAATTAATGGTGCGCTGCTGGCGCAAATACACAATACGCTCACCCTTCAGCGGAGCTAGAGGCGGAGTCATGCATTGACAGTTCCGGAACCTTCTGAACAAGCAGCTTTCAACGGATAGAAAAAAATGCCCATGACAGAACGATGCAAACTATGGAAATGGTTTGCAGGGGCGCTCGGATTTTAAGCTTATTGATTCCAAATTGTATGTGGCATCAAAATTCACCACACCATATTATTCGGTGAATGGAGATTAAAGAAAACAAAATCCGTATTAACACGTTATACCACCCAAATTTGAGTAATGCCAATTGATACCGCCTAGCCGTATCAACGAAAAATGGATAATATGCTATACAAAAAGCCAAGTAAGCTTTAAACACTTGTGTATGAGCCGTGGAGACAGGCGCTGATAGCGAATGAATAGGGACTCTATATTTTCTTCAATTATTTTTACTTTTTTGAAGATTATCCCAGTTTGGGTATTTAGACAATTTGAAGGAAAACCCACTTCTTGCCTCGTTGTTGATACGTCCATGTGAAGACATGTTTTTTATTAGGAAGACAAATTAGGAATAAAACCCCTGCATTGCTAAAGGATCGTTGGTGTATTTTTGAGTGCTGTCAAAACAGCTGGCGATCTGTGACGGATCAGCACCTGACGTTTCTATGCGCTGGAATGTTCCAAAAGAACGCTTAGCGCTCGTACACATGGGTCAAACTTGACAGTTCGAGCGTTCGACGAACTTTATCAAATGCAGATTTATGCATGAAATTTTGATAGCTCGCTGTGTTCGCGAACTGGTGAACTGTCAAGTTTGTCCCGTGTGTAAGCACAGTAAGCACTGAAAGCAATCAAAATTTGCTTTGAGCTTGACAAATTTGCAAATTTGCTTTGAGCTTTTTGAAAAGCATATTCGATGATTATTTTCCATATGTACCTTAATCAATAGATAATAGTCATTAAATGTTAACGAAGCCCTGATTTAGATTTTCTTTAATTGTTTCATTTATTAGCTAAAAATGTACAATGTGTTCATTATATCATAGTACGATTATTTTAGCCAGAACAAAAAAATCTGTAAAGTTTTCGACAAATATCAAGCTTTCTCGCAAACTGCAGGAAATCATTATTGTTGGTTATTACTGGGCGGGGGGTTTCGTTCGTTTTCATACATGATTGGAACCCCAGAACGTCCCATTTGAACAAGTGCAGGAGCATCCTGACCAAGGTTTTGCTCGAGCCCCTGCCAGGATCTGCTGGTAAATTGATCCGCCGAACTGATTTGTGCAAGCTCATTCCTCCGTTTTGATGCCACATCCGTACATGTTCCATTTGCCTTCGATTCCGTATCGGCAACGTTAGGATGTGAAAAATTTCTCGCTTTGCCTGTGATCAAGCTGACATCCGCCGGTTCATTTGCACCGTTAATTTCTAGCGACATATCATCAATATCTGAGTAAAGCCGACCATTGGGCAGCAGATCGGGAAAGTTGGTTGTGTAACAAGTAAGCAATTTTTCTTTCCACGACTTATTGAGTGCCATCTCGGCCTCAAATACAGAAAGCAGCGGTCGGAAAAAATCACGCGATGTAAAGATGTCGTTTTCTGGGCATCCAACCAACACAAAACAATCAATGTCGATAAAATTAGCCAGCTTTTCGGGATTCACCTTCCCTATTGATATAAGGTAGGTGCGAACACCGCGCGATTTTGCCAAACGCTGTACTCTAGACACGATGTCGAGATAACCCTTTGTGGACAGCGTTGCCACAACGATCCCGATCGAACCGGCGTCCATGCAACGCTCGATAGCGTAGTATCTCCGACGTAACCATTTGGCCTGAAAGGCATCCGTTCGTTCCAACTTTGGATCAGTTTTTGTGGGATCGTACAAATAGCATTGTGACGCTTCAAGAGTTACTGCAGTATTGAAGAAGCTTAAATTGTCACGGCCAATATATAATACCAAACCGTTTGACTCGTGCGGTGTATGTAATTTCCAATACATTATGTCGGCCTTTTGATCAGCTTTTGCTAAACTAGCTATCACCATGTTCGGAAACCGATCCAATAGCGTGTCTCGTATCTTAGCCATTGCGCCAGTGTAACAAACCTCGTAGAAACATGTCACATGGACATTCCAGGTGACAAATTCTCTCGATAGTGTGGCGAGCAATTGTGCTTCGTCCAGCTTGAATTCGAAAAACACGTACAGCACCGGAATTCGGGAAACCTTGCTTAGGCAAGCATGTCCGAAATGAACTACACCGTCTGCATTCGCATGCGCCGCTGCAATCTCATCTACGCAGCAACTACCGTAAGATGTATCGGCGAGGACAAAAATGCTCAATTCATCGATTATTGCTGATTGTAAGTCATTAACGATCTGCACACTGTGGGTTAAAATGGTATCCGGAAATTGTAAGGCAACCTGTAAAGATGGGAACGGTCAAATAATATAACCAGAATGCTAAATGCGTTGTACTAGATTCGTTCGGTTCGGTAATTACTCGTTTCAAGTTGTGTTCCTTTATCCACCTGAGACAGCGTTGTTTTTGTTCACTATTCCATATTTCATGTAATAGCACATGGTCCACAACTGTGACCGGGGACTGATTTTGTATTATACTATCACCGGAACTAAATGCTGAACTCATTATTACGCAAAGTACATTGATAACAAACTAATCGGTACTGGTAATAACCTAGACTGTTTTGATTTACAATTTCATGACATGTGCGCCAGATGTCATTCTGCCCACAAACGGTACCCAATTAACAACACGAGTTATTGGCTGAATATAGCATTCCGAATCAGACTGCGCCCAATATTGAACATTATTACGCTGATTTTCCCTTTATTTACCTTTTAATTACGTGTAGAGCAAATGTTGCGAAATGTTAGCAGTTAAAAATCCTGAATAGCATAAAAATACTGGTCATAATACTGGTTCCATACACCAGAATCACCAGGGTCACCAGAATCCATTCTAGGTTTATATCCAGTCGCAGCCACATGTCAAGCATATCAACAATAATTCCCCCTGTAATATTAACATTCATTCTATTTAAAGACGAAAATGTGAATTCGAAGACGAAATACCGAACTCCATATGGTAAACAATAAATAGTTTTTTTTGGTCATTAGCATATTTTATTTAAAAAAATCGTGTTTGTCCTTTTTTACATTACAATCCGAACAAAATTGTGTAACTCGTTCATCCAATTCCACGGCCACGGAAAACTGAACCGCCATTTCTTGCTCTATCATTATGTTTCTAACCCGACACATGCAATAAAGCCACATACGATAATCGAAACTAAATGACTAGTGTTTTACTTCCTTAATCGAGACTAAGCTCCTTTTTTGCTTCAATTGCCTACTGCGCACGGGAATACGAAGATTGGCATGGTAACTTATGGTGACTTAGGAGAAATATCCATCTTGCCAACGAAAGACGATATGGAAAAAAGTTTCCAAATAAGATTCGTGGATGCAAGAAAATAGCATACCCAATGAAATGCAAATCATTTCATATTCGTATGTTGCTTCAAATATACACTGGAATGTAGACTGAAAACTAATTCATCTTGTTCTAGATTCACAAAAGGCCCATAACTTGTTAGAAAAGAGAGTATAGGATTCATACTATCTGGCAATGAGTTCATCATTTCAGATGCTTTACAGGGGTGTAAATTTAGATAAGGCCGGAATAATATTGGATGATGCACCATAGTAATAGCTTGGTACATTTCATTCAAAGGGACTACCTCACTAATACGTAGAAAATGCCAGGCTTCCTCAATGTTGAACTTTCCGCCGCCTGCAATAGAAAAAATGATAATAAATGTAGGCGTTTCTGTTAGTGTTATGTATTTACCTTCCTCGTATATGTTGAAAAGCAATGAGGGAACTTCATAACTCTCATTGTATAGAATGTGGTATTCGAAAGACAAAATTCTACCGGTATCCTCAATCGCAGCACAGGCAGGGTCTTTTTCAATCTCCTTTTCAGAAAAATCAATCATCGTACCGCCTTCAGTGCGCTTTTGTAGATGTAGGAATGTATCCTGAACATGTTGCTTCTTCTCCAAGCGAATATAAGAACGCCCACCCTCATTCACCCATCTCCACTGACTTCTACAGTTTCGAGAACCAACGACCAACTGGTCGCAGTAAAAGGTAAAATCACGTTCATGCATATCTTTTATACACTCTTTCCAATTTTACGATCGTGTCCGTGGTTGTTCAACATATAGCCAGATGGATAGCAGATTAGAAAGCAACTTATTTGGTGTTTGTCTTTGGAAATCCTTCGACGTGAAAGCATTGAATACATGAATCTTACGATTCCAACTCACAGGATGGATGTGTAGCTATCCTATAATAAAAAAGTAACATTTATTAGCTCACTAGCACCCGTCGAACATACTTTTTGACAGCCTCTAAAACAATAGCCACATTCATAACTTACGGAAAACATTTTTTTGTGAAAAGTTACTGCAATCTTAATTTCATATTTTCTCGCAATGATTTCTTCCTTCTTTTGTTGTTGGGGGAGGATGGTTGCAATTGAATATTCCGGTGAAAGAGCGATAATGTTTCGATTGCGATATTAATATTGTTCAATACCCACCTCAACATACTTTCTTACACACACATCCAAGAATTTGGTTTAGTGATGCGCTAGAAGCGATTGGAACATTTAAAATGCCCAGTCTTCCTAAATTCTTTTCACTCGTACTTTTACACGCAAATAAAGTCCTATAACATTTCTATTATGTTACAAAAATGCAATAAAAAATCAACAACAAAACCCAGTTTTCTCGATCTAAAATGTACAACAAAACATTTAGAGCAGACCTTCGATTATCCGGGGCCCGATTAACCGAGTGGTGGTTTATCCGTGAAACTAAAAATGACATATACAGAACTGTTTTGAGCTTTCAAGTAAAAGAATGTGTTATTCGAAAGACAAAATATTAAATGTATCCTCAATCGCAGCATCGGCAGGATCTTTCTACAATCTCCTTTTCGGGAAAGTCAATCAGAATAGGTGAATAAGGTTGGTTGTAGTAATATAGCACCAAATAAAACTTTCCTCATAGCTTAATAGCATAACGCTTACTTGAAAACATTCAAGTATTTTCATAAAGATTTATATCAAACACAAAAACATCATCTAACTGTTTTTTGTGATGATAATTCATTTCCAATTTAAAATATTGAACTCTGCAGTTTCCCGGTTTATCGATGCTATCATATTTGACAGATGGTTTGCATTCAGCTGTCGATCTTTGTTTTCTTTCGTGTGTCGTCAGCTACAATTTCACCACTATTTTACCACCGGCATGAGGTGAATACACCAGAGGAACGACCGAGGTTTTGCAGCGTATGTGCTATAGAAAAACAGCTAAAATTCTTCGCTGTTTCGTGCGTCTGTCACAATTCGGACGCGTCGAGCGTATCGATGCAGCGTATCGAATATGGTGCGTGTAGAAGTGTGTGTGTGTTTCGGTGTATCCACAACAGACTGAATGTAGCATTTTGTGTGCAGCAGAAATATATGAGAAAAAGTAATAAAGCATGCATGACAATAGTGACAGAATGTGTGACTCACAAAATCACACTGCTGGTAGTTTGTGATGAAGGCAAGAGTGCAAAAGTGGTTCCCTAGATACCTGCTTTCTTACTATGGCGAGTGTTGCGAGAGCGACTAGCGTGGCTATCTATAGGATATAAGCAATATGTGCTGCAGTGTCGTGTGTCTTAGAAAGAAATTGTGCATATGTGAATATATATATTTTTATTCTACATGCGAAACCTAAATAATTTCCATGATAGTTAGTGGAATTATTTTTCACAAACATCGCTTGGACGCAAACAATGGGCACAGTATCAAGAAGTAGAAGAAATCAAAGCATTAAAACAAATCTTATTTCCACAAGCGTATTCAACGTGCAAGTGAGAATGGGAGGGGGCGTTTGCTACTGTCGAAATAAGACGTATAGAGTGTAAAAGAGAGGCAGAATTCCTCTAAAGATTGTTTTTAAAGATTGTTAGAGGAAAGCGTGTATTTGGCTTTGCGAATTAATAGCAGTGTACAAGAAAGGCAACAATCAAAAATCTCTTCTCCTGGAAGAGAGAATCTCACCCAAAAGTTTCATTATATGCAAACCCTAACCTTCAGGCAAGAGCAATCCGTTTGCAAACAGTAAAATTTGATTGAAAAGTCAAGTGGATGAATCGCATGGCATGAAATGAAATACCTTTTACTTGGTTTGGTACGTTGGTTGGCTTTTATTATACCAAAACGCAATATCTTTGTACATCTTTCTTATGTTGTATTTTGCTATGGTTTATTCTCACCTGGATACAAGATGTGACCTTTCTCCGGAACCACGCATACGATATACTCTATTACGAGAGCGTCCTAAGTTTGACAAGTAAAGTATATACTTTCTCATTCGCTCGCAAGTGCCCGGAGGTTTGCTGCTCTTTTAGCTCGAATCTCAAGCAAGCGCGCACATTTCGCCAACTCCAAGATGGTAGAACGATGAAATAGCCGGGATTATTACGAATCTACCGCGAATGTACCATACTTTTTCATAACCTTCAGCTTCTTGCATCTGTCGCGCCTTGCTGCTAGATGACATTTGGCTGGGTTGAGGGTGACTGGGTTCGGATGCATCGCTGCACCTGTTGCAAATATAATCAACCAAAATGTGCATTCCGTGCCCCAGTAGGAAATGGTTGCGAGGACAGTGCAGTGAATGCATTCGTACGAACGCCACATATATCACCGTGCACAACACCTACATCCATGTTACTATCAACCGTCCAGGCGTGTGTAGGATTTACGAACCTGCAGAAAACTGCCAATTTTTCACGACAGTGATATTTTCCCGGTAGACAGCATGTACACCATGTGTGTTTGAGTAAAGTTGTGAATGACGATTATTCCGGATGTCGGATTTTTACGAGCGTAAAGATGGAAGTACGTGTTGAACGATTTTTCAACTGTTCTCGTTGCAACTGTTGGGCAAAGTCAAAAGGCATGTGTTGTGCAGCTTTGTAAAGCCGAACCACGAGTATAAACATTCACCATCGTTTCTGTTGATACAACAGCAAGAACAGCCGAAACAAATACCTTCTCCTGATCGATCGAAACCAAGTTTTTGTGTGCATGTGTATACAGACGAATGAGATAAAATGCATTTCTCCGTTAGTGCTACACGCTTTATTGCGGTTTGCATCGGTATGGTCCATCGCGAACAACCTGCGGCAACCAGTGCAGTATCATCCCGCAATTATTAATATCTTGTCGCCGCTGTATGTCTGTGCGCGAGTGTGTTTACGTTGCCGTTAAAATTGCTTGCTAACAGCAGCCTGCCCTACATCTGTATATCGCATATCACCTACGGTTTTATTTAAGCCTGCAATCAAACCAGAACCCACCATCAGCAGAGCAAAATCCTTGTAAAACGGACAAAACAATTAACTGTTCGGTCGATACATCTTCACCACTCGTAATCAGCGTAACCAAATATTGTTTCCTGTCGGATTTGTGTGGAAAGGCAACAGGCCAAGGACTCGGCTATGGCGACTCCAAAGGACGAACGAACAAGCAATGCGGCAGCCGTGCCCATTAATGGTAAGTGGAACATTTGAATCATGTATTTTTTTTTTCTTATTATTTTGGTACTTACTCTGAGAAATGCTCCAACTGTTGTGAGTAAATTGGTCTAACATTACAAGCAAGGAACATGGAAGCAAAATCGACATGTATAAATGATTTTTCTTGAACTAGTTTGAAAAGTATTTGTTTTACTCAACACATTCACATTCGCAGTGGTTAAACATGGGAAACATATAAACACGTGTATCGTTATTGTTAGATACTTAAAATCTGACCATTAAATCTGATCTTATTTATCTGAAAATGAAAAGTACGACGAAAGAATAAATTAAATTAAGCACGTAACCTTGGTGCATTACACTTTGCCGCAAAACTGATGAGCAAAACACACTTTGGGTTTGCTATCATTTCGTCTAATTAAGGGAGACGTAACCGTTCTAACATGTTTGCCGTACCTACAAATTGCCTCCGCTGTAGTGAACATGGGGAGGTGATAGAAAAAAAATTCCTAAATTGTTTCCTCTAGTGGTCTTGCTGAAATGGGGTGCATTTGTTGGTACGATGTTTACATAAGCTGTCGCTACTAATACACTTTCCGAGATGGCACATCGGATCCCTGCATTCTCATTCTGCTTCATGCTAAACACTCATTGGCACTGACCGTGGTATGATCTAAAGGGGAAAAAAACGAAGAACACATCGCTAAAAAAAGATTGCTAGTGCTCCAAACAGCGTGAAGTATGTGTGTATGTGCAGTTGGCGTAAAATAAGAGAAATGATGGTAATGCAATTTATCGACTTCAAATCGAAGTTAAATTAACGGTTCCAACTTTTCGACGTTCCTTATTTATTGCATGTATGTGTAAATATATTCGTTGTTATTGTGTTAGTTTGCTTTTTCAGTATAAACCCCTATGGGGTAGCCAACCCCCATCGGGGGGTACTCTGATCTTTCTCATTTAAACACTCAGACCAATCAACCAAAGTAGCAGAAGCGTTGCATGCAACGTTGTTTGCCAACATGTCGATGACAAATTTTCTTCGAATGAACATTATTCACCAATCAAAACGTCGATCAAACGCGTCAAGGGTATAACAAAGAAATCGTACGTGTTTATATAGAACCACAATACAGTGAGTGTATGGTAAGCATATTGTTTTGCTTCTCATAGGTATATTATCCCTGTGCTCCATGTTCTTCGTCCCACTAATGTCCATTCCCATTTCCGGATATGTTACTGACTCATCACACTTGCTGGCCTTACAACTTTAAACTTTTCAAATATCGTCCGTTCTTCCACTTTATTGGTATGTGCATATTTTAGCTAGAGATTAGTCTCATGTTTGCAACTATCTCTTCTCAGTGTTATGACCTATTGGGTCACACCTGTCACTTCCTGGCTTATTAGATTTATTTGACCACGTAGCCGATTCTGGTTAAAAGGTCCGGTGAAGGGAACGGTACAAATATGCAGGTTTCGCTGCATCTCGGGGAATTAAAAAAGTATTATCGTAGAAAGTAGAGTAAGAAAATAGCGATGAGAATGTAGCTGGAAACAATATAAGCGAATTTTGATTAATCTTTTTATAATGGAAGTCGAATCCGTACGAAAGTACGTACGTAAAACATGTAACATCAGCAAACCGTCGAAAGAGACATTGATAATGCCCGTCAACCTACCAGTCTAAAGATGCAATTAACCCTCCCGCGCTCCTTGCTGCTGTTAACAAATTCGTACCACATACGTTTTGCAAGACCAAGTTTACTTTACCGTGCTAAACGAACCAGGATCAGTTTCGGACAATGTTTTCCATTATAGCTCGTATGTCATGAATGAAATATTGTTCTGGCTTGAGTGATTTTAATATTCTCTCATCTGTGTTTAAGCCTACGGATACGGATATAATATATTTGTACAATCTATGGCAATAAGAAATCGTAATAAAATGCTACGACGTCCCTTGAGATTTTTGTAACTTAGTAAGACTTAGAAAGTCACTTTGTGTGTCAACAGATAACTAATAGATACATGCTGGACAAAACAAATCAACCTGTCAAGTCTGCTTCCTTTTGCGGCAGTCCTCGAATGCGCCTATTTCTTCCACGGCTTTAAAATGGAGCTACAAATAATATTCATTGTAAAGCACACGAGAACAAACACAAAAAAAAACAATTGTTAAAGAGGTAAGGAAAGAGGAGAAGATAGGGATGGAATAGATCGTTTTCCCTAGCGAAGCGGAAGATAAGCCTAATGTATGTCAGGTCCGTGCAAACCAAAACTTCTCGTACCCATTGTCGTATCCGGTAGTCTGTCGATACTCTTGACTGCACTTATCAAGGAGGGTCTGTCGGTTTCAAATACCACGCAGGACTATAAAAGATGATCCACATCGTGAAATCCAATCCCACAGTCACTCACTTTTGTCTCCTGTTAGATTGATACGCTGCAAATATGCATCCATTGCGAAATGATTCGGGACGCACATTTAATGGGAGCTTACTCAACTAACCCAGCGGTCTACGGGAACTGAACATTGAACAAATGTTTAATGAGCAAACCTGGATCTTTTCTACGCGCTAATTGAACTACGAGCATGGCTCAGCTGTCAAACTGATTTGTGTTACTGTCAAATTTAAACAATTTGATATTTAAAGTATATTTCAATTTATATTTATTCAAAACTAGTCACAAAATTATGATGATTTCATCACTGGAGTTGTTTACTGTACATCCTTGCTTGCTGAACATTTTGACAGTTCAAAATCATCTTCGATATGTTCAAAGAGCAGTTCGAACATGGACAAACTGGTTTGTTTTTCATGGAGCAAAAATGTTCAGCAAACATATTTTCCATACGATTTGATGTTTCTTGTTCAATGTTCAGTGCCTGTAAACCTCCGGTCGAACTTGAGACAGTTGCAGAGAAACCGAGAAAATGGAACCGCCCGAGTTCATCCGCAACCCACATGCTCTGCCATCGAGACAGGAATAGTTGCAGTGGATTGCGTAGTACTTCTTGGTAAGAGATGGGTCGGCCGTAAAAAGGCCTTCTCTGACGTCTGTTTTGGCCAGTGAATCTTCCTTCTCATTGCCGGGGATTCCACAATGCGAAGGGACCCAGATTAGCGATATTCTAAACGTCTTGTTGAACATTGTCAATTGCGAAGCAAATCAACAAATTTGACTAAAAAATAGTCTTGGCTCTTAACAGCCCTTGAATTCTTCAGTGTCCCTATAGCGCTAAGACTATCTGTAAATATGAAGTACTGATCAGGGGAGCTCGCTGCTATTAACAATAGTGCTTCAGAAATTACGGCAAGCTCAGCCGTGAACACGGAACCTGGTTGTAATGGAATACTGGTTCATTTTGTCAATATGGCCGTACTTGTTCACGTACTTGTTCAAAATGCCCGGTTCGGCTCTCGTGCAAAGATCGTGAGGAATGATCATGACCTCGTCACGCAACGAGGAGTCTGTACTAATAATGGAATTGTAGCAATCAGGAAGGGTAGTGCGGTTTATTGCTTGTGAGGTGCTAGGATTGATTTGCTGAGCGACACACTTCTGTTTGCTGATCATCCTGTAGGAACTCGTGTCGTAGGTTCACCAAGCCTTATGATTCTGTTGAGACGGATGCTGTACCGATGTTCGATGTTGATTATGATTCCAAGTAATAAGCAGGACATCAAGAGGAACTGGATTCCCCACCTGATCGGTAACTGCGATGCCGTCGAATCTTTTTCGTAGTTGATTACTATCAGCCGCACATGATGCAATGCAATGCATTCGAAAACTTCTTCTTCGATTCTACACCAAGAGTGCACTTGCGCGTACACCTTATCGCCCGCCTGTGATTATGCATATTAAGCTAAGATGGTATGTATGTACGGTATACCAATACCAAATATGTTCGTATTGGTCGTCCAAGCATGATTTCTGCTGGTGACATTTCGATATGGTGTAGATCTGTAGCATGTTAGGAAAAGTTCTATTGCTTCGTCTAGTTTCTCTCCTCCTGATCGAAGATTACCCATACTATTTTCTATACATCTTTGTGAGTTCTTAAGCTTTGGAGTGTGAAAGGAATTATTTATGTGTTTACGCTCAAAAATAGTTTAGTTTTATAAAAATAACAATAGTTTTGATAAAAAATCCTGCTTTCAGAAATCCTATCAAATTAAAACACATACCTTCGTATCACAACCATAATTCTCGTTATGGGGTTTACGGCTAATATGTACACTGCTTAACAAGGTTATTGTATAAACAACCACCAACAAATTTTTCACGAATAGGCCAAATACAATTTTCAATATTTCTATCAAATATTTTGATATTTGAGTACACTGTTGGTATGTGCTGAAATAAAAATCCTTTAAAAAAAATAAAATCAAAATGTATAATAATACTTTTGAAAGCACGTCTTACAACTTCTACTTTGGGCCACCTTAATATCGGAGCCCCCCACGACCGCTCAGTCCGTTAGGAAGTTCCTCTTTGGGCGGCATCGCTCCGGCGGCACCATTTCTAGGGACTACGATGCTGTAATCTCCCCAATTTTAGGAGCTATGTATTGGATGCTTAATGGAAGCATTTGCTTCCGTATTCCAATACGTAGAGTACCGTAGTCTTATAGACTGGTCGCGCACGGGACGTCCATGTCCTGCCCACGTCCATATCGATCTTCGTGCAAAATCGAGCATAAACGCATATCCTTTATCGTGCGTACAAGCGAGACAACGTGTGTCGTACGATCAGTCCGTATACTCCGTACGCATCTTTCTAATAGATGCGTAGCGTTCAGAGAGGATCTGGGATCGTTCGCGCTAGTTCCTTTCATAACATTTTTTTTTCGTATTTAGATATACGAATACGTTTGTATGCTGACGTTAGATAAAAAGTGTTGTACAAATCGGTAAGTATTATTCTGTGGAACTAAAGGTGGAAATGGTTTATGATAATAAGATAATATGAAACTTTAATTTCTGCCGGAAAATAAAGCCACGAGTGTGCTCTCAACGTAAAAAAACAATAATAGAGAGCAATATCGTGTGCTTTTTTTGTGTAATTTATAACTGTTTCAAAAAATTATATTGTTTTATTTAGTTTTTGATGTAGTGATGTTTTTTTATGCAGTTCATGTGTTAAAGGGTGTCCCCGAAAGTATAAGTACGATTTCTAAATGACGTATCTAGGATGACGTAAAACAGCTGATATGCTTGATATGCTTGATTGTTTACATTCAGAGCTACTAGCTAGTGCATTAAAACTATTTTTTTCAATAGCGTCTGTTGAAATGCGAGGCATTTCCGTCGAAAAGCGCAAAAGCATTCTGCACAAATGGTGCTCGTCACCTAACATTTCGCTAAGTCAATTAGCGAAATCGGAAGGTGTGCGTATCGGAGCCGTACGAACCGCCATCCAAAAGTTTCGGGAGGAGTCCAGCTTCGAGAATATGCCGAAAGTGGCCGAAATCCTGGCCCTGTCGATCAGCAGTTGGACCGGGACATAGCAAAAGCGTTCAAGCAAAGAAAAGAAATTTCCATTCGCGATGTGGCTCAAAAACTGGGTACATCAAAAAGTAACATCCAACGTGCCAAGGCAATATTGAATTTAAAAACGTATAAGAAACAAAAAAACCGAAACGGAGTACAAAACAGGCCGCATGCGTTAAATATTGGGCTCGGAAGCTGTACGACAAGGTGCTGTGTCGCCAATCCTCATGCATCGTGATGGACTCTTCCGGGTAGTCAATATTACACCGTACCTGAAAGCCAAGACATCGAAGAAGCCGACAAATCTATATTCCCCGAAAAATTCGTAAAAAAGGCGATGTTGTGGCAAGCCATTTGCGAATGCGGGATGATGTCCGAAACGTTTGTGACAACGAAAACGATAAGGACGGAACCCGACATCCGGGAGTGTTTGAATCGACGTTAATCGACCCATAATCTAAAATCATGTTGGTCCAGTGTTGTGTTGGCAAGTTTGGCCTCTGTCCACTATACCAAAGACACGATCGCGTGGTATGAAGAACATGAGGTACGGTACGTGCCGAAGGAAATGAATCCCCCGAACTGTCCTGAAGCCAGACCGATTGAGTTATTTTGGGCGCAAACCAAGGCACACTTGAGAATGCATTTTAGGAGGACATTTTTTTTCAAAAAGACAGGAAGAAAGTGTCGAAAATCGTTCGGGACAAGTCTGTGCTGAGCCTGATGGAAGGCGTCAGATCAAAAGTGCGATCATTGGCATACGATTATTATTTTTTTTTTTTTGGGGGAAATAGTACAGAACACTCCACAAATTCTATTTATTAAAGAAACATTCAGTTTCTGGAACAGGTTTTATTTTTGTCTATCTTTGAAATCGTGCTAATACTTTCGGGAGCACCTTTTATGTATGTCATTAAAAATATTGATTTGATAAAAAAAATTCCTTATTATCGGAAACCACTTCGCTATTTGTTTGTGGCGTTTAAACATGCTACCGCTGCTGTTTTTTACCGTTATGCCTTCTTCCTAGTTCTTAAAACGGTTCGATCATAATCCTTCTGTTTGCAATCCATCCTTTTTACTCCACAACAGCAATGCTGCTTAAGTGGGTGAGTACTAGTTATAAGCGGGTCGGAGCCATCTGTAAGCGACCCGAGTCGACCCGTAGGTACAATTAGGTTCAGTAGGTGCAACAATTCCTTCGGGTTGGAGTAGATTCAGTAAGTCCAGTGAGTGTAACGATTCCGGTAGGTGTGTGCTACCATAATGGGGTAGCCTGAAAATTTAAGCAGCAAAAAATTAAATAAAATGGATGAACAAATAACTTTTCAGTTGTTTGGGAGATGCTCGAAAATGTTCGGTTGCATAAGCTAGGCCAGCAATGTACCCAAAATAGAACAATTGAGTGATCCCGTCGGAAATCGTGCTGGATCTATGGGCTCGAGTAAGTGGTTTCATACCAAACCGGAAACGGAA
This sequence comes from Anopheles moucheti, assembly GCF_943734755.1. Classification (NCBI taxonomy): domain Eukaryota; kingdom Metazoa; phylum Arthropoda; class Insecta; order Diptera; family Culicidae; genus Anopheles; species Anopheles moucheti. The sequence goes on from NC_069142.1 coordinate 16,595,372, forward strand.
TCGACGGCACCTCCAGCGCTGACCAAATCCGCCACATGTGACACCTCATCGAGGTTGAGTTGACACCTCGACTATTGTTGTCATCGTCAACACCGACACCTACACCTTATCCTTAACTGCCCTGGCAAGGATTGGAGCAACGGCTCTGGTCAATTCTCCACGTTTCAACGTAAAGAACAGGCCGTTTTGAGCACGGCAGATCTTACTTACTTGCTCCTGAACTTCTGTAAGATTTACATTTGATCTAAGGTCTTTGAGAATTTCAGCATATAAGGCGGGTTCCTCAGACTTTAATAGGACCGCCTCTGGCGTTTGTCTTCTGCGTTTGGCCTTCGGCTGGGAGGCTTTGATGAAGGGACTGCCGCCTTATACGGCTCCGCCTTCTTGGTCTTGAACTTTGTTTGAAACTTCTGAGTCGTCAAGTTTGAATAGGACGGCGACTCTCCATTAGTCCTAACAGCCATTTCAAGGGAGTTTTATCCCTCTTTACTACAGGGCAGGACTGGTCTGCCAGCACCAGGACATCCAAAATAGGCGTATCTCCATCTCTAGGCCGAAAACAAACATTGCCATTCCACTTGGTATGCAAATTAATATGACGGTCTAGCTGCATTCCACCCGGGACCACAATGAGGTGGGTGTCGGATTTTTCCCGGCACGGCAGTGCACTTTACTACAACTCCAGGTAGTATGGTATAAGTATATGGTATAAGTGAAGTACGATCCGACGAGTATAATCGTGTCCTAGGGTGAATTTTTACAGCCAGGCGGCAATTGTAAGAAACATTTCATTTTCTTTGGATCGGACACATCTTTTTTTATATATAGCATATTTAATGCAATGAATTCAGTAAATATTTCTTCGTTTCAAACCAATCATCACGCTTGGTTGTCAAAATCCTTCCCAGGGCTCGTTAATGTTCGTGGACACGCTCATATGCCGTTGTGTTGTCTTCTAAGGCTGTTTTAATGTCATGCGGCTGCGATTGTTGTCGTAAGTGCTCGCGCTGTATTAGAAGCACAATTTGAAATATTGTGTTCCTAAGGATAATTCATAATTTAATATCTTGTTCGAATTTATGCATTATACCGGGATCAATTAGAGTTTTTTTTTGTTTTACTTTTTTTTTTTGCAGCATTGTCGAAAGATGCCGCATGTACGAATGACGGGAGATATGAGATTTTTACTCAACCCCCAAGTGTTTTTTCGAAGGACACCGCATGTACGAATATCGGTTTTGATATGAGTTTTTCATCCAGTAAACAACTTTCTTGGACCTTATACCCATCCCCATGGCTTCACCATGCGGTATGCTTCGTGAGGAAGTCTATGCATTAGCATCACATCTACGCTACTGCATCATGTACCAAGTTCGTGAGATAGAGTGACAGATCACGAAACAAAGATCTTCTTACAATTCTTGACCACATACGATTGACGACCGCTATTACGTGCAGCAGCGGAATAGCAGCTTCTTTGCTATAGACCTCATAGCTTTTCAACGATGTCCCACTCAACGTTCTTCTTCATAAACCCAATGAGGTTTGCTTTGCTGAACGTTGCTCCGCATTTGGTAAACACTTCCCACCTTTCTTTGATGAATCAGGTGCGGTGAAACAGCACGTATTCTGCTGTCTACTCAACGCTTATGTGCGCGAGGCTTTGTGAAGAATTCGCGTAGCAGTACTTGTACAAGTAATTTAGAAAACACTCCTGGTCAGAACAGAAATGCGTAATGAAGAAGATGACTTCTATGTTTTCTTCCCGTTTATGCAGGTACATCTGGAATCATTGTGTGGGTCCATCTATCCTTGGTTGAGCAATTCCAATCCCAATTCCAGCAATTCTAATCCTTAGAAGTCTATACACACTGTCGACCTTACACTGTTTGTCATATACCACCTTAACGTGTGCCCAAAACGCGACATTTTCGCAGCTCAATCTGCAAGGAGATGTCTACTACTGCTTTTAGAGCCTCCAAGGTTGAACAGCATTGCCATTAGCGTATTTGACAACTGATTGTTTTTGTTGTTGCTGCCGTACAAGAGATGCCGCCGAGATGTTTTGGCAGTCATAGATGATCACTCCTAGATACTAGAGATGACAGACAGATTTAATACAATCTGAATCCACACGCGTATGCCGACTACTTTTTTGTGGCTGGTCGACCACAAGGTCGGAAGCAAGGAGTTGGACCTTCTCAATAAAGTCGCCGTGAGAGCAATGTCATGCTAAAACGTATCAGTTCAGCTGCTGGGGGTAATTCTAACGTCAGAACTCCGTCATACATTATGTTCCTAAGCGTTGGACCCGATACTGATCATTGAGGAACACTATTATTTTTATTATATTTATGAACATGAGGAACACTAATACGGATAACGTTTTATGAGCACTCAATTATAGCCATTGTTTTATTTTACCAAAGCAAGATCGCATTTCATAATAGAAATCATCATTGTTAACTTTTCATCACTTCGCTTTCTGTTGTAAATATGATACTAGTACATTTAACTTAACTGGCACGAAGAGGATGAATTCTTACAAAATTGAATGTAACAGATCACTATGACAGGAAAAAAAGAAACATAATTAGCGTTTCAAGCGACATATAGAAAGGAAAATAAAGGGGAAAAAGGTTACACGAATCTCGGTAGGTGGATTGGCACGAACCTCAAAAGGACAATTTGAAGCGTTCGCCATAGCGTTCACCAACCATTGTTGCGGGTTCCGAGAATAACGGAGGTTTAGGAGGAGAAACGGAAAAATGCACTCAATCAATTTCCCACTCATTGACAAACACTTTCCATTTTCCTTCGGCATCTCTCAACGCTTCCTTCGTGTTTCCGTTTACCATATTTTCATCAGTGTGACGCAGCCTGCAGCCCTGATTGCTGTATTCGACCGGTAAAGAAAACTGTGCCACTATAGACCATCTGAACCATTTATGCTTCCTTCCTCTCCACGCTTTGCTTTACTGTACTAGCTAACATCAGTTCTTCTTCCCATGCTAGCGTACACACGGCTAGCAAAGACCGAGCAATACAAGACCTGGGCGCGCGTTACGTTCATATTCCATAAAAACATTAATCTACGCTTTTCATTGTTCAGCACGTTCAGTACCTCGTTCCAATCGGAATTGGTTTTCTTAATTGTTTAAATTTTATTACCCGGTTTGTCGCTCGCGTTTCAGATGCGAGCAGTATACTAAAGATCTATTAGTAGTTGTTTTGTTCGATCGGGCAAAGTATTTCAGCCACGGTGCATTTAATCGAACACGCGTCTCTTTTTCCCAATTCAACTAGTATAAACGTTTTCATCCGTTATTCATCCGTTTTCACGTTATTTTCACGTTATTTTCATCCGATTTCAAAGAGGTACCTCATTCTCAAATGCTCACTCACGCACGCAAATGAGCAGAGTGAGTGAGGCTGCTCATTGCCCAACATTACACGCAATGTTTTTTGCTATGAGACACACTTTTAATACATGCCTTTGAAAGTTTTAGGTACTTTGGGTGGGAAACGCTCTTGCACGATATCCTATTTATGTCATTTAAGATCAGCCTTCCTAGCTCACGACGAAGTTCTGCACTTTCACCAACTACATAGCCCCGCAGTGTCGACTTCGCTGAGTCCGAGTTTCGGAATAATCGTCCTGATGCTTTTACGATCGAGACCCCATATCAATCTCCAGTATAGCAAACTCTATGAGCTCTCTCTGGTTGCCGAAAACCTTTCGGCCACTCATTCCGGTTCCATTCATACATTCACGCACTCCGCGATATCTCTGAGGTAACTTGCGAACTAGTACCAAAATGAGCGTGGGCTGTGTACTAAGACAACAGATATCTTAACAGTAAGCTATGATTCTGATTACGACATCATAATTCTGACTGAATCTTGGCTCGATGAGTCTATCGCTTCGTCGATGCTATTTGATAATGATCGCTTTGCAGTATATCAAACTGATCGCTCCGCTGATAATAGTACTAAGTTCAGTGGTGGGGGAGTTCTAATTGCCGTATCTACGAAACACACCTCGGCTACTTGCACTCCTCTCTGTACCAACGCACCAATTTACCGTTTAATTAGGTGGTAAATAAACGGAAAATCTGCATGTCACAAGGACTATATGGTGTATAGCTCTAATAGCAATCGTTTTAGCTTTGGAAGTTATATAAAATTCTGAAATAATTATTTTTTTACGAAAAAGAATCATGTCAATTCTGAAAAGTTATAAAATTAAAATGACCTTGAGTTGAAGCTAACATTTGATCAATTGAGCAGTGTAAACTATAAGTGTTGAATTAAGTTTGATCGCAACATGGCATCGATATTGGGTAACGTTTTCATAAGTTATAAGCATGCAAATTTCCTGGCTACCCGGGTAACCGGTTGCCTGGAATTGGGTAGAGCTTTAGCGTTGAACGGTTTAATTGGCAAAAAAGGAAGTACAACCTAAAGATTGTCTTTGTCAATACCATACACTTATATAAAAAATCGCAAACATAAAATAAAAATCGGATGATTCGACCGTATGCTATTGAAAAATAACATTTCGCCGTTTAAGAATGATGTCAGTCAGAAAATGCTCTTGACTGGCGCTAACGAAAACACACAACAAAACCAGTGCCTTTCCCAATCAGTCAATATCGATCCCAAATCGGATCTCAATAGGATCCCAAAAAGCAAAACAACACGGTTTCTCACTCTGTCTTCAAACAATCAATCCTGTCATAGCGAGAAAGCACATTGGTTGAGGTCTATCTCCAACAAAATCCCTATAAAATCCTATTCGGATCCAATCTCTATAGAATCCCAATCGGATCCTATCCCCATAGAATCTCAATCGGATCGAATCCTTTCAGGATCCCTATCGGATCGAACTCTTTTAGGATCCTAATCGGATCGAAACTTTTTAGAATCAAAATCGAGTCGAATTCTTTTAGAATCCGTCATTTGCATTCCGAGCCGATCGAATCCTTCAAGGGATCGGATCTTGGAATCTTCCGAATCGCAATCTTCCCAGCACTGGCCGGAAGCATAATCTCATCTATTTTTTTGTTGTATGCGTTTGACGTTTCCAGGCTTATGCGCTTAAAGTTCCCTGAATATATAGAAGCCTTATAGAAAAGATAAGCCAAGTTAAGCCTAGGAAAAGACCATTAGATTGTATGAAGCTAACCTAATGAAAGGTTCGGTCAGCTGCTCAACAAATGTCAAAACAAAGCAATTTGGCAGCTGGTCTGAACCAGGTTAGGCCATGTTTGCCGTATGCCACAAATGCGAAAAAAAATTTTTTTTTATGAAAACACTAAAAAAGGATTATTGAATCAGGTTTTTTAATATTGTTTGTTGTATTCGTTGTGTTTGTTGTGTGTTAGAATCAAATGTCAAGCAAGATGCCGTAACACTAGAACCGCCGGACTTTGCAACCTTACTAGAACCGCCATATGGGACAATTTTGTCCCATTCGTTATGTATACATTTTTAGACATGTTTATTATTACCTAAGGGTTTCTTGTGCTAAAATAATTAATAAACATCATAATTAGGATTAATAAAGCTTTATTAGCAACTTAATTAAAATTGAATTGAGATCATATCAATCGCATACCAAGGATATCAAGGCCAGGTTTTTTACATTAATATAATCTTTTAGGACTTTTAGTGATAAACGCTTTTAGTTATTCCTTATAGGGTTGTACGACAGTGAATCGAGGCTTATAGCTATTAATTTTTTATACAATCAAGTGATAACTAGGGTTTTTATGATCATAAAACAAGTCTTTTGTTCTAAATTGTTTGGGTTTACGCGGGCGTATGTGACTCCCTTTAGAAACATTACAAAAATTCGATGTCAATATAGCTCTAAATGACCAAAAGAAGAGGACAAAGCTTTTCTTGAAAGCAAAAGCAATACCTAGATTAATTATTTTAAGCATCTATAACACATCTTGTGGTTTCTTGGTATCAGGACATTATATTAAATTGCTTCATCAGAACCTGGCTCACATGAAACGCATACGTACGAAGCTCTTTGAGTACATTTTTTATATACTGGTCTATTGCGTGTAAAGCATTCGTTAGCACTTTTGCCCTCGGGACAAGACATTTGAACCTGGCAACGCCGACGAACACAAGTTCTGGAACACAATCTTCAAGCTGATTGTCGGATGATTCACCAGATGAGCATACCAATGGATCAAATAAATCGCAGTCAAAGGTATCGGCCAGAGGATCCCCTTCTGATTGATGATTGGAAATGTCATTCAGGGCAGCGATAATATTTTCGGGTCGTAAACCACGCTGGTGCACCGTATTTAGATACTCTTGAAAGCGCACAAATAAAAATTTCACCTTGCAAACACTTGCAATGTCCTAAGTACACCAGGCAAACTGGTTACGCGGGTGTTGGGAGAGCATACACAGCGACCAAGACCAACAGGCAAATCGAAACGTGAAGGCTACTTGTTTGCAGCTGCAAGTATTGTGCTGGGGATCCCTATACGCAATAACCAGCAGTTGATGCTTTGTGTGGAGAGCTGGGGATCAGGCACTCAGACGAACCAGTGCTTCCAATAAAATTGCGGTAGAGTGGTGGTGTTTACTGTTGGTGGTGTTTACAAAAATGGTGTTTACTTTTATTAGCCGATTGATAATAGCGCAAAAATAAACACGTAGTAAGCAAATGTAAAAGCAGGTATGCAGATGAATACTTTCGCGCGCTTTTATTGTTGTATTCGTATTCACATACCTTGTCACGAAAACGCATACGCGTTAGTGCTGCCAGACTTGCAGAACCACATCCATCACTCGCTGACAGCAGGAATATCAGCCATCATAACGTATTTTGCCTATGGGACAAAAATGTCCCATTTGGCGGTTCTAGGTTGGAAATGATTTTTTTAAAGTACCATATACCATATACACAATTTTTGATCGGCGCATTCGAAAGATCGTTAAAAATAAATAAAAGTCACAAAAATTCAATGAGTTGACACGACGGCAAGCGGAACAACACATTTTTTCGAGTGCGATGGGACAAAAAAGTCCCATCGGCGGTTCTAGTGTTAATAGAGGCGACACTGCCCAGCTCAAAGTCTCTATAAAAACAACAAACAACAACTTGAAGAACTAAAGTAGATATTTCAAAACTACTCGAAAAGTTAAAAAAGTTAGTAGTAAAAGTTAAGGATTGTTAATTTTCCTTTAATTTACTCAGTTGCTAGTAAGGCGTGTATTACATAAATTGGATATCGTGCAAGTGTGTATTAAAAGTGTGTCTCATACCAAAAACGTTGTGTGTATTGTTGGGTAATGAGCAGCGACACTCACTCTGCTCATTTGCGTGCGTGAGTGAGGATGGAAGAATGGAATTAATAAACTGCCTGAAAGATGGGAAAATATTATAGCTTCTGACGGGCAATACTTTGAATAAAATATATTGTAAAAAAAATATATATTGCATAAAATTTCGCTTAAAAATTCCGGTTTTTAAGTTGTACACCCAATAGAAGTAGTAGTAGTAGTAGTTTTATCAGGATATTATATATTATTGTTGTTTATTGAACGTCCGCCGAAAACACGTTAATGAGGCATGATTTATGTATAATATTTACATGAGGAATGTACAAGACGTAACAGGAACTTATTAAGGTGTTAACGGAAAGCGAAACATTTGTTTATACGAGGGCAGAGACATGTTAACACTTTGTTGACGGGCGATTTTTAGCCAGAACGTGCTGGTATCGCCGCAAACATTTGTTGTCTTAGGCGCTTATTCATTTCCTGAAATCTTTCATCATTAGCTTAGAACGTCCAGAAAATAATCCAGAAAAGAACACAACACAGAAAACAACTACACAATCAGAAATAGCCCGTGTGCATGTATGTGCGCGCGCGTCTTTCATCGATGCGCCGGTCTTCAGGACGGACATGTCCGTTCCCCGTCAACAACGTTCGGCTGAGCGAGGACGGACATGTCCGTCCCCCGTCAACAAAGTGTTAAAATCAAATTTGTCAGAATGATCGTTAAAACGGCGGATAATGGACTTGAACGGAACGTTATGGCCGTGTTGTGTGCGTGAACGTGAAAAATGTAGTGTTCGATGGTGCCGTGCGGATTGTCTCGGTGTTGTCATGCGAAGTTCACCTAATAAATACGTCGATATTCCCTAAAATTAGTCCTACTATAAATTATGTATTATAAATGAGGCCTAAGAATTGACAACGCACATTATAGACGGTAACGACGAGCTGTCAGATCGAAGCTCGAAGCTCGAAGCTTGCGGATCGCGTACCGAGTGAACTTTCGTTGAACAGCTTCAAGCCGTGTTATCCACTCGCTTGTATGTGGACAGCATACCTTTGAACAATATTCGAATAACGATCAAACAAGCCCAGCGGTCAAGCTTTTACTCGTTTCTCTGCGTTTCACCCACTTCCAACCCTCGTTGGCCTATACTTTTACGCATCGACACATGCTATCTCCGTTTTTTTGTTCGTCAAGCATGTTCTTGTCTCGCTCTTTCCGAACTTTACGAAAGTTTCGCACCGTCCGCGATGTGTATGTACACGTTGAGCTTATGGAATTATCCATGTGTGTGTAAAAATCATTTTGACAGGACCGACTTTCCGTAGTAGCCATAGTTTGTTTTGCTTCGACGTGGAAAGGTGTCTTGTGAGAATAGAAGAAAAATGGTGTATAAAACCATTAAAAACGATTAAAAATGGCATCCAATCGAAAGAACCAAATACCTCCCAGTGACTGGAAAGGGAAACCACGGAAATCGGAAAGAGAACATTGAGAAAAGTGGTGGAAAGTTGACCAACGCGACAAGACAAGTTGACGCTGAAAATATATTATGGCTACCGCGGGATTTTGGTAAGCAATGAAATTCAATACATTTGGACTAATTCATCTAATTTACATCTTGCTTTTATTGGTGTAGTTATTTTTTTGTTATTGTAAAGTGATTGGCACGAAGGACAAGACCATGAACACTGTCCAAGAAGAATGAAGCGGAAAGGACAAAAAATGAAGCATGGTAAGTGTGTACTTTTGTATGCTTTATACAAAATTTAAAGATCTATTAATTAATTGAATCTTTGTTTTATGTCCAGACCTACGCATAACACCATATCTATAATCAAGATAAGTGCTAGTCAGCTGATAAAAAAAATGCTCGAAAACAATCAACTTTCTAAGGACATTCACAGGATTTTGGTGGGGCGCACACCCATCAGATGTCCTGCGACTGTATAAGACTACGGTACTCTCCGTATTGGAATATGGTTGCATATGCTTCCATTGGGCGTATTGGATAATACGCAGTTTCTTAAATTGGAGAGATTACAGTATCGTAGTCTTAGACTCGCACTAGGGAGCATGAAATCTACGCACAACATGTCCCTAGAAGTGATGACCGGAGTGATGCCGCTGAGATTACGTTTTGAGATGCTGTCGCTTCGCCTTCTAGTTCGTTCTTCAGTATCAAATCCCTTGATCATAGAAAATTTTAAAGCGCTTATAGAGACAGGTTCGAAGAGCAAAATTATTAATATCTATAATGATTTTGTTACTCTACAAAACAATACTAGCGCCCCACAAGCAGTAAACCGTGCTGCCCTTCCTGAGTGCTACAGTTCTATTGTTAGTACGGACTCCTCGTTGCGTGAGGAGATCAAGATCATTCTTCATGATCTTCGCCCGAGGGTTGTGCCGGGCATTTTTGTGAACAAATACGGCCATATTGACAAAATGAACCAGTATTACACTGATGGATCATCCTCCGAGGAGGGCACTGGCTTCGGTGTTTTTAGCGAGACCACCGAAGCATTCTTCAAATTGAGGCAGCCATGTTCCGTGTTCACGGCTGAGCTTGCCGCAATTTTTTACGCACTATTGTTAATAGCAGCGAGTCCCCCGGATCAGTACTTCATATTTACAGATAGCCTCAGTGCTATTGAAGCACTGAAAACTCCAAGGGCTGTTAAGAGCCAAGACCATTTTGTAGTTAAAATTGTGGAATTGCTCGGCTCTGTGTTTAACAAGGCGTTCAGAATATCGCTAATATTCTTATTGTGGAATTCCCGGCAATGAGAAAGCAGACTCACTGGCCAAAACAGGCGCCACAGAAGGCGTTTTTTACGACCAATCCATCACCTACCAAGAGTTCTTACGCACCCCACAGCAACTTTTCCTGTCTCGATGGCAGAGCATGCGGGAGGCGGATGAACTTGGTCGCTTCCTTTTCTCTGTCTCTTCGCAAGTGTCCCTGCGGCCTTGGTTCGGTGGGCTCCCTGTAGATCGTGCTTTCATTCGAATGATGTCCCGACTCATGTCGAATCATTTCGCATTGGATGCACATCTACAGCGTATCAATCTGGCTGTGTCAAAAGTGTGTGGCTGTGGGATCGGATTCCATGATGTGGACCATCTTCTATGGCACTGCGTGGAGTTCGAAACCGCCAGACCCTCCTTGAAGAGTGCAGTCGTGGACATCGGTGGAATCCCGGATACACCGATACGAGATGTTTTGGCTGGCAGGGACCTGAGATACATGAGGCTTATCTTCCGCTTCGCCAGGGACAATGGTCTTCTCCTTTGAATCCCATCCTTATTTCCACGTGAATCCTTTCATCCCCCATCCTTCGTTATTCGTTGTGTGGTCCTTGTAAATAAATGTTTTTCGTTGTGCCATTTTCAAGCCATTGAGGAAACAGTCGCCTTTGAGGACAGCACCAAAGCCGCAAAAGGGGGGCAGACTTATAGGTGTATGCTTGTAGTCCGTGTTAACCATTTGTTGTCTGTTTTGTTTCAGTTCCGTCAAGGCTCTGTCAATGTCCAACACATGTGTGTCGAGCCTCCATGTGGTTGCCAAACCACACGAACAGGCATCACAACCACAATTTCATCTACAACAATAGCACCGGACCAAAATCAACACACAAAACAATAGAACAGACATAACGATTACAACAACGATAGACAAACCGACAAACAACACAGACATACATCCAATACAACCGAGTATGCCCGGGATAAGGCAAACTGCAAGGAGGAAATGCCTTGTAAAATTGTATACCACTCGACACTACGGTGTCGATAATACGGCGAGAGCCGTCATCATGGAATAAATAAATAAATAAATAAAAATAAGTGCTAGTGGAAAATATTTTAATAAAAGCAATAATAAATTATTAAAAAAAAATACTTTTTGTCCTACGATATGATGACATAATCCCAATATGCAAGAAAATAACGCACCCATACCTAAGCGGATACCGCGTTGCACATTAATACATGCACAAAAAAGCTCTTCGTTAAGCGGGCTTCACAGAGGCTTCACTCGGACCAACTGAAGCCTCTGTGAAGCCCGCTTAACGAAGATTTTGACCGTTGGGAGAGAGCACCCCACGGACAAATTCTTCGTTAAGCGGGCTTCACAAGGGCTTCACTCGGTCCTAGTGAAGCCCCTGTGAAGCCCGCCTAACGAAGAGCTTTTTTGTGCATGTGGTGCAGCGCGGTAACCGCAAAGTTATGGGTGCGTTATTTGCTTGCATATTGGGATTATGTCATCATATCATAGGACGGAAAGTCATTTTTTAACAATTTATTATTGCTTTTATTAAAATATTTTCCACTTGCACTTATCTTGTATATGGTGTTATGCGTAGGTCTGGAAATAAAATAAAGTTTCAATTATAAATAAATCGTTAAATTTCGTATAGAACATACAAAAGTACACTTACCATGCTTCGTTTTTTGTCCTCTTCGTTTTATTCTTCGCGAGCAGTGTTAATGGTCTTGTCCTTCGTGCCAATCACTTTTCAATAACAAAAAATTAACCTACACCGATAAAAGCAAGATGTAAATTAAAGAGTTAGTCAATAAATATTGAATTCAGTTACTTACCAAAATCCCGCAGTAGCCATAATATATTTTCATCATCAACTTGTCTCGACGACGCGATGGTCAACTATCCACCACTTATCTCAATGCTCGCTTTCCGATTTCCGTGGCTTAACCTTTCAGTCACTTGGAGGTTGTTTTTAATGGTTTAAAACGGTGTATAACCCCATTTTTTCTTCTATTCAATCAATAAACCTTTCCGCGCCGAAACAAAACTAACTATGGTTACTTCGGAAAGCCGGTCCTGTCAAAATGATTTTTTACACACACATAGATATTCCATAAGCTTAATGTGTACATACACATCGCGGATGGTGCGAAACTTTCGTAAACTTCGAATAAAGCGAGACAAGTACATGCTTGACGAACAAAAAAACATAGATAGCATGTGTCGATATGCAAAAGTATAGGCCAACGAGGATTGGAAGTGGGTGGAACGCAGAGAAACGAATGAAAGCTTGACCGCTGGGTAATACAAAGCTTTTAAATACGCAAGGTCGTTAAAGCCTCGAGTCCAGTTTAATATTAATTCTAACGTTCTGATGGCGCGGTTGATAAGGTTGTCATAGTGAAGTCCAATAGTCAATTTTTGGTCAAGTAGAACACCTAAGTCACGCATTAAGGTCGTTCTGGATATACAAAAAACGTTTACAATATAGTTCAGAAATCGCAGGAGATCTCGTACGTGTAAAAGACATAACAAAGTACTTTTCGGTACACAGTGCCAAGCAGTTGAGAACACACCAATCGTTGAATACTAACAGCACGTTGAACGTAGAACAATCATCGAACGTTGAGACTGGTATGAATAGTTTGACGTTGTCAACATGCAGTAAGTAAAAACTATCGGGCAGCAGATAGCATACGTCTTTGATGTACAAAAGAAACAGCAAAGGTCCCAAGTTGCTGCCCTGAGATTACCAAACTTTTCACTGTATGTACGGTTTCGGAGATAGGAGTTAAGCCATGGTGTGATTGAGTCAGAAAAATTGGAGTTTTGGCAATAGTATATCATGTGATATACTATCGAAGGCAGCTTTAAGGTCGGTGTAGATACAATGCACTTGGTCCATGGAGTTGACACACTCTGAGACAAATCGCACTAAATTTGTTGAGGTTGAACGCTTGGGCATGAAATCGTGCTGCTTGCTCTTAATGTAGTTTGTTGACGCTCTTAGCATATTCTCGTAGACGGATATTTCAATAGGTGTCACAAAAGCGCAGAACGATGTGATATCTCTGTAGCTGGTTGCAAGGACCCTTTGTTACCCTTTTTGTGCAAGGGGATCCATCCATGAAGATTTCCAAATGGTTGGGATCTTGCCTAGAAGCGTAATGACGTAATGCGTTAAACCACTGCCGGGACTCCGTCAGGGCCAGGGTTATACGATGTTTTGAGCTTTATTAAGGCAGACTTCACAGTGTCTTCGTCGATGATAATTTGTTGCAAATTGACACAATCCTATGGTACGTTGTTGATCGCGCAAGTTATCCAGTTGGGGTCAAGGACATGTGGAGAGAAATTGTCTGCGAATCTCCATGCGAACGCTTCGTATATGTCGTTAAGGGTATTTGCCTGGAAAACATTGTAATGTAACGTGGACGGCTTACGAATGATTTGGATTTTACGAATGACCAGAAGCCAGTAGGGCGCATTTTAAGGCCATGTTGGATGCGACTGATGTAACCGTCATATAGAAGTCTGTTGTAGGCCCGATAGCAGCGTAGTGCGAGACGGGCTGCTTGCTGGTTTTGAGCGCTGGGATATCGTTGCTATGTCTTAGCTGCTTTTCGCCTACGTCTTTTCAGTTCCTCCAATGTGCTATTTGACCACGGGGGATTACCCGGAGCTTCGTATCGAAGGACATTGTCGTTCGAGGCAAATTTGGAGTGTTTTGGCATGGAAAGTTTCTACGACTTCGTCGATAGAGATGTCAGTTTGGACAGAAAATCCCAAACGGTGCAAGAGATACCCTCGTTTATGTGATATTTGCACGCCTGAAGTTTAACTGTTCAGCCGGGTGAGCAAGTGTGCGTGTGTTGGTTAGACACGAGGAACGAACGGTAACTCGAGTTGCTGGGTAATGCATGTCAACTGGCAGCATGTGTTCTTCAGATGCTATGTGATGTGCATTGTAGGTGATGATCTGTCCATGTGATGGATGGCTGATTCAAATCGCCAAGCATGTTTAGTTTGTCATCAGGCTTCATTAGCTCCGAAATCTTTTCGATCGACGATGATACGCAAAATAGAGTGTGTGAATCTGCGTTTTTATTCGCCGGTAAGTAGAAGTTAGCGAGAAAGAGAGCCCCTTGGTATAGGATAACTTTAACCCAAACACATTTCAAGGAATCAATCTGTGTAAAGCATTTACGTGACTTTAGCTTAGATGAAACGGCATTCAGAACGACGCTTCGGTGTGTATGAGTGCGTTGCGATCAGTGCGGTAAACAGTGTAGTTGTTGTCAAATAATAATCCAGATGGTATGGAAGTGTCTAACCAAGTTTCGGAGAGCGCAATTACATCGTAGTTCAAAATAGAGGATGCAAACATTTTGGTAGTAGATATCGATAGTCTGTAGATCATGTGAATCTGTCGGATGCTCGACGATCATGCGGTTGTTGGTTGTAGTAGCGATAACATTTAGCCGTGTACCAGGATCGTAATATATCGTTATCGGTTGAGAAAAAACGATCTAACTCAGGCTGATTTGTTTTTGGTAACGTACCAGTTTTAGTAGCCGGGTTTGGGTTCAATGTTGGTGTGTGAGTGCATGGTTCAGCTGATTGTATAATTTTCTGGGCTGTATGCGAGTAATGGATGTTGCGCGAGTAATCTCAGTTATTATTGAATGGAACCTTTCCTCCTGACCACTAACCTATGATTTATTACTTGGGCTTTTCGAATATCTGCTATTTGTCTACATTTTATAGGTATTATTCATCCAAATTTCGAAAATTTGTCTATACTTTAGAGGAAACTTTTCCTGTTAATGAGGTACATGTTTACGTAGAGTATTTCGAAGGGGTGTTTCGGTATTGGCGTCTCTTGTAGAAGTATTTTTAATGGGCGCCGATCTTATGTGCATGTATTACATGCGTCGATTGTTTTCAGTTTCTAATCTAATCTTTCCGCTTAAATTCGGAAAATCATAATTCCTTAATATCTGTCTCTTGTCCTCATCAATGCCTCGATAGGCTCTTTCGTGTTCGTTTTTTTATATTCTTGTTCTTCGACGTCCCTAACATAGTTTAGACTATTCTGTGTGACCCTGAACCTTACACAAAACCGTCAATTTGTTTGTAACAAAGAATTGATTGAAAATACTATATAGGGCTTGCTTTGAACGAATGCTTTTTTATAGTCGGGAAAAGGATTTGAAAGAAACAGTATCTTCATTATCATCTGTCTCAATAACAATTTGTAATTTGAAGAGAGCAGTTTCATTGCCTTCAGGGTTACCATCATATTCCGGTAATATTTTTCGAATATTAGGTACTTTGCCCATTTCTATTCAGGATTCAGTTGGATTTCCAGGATACTGTGATAGTCGATTTTTCGGACATCGGTCTTCCGAAGAGAAATCAGCGCACCTAGCCGCGCTACAGCATCGCAATTCAACGGCTCGTTCGATGATAGCTCTTGAGCTGGATACTGTATTCTCAGAAAAGAGACAGCTAAAGGCTTCGCTTTATACAGCGATCTGCTTCGCTTCGCTTTATACAGTTACTAATTAATCTTCTTGATTCGAGCGCCAGTTATCGAGTCGAACTTCCATACGCAAGATTTAAATACAAAACTTTCGGTTCGCGAAAACTTTAATTGAGGAACTAAAGGAACCTGGATCGAGGAAAAGCGTAATAAGAGATCGTCATCAGGAGGATCTTTACGAATAGACGAATAGCTCATAGTTCATGGCAGGCGCGTTCATAGTTCATGGTTAATGCGAGAAGGCACATATGTTAATTCACGTAACTGGTTTCCAACGGTTGACTTCGGGGTACACATTCCACTTTCACTTTGATTTTCATTGTATTTATGTATGTATCTTACAGGGTGTAATCTTTTTCGCCGAATAATGTACATTATAATGATCTTTTTTCCTATCTAGCATATTCCCGTGCTGTCAAAGGTTTAGTAAATGAATTATATGGATTCTGAATGAAACTAACTAAAATAGTTCTTTGATCATGACGACAAAAATCTAATCCAAAAAACTATAGGATTAGCATATTCCAGTGCAGTAGTTGCATCGGTTAACATTAGTGTTGTGCTTAATGAATCTTTTGCGAAGAGTAATTCATATGAATCTTGAACGAGGAGTCATTCAAATCATGAGTCGATTCTCAAAAGATTCATGAATCTCTTTGAAAATAAGTTTTGGAGTGTTTTTATATGATTTTCGCACCTAGCATATGAAGTTTTATACAGATTAAGTTATTATTAGCACTGCTAGCAAACACTCCAAATCTGTTGCTTTGTTAATTAGATTAGAATTCGTGTTTTTGTTAATATAAGATTAGGAGATTGTTATTTTTTAATAATATATGTGGTTGTATTACAAAAATACTCGTAGACCAATACGTATAACCAACAGTATTGAAGGAATCTTGTATGTTCTAGAAAAATATATTTAAAAAAATATAGTTTTAAACAATCATCGTTAAATTCCATTACTCTGAATAATTGGAAAAAATATAGCTTTGAAATTGGTTGTTCTAATATCATTGGAAATTTGAGTTCTACAGATTGATTTATGTCGTACATAGTTATGTTCATTCTTTAAATTATCCAAATATTTGTAGTTTCATAAAAAGCACTAACACCTTGAGATTACTCTAAGGGCAACGTAAAGTTATGATCTCTAGAATAAAATTCAGCCGGTTGGGTATAAGCAATCTAGCTTTAAGAATGCTGGCAGTGCTAATAATAAATTTATCTGTATTCAACTTCTTATTTTAGATGCGAAAATCATAAAAAACACTCCAAAACTATGTTTCCGAAGAGATTCGGAATCTATCTAAGAATTGAGAATTATGAATCTATCTAAGGATTCATAAATCTCGAGGATTCATGAATCTTCGGAATAGAGATTCAGATTCATTCATTCAGTTCAAAGATTCTTGAATCTGAATTATCCAACACTAGTTAACATCGGTATGAAATGCTTTTTTTTCGGTTCCACGTGTCTGAAATAATCGGTTACGTTTGCATACCTCCAACAATACTGTATAAAATGAGAAAATAATAATACAACTCATTCCAGGAGGGGTCGTTTTAAAAAAGAAAGATCAGAAAAAAGAAGATCGACCGTGTGATGACTTGTGCGAGGGGGTGTCACGTATTGTTCGAAAATGGACATCATGGACACACAACAACTCCACATTAAAACAAAACAAGCTTCTTCCTTCTTTCTTCTTCCAAAAACATGCTTACAGATACCTACCATATAAGAGATGGATGAAGGTGGAGGATAAAATAAATCTACCAACAAATATTACCAAGAATCGTTTTGCGTCGACTAAGAAGACAATCGGCAATTTATTATGTCGCTCTGATCATCATCATCATCATTTCCAAAACTAGAGTGTAAAACTAAAAAAAAACACAACACAGCAAAGAAAACAGAACCACGACAAATCAAAGAAGTTCTCAACCTTTGCGCAAATCAGAAAACAATAGAAATATCTTTCGGCACAGATTAAGCATGGCTAAATCGGCCAAACCCCTTAATGCATGCCCCATCTTCGTGATATAGGGAATCATATTTTTGTTATGTTAGCTCGCAATACCAGTTAGACAGTGTTTTTTTATATTTTTTTTCTTTTCTGGTTAATATACGCTACCTCACACCAGCAATGAAAAGACCCTTTTGCTACAGCTTCTGCATCGTATGTTTCAATTCAAACATGAATTGTTTGTAAATAAATTTCATTACGAACTGCCAAGACGTATTGCTGTTACACCATTATCTAATATGCTGAAATTATTCGAAAATATTTTTCTAAACGGGTTTTTTTTATATACAGCTTGATACCAACCGTGCTCCTTCGCAATGGGTGTTGCAACTATTCCGAATGTGGCCCGTATTGGTTGAAATTGTTCTAGTTGGGAGCTATACCTTTAAGGTTATTTTAGAATATTAGAATTGGAAATATATTATGAATATCATAATATTAATAAACAATAATTCTAAACTTAGTGGCGGTTATTATTTTGGAGCAACAGAATTTTTCACCATGAATATTTTTACATTTTCTTAATTTACCGTGAATCTGCGTATTGCTACATTTAAAACAGTCCATTTGGTAAAAATATTGGGAAAACTTATTTTAAGACAGTATCTTGTTATTTGTGGAGGCTCCCTGTGCAACATAGACACCTCCTTCTTTGGAAATTAAAATTAACGATCAGTTTAAGTGCAAACATACGCAATTTGGTTAAGTTTCGAAGCGGTGGCAAGTATATAAACCATTAATTATCAATTACTGTTTTTACATAACATTGACTTACCATTCAACACTGCACAGCAGTGTAAACATGATTTTTTTTTATTTCTTCAAGAACGGCCAGGCCGTGTTACTTAGAACTAAAGGTAACTTAATCTATTGTACAATTCACATTCGATGGCGATAGGTCACCTTATCCCGGGTGTACTCGGTTATAAACATGATAATATTCATAATAAAGTTGTATCCGTCCAAAATATAGCAAGCATAACTGCAATATTGAAAAGGAAATTTTATTTTTACGTGTTCAATGCCGCTGATGCTTTATGGAAATCGTTTTGGATGATTTTGACACGACACTGAATGTCTGAACTGCCAATCTTGTGTTCAAGACGTTTGGTTGTGTCATTCAAATCAAACATTGCGCTGAAAAAGGAAAGGGTTTTATTCTGCATTGTAATACTTCACTGAATCGACAGCTGCGTCCTAATGGTATGGTTTTCCTCTCCATAAGTAAATATTCGTTAAAAAAAATCGCAGCAGAGAGCGATTGGCACAATGGAACCTGCAGTGGACTTGTGTTTGGTAAAATCCAGGTTTTTCGAAGTCGGATTATTCTTCGGAATTTATCATCGGCTCCGGATTCAACTTCGGATTTTTTTCTGGAGTTAAATCCGACTTATCGCAGTCGGAGTTGGAGTGGATTCATGAATGCACTCCAAAGTTCTTAACAGTACGGGTGACATTTGTTTATTTAAATAAATTTTATGCAAAGGAAATGTTCTGCACCGATCAGATTGGACCGCCAGCCCGTTTGATATAAAGTATGTATACACAATGATTAACATAATTGATCTCGTCAGGAAATTTCCACCGTAGTAAACACCTTCCGGACATGAGTTAAACCGAAGGAGATCTAGCCGTTCTTACGAAAAAATATGAATATTTATTCGATCCATGAATCTCTACCCACAGTGCGACGAGTATGTAGAGCGCAAGCGAGAGTACTGATCCAATCGGTTAAGCAAGCAGTGCGTGGTTTACGGCTGATCGTTGGAAAACAGAGATGGCCATATTAGCAGCCAATCTGCCGGTTTCGCTCTGCTGACTTCTGTTTTACGATTAGGTCATTTGGCATTTCGGCGTCCAGTCGAGACGTCGTAAGTTTCGTGGTCAAGAGTTTAAACGCGTTTTCTCTTGTAGCGAGTTTGTAGATGAAATAGTGATTGGTGCATTAGTGTTATGTGCGGAGGCATCTCGCTGGTTCATTACTTCAATCATTAGTTTCCATCCCGAAATATCCACCTGGATTCTACAATCAACTTTTGTGTGATATTTTAGAGTGTCAGAATGGAAACGTTGCGTGTTCAAACCAATCGAAACGCATCGGTTATACCCAATTAGTGGATTTCAAATATTCAGTGCACGATCGTGGGTTGGGTGTTCCACTATGCGCATTCCAAAGTAGAAGAAAGTGTATAACTACAGTGACCAGTAGTGCTCGCGGAAAAGAAAGCATTACAATCAAATGTGTGTGTGTATTTTATATATTTTTTTACAAACATTACCAATCCTACTGTGTAAGGTGCTGGTATTTTGAGACAATTTGAATGATGGTGATGGGAAGGTATGGGTTATGGGATAATTTCATACTGCTAGAGGTTCATTCGCTCAGTCCGTTAAATTTATATCATTGCTCATCTTTTAATACAACAAAAACGTGTTCGACGTTATTTTTGGCAGTTGATTTGTTTATTGTGTTAAGAAAAGCATCATATCGCATTCATAATCATTATTTAGGGATGAAAGATTCTAAATTAGATCGCTTATGTCACCGACACCTCAACAATATTTAGTAAACACCAAGATCCAAGAGTGGAGGCTAACTAGACGATTTTGATCAGTAACTATAATGATGGGTTGTGTTAAGTTGTGCAGTACCAATCGAGGGGTAGATATTTTTTTACTTTACAAACTTTAAAACAAGCAATCGCAAAGCGAGAGAAATGGTATATTTTTTGAAACGATCGAGCAAGGTATCGTGCCAGTAGCAAACGCCTGCTTGCACTCAGACGTTTCAAATTCAATGCATTTAAAATTGCTGCAGAAATAATTGATTACGCGAAAGGAAATAAAGAATGCTTTAACTAACGAACGAAACAAAGTGGGATTAAAATTAATAAAAGAATAGAAAATTAGAGGGAATCTATGTTAGAGCTATTAATGACCGCGGACGAATCTTTTTTAACTTCATTTGTTGCTTTTGATTTCGTACAAAGCAAATATGTATATCTTTTTGTTTAATATTCAACTGCAGATACAAGTACAACGATTCGTGGATTGGTGCGACAGTGCAGATATTCTTTCTATTTTAAAATGTTTCTTCTTTTCCAATTAAAATAAATATTTTAGACAATGTGGCCAGTAGTTACAAAGCTTAATAAATTCATGTTTTATTTTAAAATTTTCACCATTTATTCCATTACTGTATACATTGCAACATAATTGGTAAAAAGTGTAATTTGGTATAAAACTACATTAACACATTAGTGCAAACCCCAGGGTCGAACACATTTGTCATACTGATAGCGTCATCGTGTTTCAGGCTAAAAATTCAGTACTACTTTCTTTGTTGTTTGCTGAATGGAAATATAGATTTATTTATTTCTCCATGATGACGGCATTTGCGGTATTGCCCATGGAAACGTAGATATACGTTAAAATTTTAGCATTATAAAAAACAGTGTATAATTCACAAACGTAAAGAATTGTTTATTTACTGCTTGCAAATACCAGTACTCGATTCGCCCTAATTCCTAATGATTCACCGCATTTGTTACATTCGCTCAACTCGATGCGTACATGCTTCCCGACGTTCGTTTCGATAAATCAATTTTTTTTCTACATCCCCTCTGCCTATTTTGTTACACTCTGGTTATTTGAGATATGTTTTAATTATGTTTATTATGTTGTGTCATAACACGATACACACCACGATAGGTTTCGATTTTACGGTAGGATGATAGCATTGGTTGTACGAGCCATTATTCGGATGTCGTTAGGATGTCGTGAAAATTTAAGATTTTGTGTTTGTGGATAAAATATGTGCCAACAAAAGTCTGTCTGTGCATATTGCGCATTCCGCTTAAACTTATTTGATATATGTCCTTTGGTGAACAGTGCGTAATGAAATATTTGTTTATGTATTGTTCGCAGTTCTCAGTCACATTCTATGCTCACTTTCGAAAGTGAAAATTTGTCGAAGATTATTTGCGTCACCAATAGAACACAGAAAGAAACGGTTTACCGAGATCGTTAATTTGTCTTCGGTACGATCTTCAACTGTTTGCATTATCCGAAGAAAGCAAGTGAGAAATGTAAGCGTAAATCCTCTGACACTGCGATCTATTTATACGTAGCAAACGTCAGACATGATTCGTGCGTTTCAATCAAATACATTTCCTTTTTTTTTTATTTTCACTTTTTAGTGAAATCTGTTTACTGACCGTATGCAAATACAGTTGATCGTTTCCTTTTCCCTTAAAATGGTGTTAGTCCTGTGTTATTCTTTTCCCACAACACTATGTTTGTTTTGTGTAATGGGCTTCCAATTTGATTTCATTGTCACACCTTTTCGTTTAGGCAAAAAAAACTGTTTCGAGACAATTCATAAGCAATAATAAGAATAATACATTCTATTCATCATTTATCGTAACGAATGTCCAATTTTTGTACGTTTGTTACATTCGTAGTGCATTGACAGAATGTAGCAATAGCTCTCTATCCGGCCGTGTGATTCAGGCAGTTCCTGTGAAATTATTCTTATCATGTTTAACATTCTTATCATATTATATCTTCATGTGAAATTATTGCTTACTAATCAAGCGTTTTAACCGATTCGCAGTCTTGGCTGCAGGAATCCTCTAACCCGCCCACTGTCCAACGTTGTCGGACTGTGTCAATCAATTATCCCGGTCTTTCTGGTGGACGCTTCACCGTCATCACTCCATCTCGGAAAATTATTCTAAGATACAATTTTAGTGATGTTTAACATTTAAAGGTGTTTTCTAAATTACATTCTAATATCCACTCTTATTAACTATTAGCAATCCTTTCTGTTTACATTATTTATTTTTTAGTTTGCACTTTATTTTGTTCATCTTATTCTGTAAAAGTTACGGACAGTAAGAATAATTTAAATGTTAGTCCATCGACCTCAAAAAAAAAATAAAAAATTTAAGCTGGAATTAAAACCACAGGTTAGAGAAACGAGAGAAAGGCATGAGTATGGAATGAATACATTTTACGCCACCGATATCATTGGCTGGCACTAACCAGCGGAGCGTCAAACACCGGTGGGCGATATTTCACCTCTTCAGAAGTAGAATGCCCATTTCAGTGCTTTTGAGCGTATTGAGAAAAGTTAGCGTTGGTTCTGGTCAGTTGCTTGATGAACTTTGGTCAAGAAGTTCGGCAGTGGAGGAGTGTTCCTTACATGAGGTGCACATAATGCTGGACTCTACGCCAGAATCAACCATCTCAATGTTCTTGGTAGACACTGGTAGTTGCCAACTTGGATCGAACTGAACCGTGGAAATAGTACCCAACTCCAGACGGTTAATCTGTTTTTCTTCTTTTACGTTTCAATCACTTACCGGAACGAACCGTTGAATAAATGCGATGCTACTGCTCAAGAACATCATGGTGATTTACGATCCTTTGCCTTTAGCCATGGGAAGAAGCGGAACAGGTAGAGTTTGAATTTTTAATATGGTTTTTCATGGGGATTTCTCGATGCGGGAGATTTTGACCTCAAGGTTGTCGTTTTAGCAAAATTTTCTTCTTTTGCTGTAACAAGCGGTGTGATGGCTTTCCTTTGGACTATGGTACAGTTCGTGGTTGCACTTATTGAAACAAAAAGAATGAAAAACGAGGCAAATGATATCACCACATGCTAAAAATCATATTATATGATGGAAACCAATCGGACTTGGCTGGTGTTATTTGAACTGATGATTGTTTCTTATGGTTTAACCGAGCTTTCTATTCAAAAGGATGTTTCCGGAAGTTTATGGCGATATCACGTATTTTGCCTATTTGCCTTTGATGGCATCTTGATCATTGGAACTTCCACAAAATTCTGCGTCTCGAGACACTCGGTTGCCCTGGTATGGGGTACTATTTTATAGTATTTATAATACAATATAAACGCAGAAGAAAACGTCCCGTGGTAACCCGTAAAAGACGGCTACTGAAAAAATCACACAAATACATATCGGAAAATGTATGGCAGATAACGGTTGTAAATTAGCTGCGAATTTAGCAGTAAAACTGCTGTTTAAACCACTTTCGAAAACAAATGAAAGATTTGAAATATTTTTCTACATAGCTACCTTTGTGGTTGCACCGAGTTGCGAGCTGCTGGTTCACTCAGGTGAAAACGCCCTCTAGCGCAAAGGGTTAAGGGTGTTGATACACATCTTACGTAGATTTGGGAGGAGATTTACTAAGGGGAGACGTAGGATTGTTGTGTCTTTATTATTGCTATTACCAATGCGGCCGGATACAAAAAGATATCGAAACAAAAACGAACGCTCGAGCGAACGAGGATCCTTAAATACTGCAGTCTTTTTGTCCTAACTGTCAGGTGTTCAAGTAACCAATAATTTCCTGAGTTCATTTTTGGGACCCTAACACGTTGGTTATCTAGTTCTTTTTGCAGTTTACCTATGGTTTACATCATGTCTTCCATTTTAGCTGCTACTCTCTTTAGTGATTTTCATGTTTTTGTTAGTTAAATGATCATTTGATCTTTAGTTGTATTTTGCAATCTGCAATCTTTTTTTTTTATTTCGTTAGAACGGCCTGGCCGTTTCGACATGCGATCTGCAATCTGTTGTTGAATGATGATGTACGGCGCGGTGGTTTTCACCTGTGCATATGAAATGTTGTTATCTATTTTTATTTTGATAATTGTTTGTTAGTTGTATAGGATGGACAAGATTTGTTCAGATAAACCCATTTACCGAGACAATTTTGACATTTGGTAGGATATGAACATTCTCCGTTCATCTCTCTCCACAGTTGAAGCATCAGCTTCTTTGTTCATCTGTTTTTGGTGTGTCCAATGCTAAGCTGCATGATTTGTGTGAATCATTGGTCGAGGATAGTAAGTGCGAATATTTACAATTAAATATTCATCACGTATCTACTAGGACTTGGTACTAGGACAGAGTCGATCAAAGAAAAGAGGTAGGTTGGATAGATATCTCCATTCTCTTTACGGAAAAAAAAACACTGAGACAACTTTCTGTTCATCGGCAAAATTTCATCGGCAGAGAGGTCGTCTAGGTTTTTACACTGCTACTGCTACACTGAAAAAGTTAGCGCGCGACATCACCGATCCGGTCTGGCGCTCTATTGTTCTTTAGTACAGTTTATTGTTACTGTGGTGTGGTGGCCTACGACAGCGCGTCCTCTGGCCCGTCTGGAGTCCATCCAGTGCAAGGATACAGTGCGGTTTGCTCTGCGCTCCTGGAGCGTCCAAGTTGACTACAACGGACGCTGCGCGTTATTGGGCCTGGAGTCGCTGAAACAGCGAAACTGTAACGCGCAGAGATTATTTGTCGCAGGGTTACTTGACCATCGGATTACCTCGCCGGCACTGCTATCCGGCCTCAACATCTACGTTCCGGCGAGAACGCTCCGTGCCAGGCTCCAACTTGACGTAGAGGAACGTCGTAGTCGTTTTGGTTTCTCTGATCCGTTTGGTCCATGTGACGAGAGTTCAACGGTGTTTGTGATCGCCTTGAACCTGGCTTGACCAACTACGTGTTAAATGTATAGGCATATCCAAGCTTCAAAGAAACTATATGAGGCTCATTGAATAAATAAAAATTAACAATTACAGTGAACACTATTGTTGGGTTTGGAACGCTGCTCACTTCTGTTTCGTTAATCAATTTTTTTAAGCTTTTCAATTTATCGAAATGCGTCCGATTTCTGGTTTTGATAAGAAGTTTTGCGACATTGTCTATCGGTATGCAAGGCTCTATACTACCTTCGTGGTCACGTAGGCTTATTCGAATATAAAAGGGTTTGTTGGTAGAACAAAACCCACAAATTTATTTGAGCTCACGATTAGAATAAGCTGTTCGTCCCTGGAGCCATTAACCGACATTTTTATGAGACATGAAATATAGCTTAATCTGGTTCAGACCTGTTAGTAAAAGGTTTTGCGACGACTAACGATGAGCAGCTGACCGAAGCTTTGATTAGAAGAATATTCTAACCGTCTTTCACCATTAATTCATTCATCCAACCCTCGGGGTATAATCATCTGGTTGTCAGTTTGTATGGAAAGCTGGCAACGAATATGTCTGAAAACGCCAAAACGTATATAGAAAAACTAATTAACAGTTCGATATGCCCCGTTGATTATAATTTATCTTCCATACACCGGTACATTGTAAGCTAGATGAAGAACAAGATACCCAAATTGTTTTAACATTTATCTTATTGCACGTGTTACAATAGTTCACTTTTAATGGTCGTTAAGAAGTTTTATGTTATTATTTTTATAATCAGGATTAAATTGGACTGGACATCATGTAGCGAACCTGAGGCGGTATGAAACTTTGTTTCTAACATCGTTTTTTTTTATCTAACATCCGTGAAATGAGCATTTCCATTTTATTACATTCTAACCGCTTAGGAAAATTTCAAAACTTTGAGTGTTTAGACAAATATTCCCACGTTCTTTTAGTCAAATCTTATCGAGTTAATGTGTGTCAGTGTTGTGCTTTTATAAACAGTGGTAACAAAAGTTCTTGTTCTGTGCGTTTGGAAGACAATAACATTCTGTTCGCAAATCTATCCTCTTTTAAACTCAAAAGTGAAGGCACCATAATGCCTGAATTCGACGATTCGTTTCTTTTTGATTGTGCATTGTTCGAGCGTAAGAAATGGAAGACACATAATCTGCGCTATCAACCAACCGGCGTAGTTCTCAAGAGTGCTAGCAGCCTCGAGCCATTTTTGGACGACCATCCAAAGCGTTTTCAATCAGATGACAGTGCAGGGTCACTCAAAAGAAACTTTTCCGGATACGCAATCGACGGCATGATCCCGTCGGAAGCATTTTCCGGAAATAACGCGCGACAAAGGAAGGGCTCATTAGAGTCATCGGGTTTAAGGCGTGAACAGCCAGCTACCAAAATGAAACTCTTCTGCAGCTCCAACTCGTCTACCTACGATGTGTTCCAAAGAGAGCAGGTAACCCTGCGAACATCCACAATGCCGGGTGGTCAACAGTTCCAGTATAAGAATCAGATGGATTTCCTATTGAATGAAGGTGACAGTTCAAGTAAGCTTGATTATAAAGTTTTACTGTAGCATAAACTTGCACATTTTCTAAGTAGTTTGCGAGTGCAGCTAATGCAGCTTATTTTAACGAACGACAGGAAAGAATAATCTTTTTACCATCTATTGATTCAACCTCGAAACTATTAATTTAGCTATGGAGCTAAATGCGATGTCAAACGATCTATACTAATATCCCTTATTGTCTTTATCATCCAATACGCTTTTCCATTTTTATCATATCCGGCCATGTTTTTTACTTGATCTCATCTCCCTTTCTCTTTCTCCCTTTCCCTTTTTCTCACACATATTACTCTTTCGAGCAAATAAAAATAAGAAAATAAGAGCAAATAAAAATAGAAAAGCTCTGTTTGTTATGTGTTTCCGTCATCTGAACTTTAATGGAGCTCAAGCGGTACTGAACGCGTAGTTTAAGGTTACAACTAGATTTCCATACTCAGCTTATCACTAATACATAAGTACTTACTATAATCACCTAATTACTATAATTACCTATACTACATGCTCAATCGTTTGTCAATTCTACGATGTAACCTACGTCTAGTGTTGGGTCGTGGACGGAATAGTTAGTTCAATCGTTCAGCTCAACTAAATTAGTGAGATTCAGAGTGTTCAGTGCAGAAATAGGTAGCTCAAAGCTCAAACAAGGGCGATGAACGCATTGAGTGCCTGAGAATATAATACATAATGAAATATTTGAGGTTTGTTCTCCCTCAGTTTTAAATTTTCACAATTTGATCAGCTGCATAAGGGATATCCTCCTCAGTTTTCATCGAGTGTGCATACAGGGATTCTGAAATGACATAACAACACAAGCGCCTATCACCAAAAGCACAGCACATTTCAACGTCCACAAGATATCTCAATCGCAGCGCTGCTTAGCACAACATCAGTACCACGGTATGAGTCAAGTATGATCCCTACTACCGCTTAGACTGTATAATCCTCAAAATGTCTAGGATCTATAGAACTTCGTCTATGTGTCTTCCGCTGGCTCGTATGAAGCAGCATCCAAAGCATCTTGAGGTAACTGGTGTCGAGATCTTTCAAAACGAACGAAGTTCGTACATTTCCCATTTTTGATTTTAAACATCTGTACTCCTTTTTAGTTCTATCTGCCTATTTGATTGATAGGATGGTGTAGTTTATATTTTTCCTCTAATAGCTCTTTAAAATAGATTTGCGCTGTAGAAGAAGTATATCCTGATTGAAGATCTATTTTCATTGACCAGTATATTGCGGGACAGTATCGGTTCTAGGAATATTCTTCAATTCGTGGTTGGTTGACGATCGGTGATATATGACGATTTTTATTAAAGCAAAGCATTAAGCATTTGCTCTTTCGATGACAGTTTTGGTGTCGATGTTTTTCCCCATGAATCGTCGTTCGGCTGACACTAATCTGTGGGTAACGAGATACGAAAATATACGGGGCAGTAGTAAACGCATGCAGTAAAGGCACCTGTGAAGTATAGATGGGTTATTCCGATCGTTTGCCGGTTCGGATCAATCCGGTATGTTTCGGGGCCGGAGCGTGCTACAGATTTTACTTTTAGGCTTAAATATTTTGCGCACTGTTACATATATATTAAAGTTTTTACTATCTTAAGGAGTCATAATCGATTGTCTTGAATTAAATTCATGCCAACACATGATGCCAGAAAAATACAATCATGTCAACATAATACTGAAAGAAGTAATTGTCAATAAACTTAACATGGTTAACATGGTTAGCAAAACCATGCAATGCAATTAGTAATGTAACCTAAAACTTTATGAATATGTATGATATCTAATGTGAAATCTATTGTAAAAATTGTATTAGGAGCATTTGTGTGATTATTGAACATGTTAACGGTCAATGGATTTTGTTCGGTAGCGTTTGTTTGTTTGTCTATTATACAGATGATGATAGACCGGTATTTTACAATATAACTATCCTTGAATTGGTTTAAATTTTTTAACAAAAGCAAGAATGTGTCGCACATCCATTGAATATGTTTTTGATCAACTTGTTGCAGAAATACACCCCATTGCGCATAATCAACGTGATAAGTATTCATAAAAAGGAGAAAGTGTGCAGTAGTGATGGGTTCTGTGGAGCGAATCACGGTTCCAATCTAGTTCCGACTAGTGTGACTGCGATTTCGATTCCGAAAAAAGAACGGCCAATTACGCTCGGAACCCGCTTGACCCATAGACTGGGCACCCACGGACGTCCACTGGCGTGAACTGATGGCATAGCACTAATTTGTATTGACCAACCGAATTTTATGTGCTATATCATACTGGACTTGGTACTGACTGATTAACTCTCCGCACAACTTGTTCGCCACACTACCGGCAAAACAACAGGTTTTGTTTACATTTTGAAGAGCTGACTGGGCGGACCTGTCAAATAAAGTTTTTAAATTTTTTGAGACTTCTGTAGTTAAGCCAGGTTTACCGCAACACTCAATTCACACAAGAGTGACTGAGGTTTCGAGTCTTATTGTATTTCGTAAGTCGTAAATTAGAAAAATATTAGCTGTATAGCCATGTATAGTGTTATTGTTTTATTTATTTATTTTATTTATGTTACTAGTAACCATGTTACTGTTGTCATTCTTTATGTACTGTACTATAGCACTATATACAATAGAACTATAGCGCAAAAAGCGTATTAGTAATTGAAATTTGAAAGTGTTTTTCGACAATTTTCATCAAAATTTATAATTATAATATAAACTTATAACGTGTTTTTGGGAAAAATTTAAAATTGGCAAATAATAAATTCAATTCCGGTCACGTAACTCGGGAAATTGCTGTACACCGATATATAGTTATTACCGATATATAGGAAGCAGTTATTTAAAAAAATAATAACTCAAATATTTTTTTTATTTTTTTTAAAGCTTTTGGATGATCTGTAGGCTTTCGTTTTTTCATGTAGATAAGCATGATCTGTAGATAAGCATGTTGAAATGCCGTTTTCTCACAAAGATACGTTGCTTAACGAAAGTATTATATTAACAAGTAATTTAGGAAGATGGTGTTTTAATTTTTTTAACCATGAACTAAACCTTTTTTTCTACTGAACGTTCACTGTGGAATTTAAGAAAATATTTTCCAAATTTATTGCTCATTCATTAATAAGCCATTTTATTAATTTTTGAGATGTTACCAAAAAGAAAGAGGCTGGCAATAATTGTGAAAAAGTTGTTGTTTTCAACGAATACTCATCTAATCTGAGGACCGGATACTAAATATGATACTTTTTAGCAATGTACTACTGTGTCCGAAAAATAAAGTGACTTTCCGTTTTTTTTCTAAATGGTTTTTTTATTAAGCCAAATTAAGGTCATTCCATTCGAAGTAATCCCCTTCCGATGCAATGCACCTCTTCCACCTCTGCTGCCACTCCTCGAAGCTGGTGGAAAACGCGGATGCAGGGATGGTCTTTAGTTCCGCCGTCGCTGCGGCTTCTATCTCGTCGATAGTGTCAAAACGGTGTCCCCGAAGCGGCCGTTTTAGCTTGTTGGAAAGCCAGAAGTCGGCTGGTGCCAAATCTGGTGAAAACGGCGGTTTCGGAACAATATAAGTGCCAATTGTTGTGAAAAACTCCCTCAAAATGATGGCCGTATGGGAGGGCGCATTATCATGGTGCAAAAACCAACTGTTGTTTTTCCACAAATCCGGCCGCTTTCCGCCGGCCGGAAATCCCAACACTTTCCGAAAGGTCTCGTATCGTCAACCGACGATTGTTGACCACCAAATCCTTGATTTGGACGACGTGGGCATCGTCGGTCGAGGTGGATGGTCTTCCCGGACGGTCCTCGTCTTCGACCTTCTCACGGCCATTCTTGAAATCACTGTACCATTTGTACACATTTTTCTTCGACATAGAATCTTCCCAAAAGGCTTTTTGTAACATCCGCAATGTTTCCGCAGCGTTTATTTCATTGCGCAAACAAAATTTGATACAGGTGCGCTGTTCCACAAACTTAACAACTTGGTCATTATGGACAAAAACACATGGCGCAGCTCCGAAAACAAATTGTCACTACTAGCCGGGTTGATGTTGTGACTTGAAACTTGGCAGATCTGTCAAAAACATACATATTGACAAACGAAAAATAAAAACAAGGGGCTTCTTTAGGTGCACGAAATTTGACATCTAGTGTCACCTTACTTTTCGGACACAGTAGTATATTCTAAGCCGTCACCGTCTTGTTCAGGCATATCAAATTCGTTACTACTCACGCACATTTCTACTGTTCTTCAAAGATGGCACATTTTCCTGATTTACGGCAAAACTGTAGTAGCTTTAGCTCTCGTTAGTATTATGCTTGAAATAATATTATTACTGCATTCTCCTCTATCGCAAATGCCAGGAGATTTGTTGTATTGTTCGGTTTTGGGATGAAATAAATGCATCATGGGATGGATGGTAGTTGTTGCGGCCCCGCCGCACTCGTTTCTTTCGCATTGGAAAACAAAGGAAACAAGAACAATTAATTTAAACTATTAATTGTCTGATTTACTGTCTTTCAATATAGTCGCTTTTCTCGCTGTGGTAGCTATGGTTCCAAAGAGGACCTTTCTCCCCTTCCGCTCCTTTATATACCCTTCTACCGGGGTTTAATGAAACCTTACAACAGTTGAAACGTCGTAGCGTTTTACTTGTGTCCTGTCTATATGTTCATATTTATATCATCGCGGTCCCAACAGTAGTGAATAATGCATATTTGCGGCAGAAGGTCCTACATTCGTTTTTTTTTGCAAAGTGTTGGGCGCTTTACCTAATATCAGGATCTGCTAAGATGCTAGCCTTTTCGTTATAAGGATAGTAATGCCTTAAACCTACTGCTATTGTTCGAGATAACAGTTTTGCTACTGTTCTGACGTTTTGTTTTTGACGACGAGTCATTATTAAATGGCAACTATAAGGAAAAGAAAATCTGTTGTTCTTGTGTTGTTGAGTAACACTTATACTCACTCCTTTTCATCGATTTCATTCCAAAACGTATAATAAAACACTGTCCCTCTCGTTTATACTCTTCCTATTTTACTCAATGTATACAATCCAACAAGAGAAACAACACATTTTACTCACTCTTACTAATCCGAAATCCCCTGGCGGGCTTTAAAATCCAAAGAGAGTGACAAAACACGTTTGTTCACTCATCATCAGTGTTTACAATCTCAAAAGAGTGATAATGCTCTTTTACTCACTCTTGCAGAGTGATTATAATCCAAAGAGTGATAAAACAGCTATACTCACTCCTGTGTGAGTTTCTAGTCGGCACAGAGAGTGAGAGTGAGTATAGGCACAAAAGAGTGGTAAAAACATTAATGCAGTGTAATACTTTTAATGAATCTCAAAAGAGTGAGTAAACGTTTCAAATCTTTAAACCCACTCTTTGACTCTGATTCAAATCCTTGAAAAGAGTGATTATTCTCATCTCTAGTTCATAGCTTTCTCGCAGAAAATATGAGCATCAACTGAACGAATAAATGATACGTTGCAACGAAGCAGTTATCTTAGTTGTTTTGGCGAACGCATTTATGTTTATAAATGCGATAATTAATTTCGTGAAAATTGTATCATCCATTTGACTCAACCACGTTTGACTCTAAAGCTTAATCCGTCTCTATTCGCGTGTGTATCGGCGGGCGGCCATTCTTACGTCTGATCGTACCTCCAACTGACGCGTCGCTATGTCAAATGTCTCGGATTTATCCGGTTGTTTGGTCCTTCTCCTATCTGCAGAGGCTTTCTAAAGCAGATTTGATGCTGCATGGAAGCTGGAAGGGCGGATTAGAGGCATTTTGAAGCTAGTTGATTTCTCTGCAGATGTAATGCCTACAATCTTCAGATCGTTCTACGCGGTCGTTGGTTGTGGTTGTACACTCGATACCGGGCTGGGTAAAGGCGTCGGGGGTGCGAGGTGATTCACACCTTTAACATGTGCTGACGACTTCATCGCCGGCTTTGCTAAGCTTGGGCCAAATGATGTTCAAGGCAACTTTCTGGGAAGGCTTTTTGGGTATTTGTGAAAAGTCCATCCGGAACGATCGTTACCGACAATTTTTTTGGAATTGTTACCGTATGCACTTGTTGTTCGTTCAAAGATTGGAATTCAATTAAAAATAAAAATATAGTTCCCAATGGGAGTCTGCCTCCTGCTCCCATAGCGAGAGGACGCATTTCGTTCGGAAGCTATCCTACGTAGAATTTTCATTTGACAGTCAATAGTCATTATTTCGAAATACGTTTGTGTGCTCATCGTGTTTATTCGTTTTGGCTGTGCCGTGCTAATCGGTTTTTTTTGACAAGGAGTTTAAAATCTTCTTAGACACCCTTTCGGGGACATGGGATTCTTACCCAGCAAAAAAATCTCCTTGGACCCTACATGCACCCCCCCACGGGATCACCTCGCGGTATAACTTCGTGGGAGGGGCAGTGCTGTGGCACTCAGTCTGTACTTAATAGCGTGCTAGCAACTTAAAACACTGACACTAACGAACACTTATTGACGTACACTGGCAAGTATAACAGCACAAAACACTAGACACTCAAGAACGACCATTCAACTGGTCGTCTCTCCACTGCCGCTGCAGCTGCATCGGGATCAACCGCATCCATGTTGATATAGCATCCCAAAAGATAACACTCTCAAGCATCAACTGCATAAGGCTTGCTCGACAATCAGGCGAACCACATTTTACGCTCATCTGATGACGGACCTCGGCGAATCTAGGACAGTGGAACATAACGTGTTCTGCCGTCTCGTCAACGTCTACGCAGGCTGGGCACCGAGGTGAGGAGGCATGTCGAAACCTGTATAGGTAGCTCCTAAAACAGCCGTGGCCAGAAAGGAACTGAGTTACGTAGAAATCCATCTCACCGTGTTTCCTCTCCAGCCATGTTGTCAAATCGGGGATCAGCACATGAGTCCAGCGTCCTTTGGGTGAATGATTCCATTCAGACTGCCATTTCCTCATGGAAGTCGCTCTTGCCGTGGACTGGATAGATAGTCCCTGACTGGATTCCCCCGCACTTCTAGCGCACACCCTGTCTTCGTCGAGCGTGATGCAAAGCGGTATCATACTAGCAATCACCCATACCGCAGTGTAAGAGATGGTGCAGTAAGCACAGACCACTCTCATAGCTAGTAGCCGATGCATTCTGTTGACTACACGTTGATTCATCTTAACAACCAACACGTGAGCCCAAATCGCGGCATTATACCGGAGACGTGATTTGGCCGCCTCGGCAAGGATACGCCTACTGCTGCTTTTTGGCCCACCTATGTTGGGCATGATGGCTACCAACGAGTTTGCTGCTTTGGTGGCGTTATTAAAAGCGTATTGCAGGTGCTTCTTGAAGTAGAGGCGATCATCGATGATGACGCCCAGGTACTTTAACTCGCGTACGGAGTCAATGCGTTCCGTGCCCACACGTATGCTACCCTTCTGCACTGCTTTGTGGCTGCTGATGATCAGGAACTCCGTTTTGTTGTGAGCTATCTCTAGTTTTACGCTCTGCATCCACGATTCTATCCTGCTAACTGCCTCGGTGGAAAGGAGTTCGATCTCCTCGAGAGACTCGCCAAGCACTGTAATAGCGATGTCGTCGGCGAAACCAATCAGCTCAGCTCCGGGAGCTGAGCAACCCAACTTCCAGAATGCCATTATACATCACATTCCAGAGCGTGGGACCCAGGATCGAACCCTGCGGAACCCCGGCTGTGATGCACTTGGACTTGATGCCCTGGTCCGTGTCATACATTAGGACCCAATCCTCCAGATAGCTCCTCAGCAGCCTACACAGGTATGGAGGGACCATCATTTTGTTGAGCGCCACCGCTATAGCCTCCCAATTTGCACTGTTGAACGCGTTTTTTACGTCAATTGTCAATTGACCGCGCAGTATCGTTTTCCCGTCCTCTTTTTGATGAAGGCGCTTCTTCCCTTTTCGATAACGGCAGATATAGCGTCCCCAGTTGAACGTCTTTTCCTAAACCCGAATTGCCTGTCAGAGAGTCCTTGGGGGCTCTCAGTAAAGACAACTAACCGGTTTAGTGTCAGAATTTCTAAAGCTTTAGCCATATTATCGATTACTCCTAAAGGCCTAAGCTGAAGGATCACCGGGAAACTTCCCTGGCTTCGGGAGAAGGACAAGCATCTGTCTTTTCCAGATCGATGGAAAGTGGCCAGTGTCGAAGCAGTGCTGAAAGACGGCTTGAAATGTCTCCGGAGATAGCTTGATGGCTACTTTTAGAGCTTCCGTGTGGATGCCATCCGGACCGGGGGCTTTTCCCACTTTCAGACTGTCCGCGACCTTCATCAACTCTTCGATGGTTACCGGAACGGGAGCCACTTCGGGAGAGCAGAAATGATCACTAAGAACCGGCTTCTCGTGCGTCGGAAAAAGCTGATCAATTATGCCCCGTAGCTTTATGGGGCATCTTTCCTTGGGGAGGTTTCGTCTGGACATTTTACCCATAAGGCGACGGTATGCACCGAAGGGGTCGCAAGAGGCCTCATCGCATAATGCTAGGAAGCAACGCCTCTTGCTTTCCTTAATCTCCCTTTTGAGATTCGACCGGGCTGAGATGTACGTTGCTTTCAACTCCACTTTGTGTGCCGATGAAATACTGGCCCGTTGTAGGCACCTTCTCGCTTCGATGCACAAGGAACGTAAACTGGCAATGGAGTTTGTCCACCAATACGCTGGCCGTCGTCGGCAGGGCCCCGGTTTCATTTTTGGCATTGTTGCGTCGCAGGCTTTGGAGACCGACGATACTAGTGTTGCCGCAGAGGAAGATATCGCGAAGTCACCAAAAAGAAGCGCTTCTCTGAAGAGGTCACTGAGAGTGAAAACGTCGCTTACTCTCCAGTTTATATTGTCGACAAGACCAGGGCTGCAGAACGTTATGTCAATCACTGACGATTTGCCATTTCGTTCAAATGTGGGGGTTGAGCTAGCGTTAACTAGCACTAAGTTTAGCCTCGCAAAACACTCGAGTACTGCATCACCTCTGTGGTTTGTTCTTTTGCTTCCCCATTCTGTGGCCCAAGCATTAAAATCACCAGCTACGACCACGGTGTTTAGACCGATGAGGTTATCGGCAAGTTTATGCAGCATTTGACAGAATTTTTCTATGTCCCAGCTCGGTGGTGCGTAGCAGCTGCAGAAAGTGATGTTGTTTATCACCGCAATCACAAAACCATCTTCGTCATTCGAGACAACCTGCTGAATTGGGAAAGAAGCAGTTGCCCAAATTGCAGAGGAGCATGCTGCATCCGTGACCCAATTACTACTATTTGTCGGAATACGATATGGTTCCGATAATAATGCCACGTCCCCTTTTTCATCTACTAATACTTGGCTCAACAGGTCCTGAGCGGCCTCGCAGTGATTTAAATTTAACTGCACTATCTCCATGACACGGATGGTTTATTTACTACCAGGCAGTGAGAACTTCCCGTCTGATGCGTATTTACACCAGGAGGACACAGAACACACTTCGGGGGTTTAGTGCAAGTTCTTGCAAAATGACCCTTCTCTCCACAGCGCAGGCAATTCTCTGTTCTGTCCGGGCCCTTACAGTTGCGGGACTGGTGACCAATGTCCCAACAGCGGAAACACTTGTTGTTCGGAGGAACGATCCCTACCGGACAAACGGACCAGCCGATTTTGACGCGTTCGGCTTTAACAATATCTGCTGCCAGTTTGGATGGTAGCTTTATTCTAGCTGTCTGCATCCCATTGAATGAGGACTTCAGGTTCACATCGAGCTTGCTACCTTCGCAGGTCCCGCAGATCCCGTTCGACTTTCTCCGCGTTCACTTCCTCATCAATGTACCGACACTCGATCATGCTTAGTTGTTTCAACACTTTCACTTGTCCTGCCGAACCCACTGTCTTCTGCAGTTGCTCCTCGAAGATCACTCCTTTTCCGTCTTCGCCTTCTTTAAGCTCGAACAAAATGCTCCCAGTCTGTGTGCGGCGAACTCTGGTAACGTTCTCGCCTAAAGATTTTAGAGCCGGATCAGCCTTGACCTTCCGCAAGATCTCAGCATGGGAGTTAGCATCGTTAACCGTAACAACGATCGCACCAGGCCTGGCTCTCTTCGTGGTTGCCTTTCCTTGGATGCCTCGGTTTGCTTCTTCGACTCCTGGCTGCGCCTTCTGGCTGCCTTTCTTCAGGACAACACTCCATAGCTCGTTTTGTACCCCTCTAACTGCCATGGGAATAGCGTTTTCCCTAGCCTGGCTGATGGCAATATCGCTTTTCGCACGTTTCAGCCCTTCTTCGACGTGCTCTGGCGATCGTACTTTGCGTCCTCTCTTGGATGATAAAGGCGTGTGCAGCGTGGGAGCGCTTTTTACTCCTTCTCTAAGGGCTTTCTCTGCTCGCTCTGCCCGCAGCTTCAGCGTAACGATCTCACGTTCAACGTTAGCTAGGGCTGTAAGGAGCCTAACCGTCATCTTTTTAATCGGGGCATGAACGTTGTGTCTATCCTTCGTGAAGAGATGTAACTCTCTGGCCATGGATAGAACTTCCTGGTACGCGAATTTCTCTGGAACGCATTATCCGCGTAAATCGAGTATCGACTATATACGAATACGTTTATTTGCTGACGTTAGATAAAAAAGGGTTGTACAAATCGGTAAATATTCTTCTGTGAACTAGGAATAAAAGCATAGCTTTTTTGCGATAGAATGTTTAAACACCAAAATCATATTGCAAAGTAGTTTCCGATAACAAGATTTTTCATATCAATTCAATATTTTTAATGCTAATACATAAACACACATCACTACATCAAAAGCTACATAAAAAATATTTTATGTTTTAATATAAATTTTATGAAATAGTTTTAAACTATTTCATACGATAATGCTCGCTAATACTGTTTTTTACGTTGAGAGCACACCGTGGTTTCATTTCCCGGCAGAAAGTGAAGTTTCAAAATATCTTATTATTATAAACTATTTCCAAATCAACCTTTAGTTTCACAGAGTAATATTTACCGATTTGTACAACCCTTTTTTTTATCTAAAGTCAGCATACAAACGCATTTGTATTGTTAAAAACGCAAAAAAAAATGTTATGAAAGGAACTAGGACGTACGATCCGAGAAAGGTGCGTTCGAAACATACGGACTGATCGTACGACACACGTTGTCTCGCTTATACGCACGGTAAAGGAAATGCGTTTATGTTTGATTTTGCACTAAGGTCGATACGGACGAGGACAGCCATACAGTCGAGCAGCAGGAGACAATCTCGCTTATCATTTTTCATTTTTTCGCACGAACCTGTCGACGGCATATAACGTTACTTTTATTTTTCCTCGCTATTAATATAGCTTTGTAATACCTGTCAAAAATTGAAAAGAAAGGGTTGAGACTAAGATTTTAAATTAATAACACTTTATTTCGTGTCAATCAATCTAATTTAGTCAGGAAGCGCGCGTCGTTTTTCCCCCGATACACTCTCTCGACATACCTTTCTTCTTATCCCTATCATGGATTTCGAAACAGGGTTACTCAAGTCATTTTCGAAATCGCATTACTTTCCAAGTTATGCAAGTGAAATATCAAATAACTTCGTCACGGTCGCTATGTGGCACTATAATCGCTATGGCTATGGCATGGTTTCCGGCGAACGCGTATATACTTTCTGGGTGCGTCACTAAACCTTTACGTTGTGTGAATCATCCAGGTGATCGTTACAAACCTTGTTTTTTTTACTGGAACCGTTGGACACATTGAGGCCTTACCTTGGACAAGAAGACACTCGAAGCTCTGGTACTGAGAAGACGAAAGGTTTGGTTGAAGAAGTATCTAACTCGGACGATACAAACAGTTCTGTTAGGTGTAACTGTCTAGACGATTAATTTTGTTCCATTAAATTATCGTCGTTATAATAAGTTTGTTATAGTCAAAGATGTTTATAATTGTTTGTTCTTGATATTGCTAACCAAAGCAATAGTTTTGATTTCTCAATTATTTTACATGCATAAAATGTGTCACTTGTTGTCGCGGTGCGATTAATTGCTGCGCTTGCTTAACACGTTTATTAAATAATAATAAATTAGTGAAAATTGGACTAACCAAAGTGTCAAACTGTGTCAAAAGTAGCAACTATTCGTTGAACTATTGGAGATTTGTTGTAAAACTTATAAATGCGAAGAGAGATATTATTAACAGAGCAGGAAAAGTGCCAAATTGAGGCACACCGTGACAATAGCAAGTCCGTTATGAAATTAGCGTCATTCTAAAGAGATCCCCGAAGGTTATCAACAATTACGATAAAGATCCAAACACATACGGGACTCGGAAGTCCCAAAAAAACTTTCGCCAGGAGATGAGCAAAAGATCTAACTTTTTTAGCTAACTTTCTAGCAGCTTAGCTTAGCGCACTCAACAAACGGTTGGCGTCAGATTAAAAAAGATTTGAGATTGAATGTAGGCAAATCAACCGTATGGCAGACATTACAATTTTCTCCTTATACAAAGATGTATGTATGTTATCCTAGAGAAAGCATGACGAAAATTCCATTCGTCAAACCGCATCACAACATTCCTAGATTAAGCTTTTCAACATAACACAGGACTTGGAATAATGCGTGGAACAACGGAAGTCATCTGTATGTGGGTTAATGTTCAAAACTTACAAAATTATAAATGTATGTTAGGTGACATGGAGTGGTGAAAAGTAGTTCTTGATCTTGATGAAAAGAGAATCTTGGTGGTGTAGATACTTTTGAAACAAAAATGTAAACCTTGATAAACATCCATCGATAAAATGTAAAGAAAATAGAGAAGGTGATCGTTAACAGACGAAAGAACAGTGCTTTGTTAAAGAAATAAAAGAGATTTACAATGGTAAAGATGGTTTTACTCACTATTTACGAGATTTGCGACGTAAACCACGATATTTCTCTCGACGTAATTTTGGAGCTGGTTCTGTCATGATATGGGGAGCGTTTAGTAGTCATGGTAAATCTGATGAGCTGGCCATTGCTCCAACATGTATGAACAGCAAAATTTACTTACACTTTTCGGAAAATAATTTGCAACCATAGATGAACCGTCATTAGCATGAGAAGTTTATTTTCCGATAGGACAATGCTTCTGTTCCTGCCAGCAGGATGACAAGTTCCTTTTTTAAAATATTAGGAATCAATGCTCTGGCCAGCCGTTTCATCAGACCTAAATCCCATTGAAAATGTTTGACGAATACTACATCCAAAGATCTATGAAAATGGTAAAAAGTTCGAGACTATAAGGCGAACCTCTACCCCTTGAGACCTAGAAAACTTTGTCTGAAAGTATGTTAAAACTGATTTTCCGGGTACTAAATCAAAATGGTGGACACACGGATGACCAAATAATTCGAGTTTTTATTGATTCGTATTATTGCTTTTTTTTTCTTTTTTTTATTCTTACGGTTATTGTTGCATTATTTCCTACTTTTTTAAATGAAAAATATTGCTTTTATGTCGATACGGCCAGGCCGTTCTAACGAAACAAAAAAAAAAAAAAATATTGCTTTTATGCTGAAGAATTTATGTTATATTATTGAAAAATATCCGATGCTTGGTCTGGGCCTTAGATCGAAAAAAATTGAGTGAGGCTATTATTTTGATACTCAGTGTAGCAAGTATGCTGCAGAAGTTGCACTTGTCTTCCCTATACGTTAATGAATAAGATTTTTTTCACCTTTACGCTGATCTGGCTTGTATACTGCGGATTATGTAGGACGTAAACAAACGCAAGATCTTTCTTCATAGTTTTGTGTGTGTGTTAATAATAATTAACTATTTGTCATTTGCAAATCGACGCCGCAGGGATTGATATTTTAATTAATCGCTTACATATTACATGTTACGACACTTTTCGTCACCTCGCGGTTCACCCTGCTGATGGTGGACTTTCGCTCTTTATAACCTCCGAGATATTCATGGTGACGCGAGGTGGCAGTCGATATGATTCGCTTTAAATGCTCAGAAGATATTTTAGGAACGATTGGGAGGGGGAGGAGGAGAATGCTTATGTGTATTTATATGTTCACAGCACCAACTTTGCAACAGGCCAAATAAAGGCGCAATTCCGCTTTGTCTAAGCCAATGTTGCAGTATAGAACAGCGTTGCTTTGTGTAAGTGCTGAGCGTTTTGATGGAGCCCTTTATCTAGCTACTTTCATTCCCCCTTCATACGCCATGATATGGAACGACTCATTCTTTAGACGGACGAACTCGAACTCGTTGATGCTGCTAGTGTTATTGCAGTTTCGTTCCTATCTTTAATACTTGAGCGCGGCAGATGAGATAGAATGTCCCGAGTTTTGCAGATGTACGTTTATGGGTACAAACATTTTACGATTTACGGGTACAGAAAATGTTAGTTTTTTCCGTTTGTATATATTTTTATTTGTAAACACGCAAAAATTATCCAAAATAATCTAAGTGTATCTTATGTTTCTATAATGCTGTTACAGCAGGTAGTATCTTAATGTTTTGTTGCTTTCGATTCATTTTTTGATGACGAATGTGAATAAAAAAACAATAAATATCTATGCATTTATTTCGATATGCTCTTTTCACAGCTTATTCAGATTGCTTTTGCATCAACCCAATTCGATCCATTGTAGAGCATCTGTGTGGGTCTGTTCGCTCAAAAATATCCAGTGTGTATTCGCGTTAACTGCGTACAGTATGGACGCATGACTGCGACTCACGAGCACAGACGCATTCGAGCCGAACAGTATGGCTATGACCGTCCATCCGTTTGGAACTTCAACCGATCACGCGTGCTCACACGTTCTCCATCATCACTTCTTTGCATGCTTGGAGAGCTAGGTTAAGGTTCTCGCTCGTTCTTGTTGGTTTTGTAGATAAATTGTCAAATGCCACTTTAAGCCAAATGCAGAGTGAAGCTTATGTGCAAACGTTTGTTGTAAGAGTGTATGGATACTCCTGTTTATGGTTTACTCGTGATAAATCCACCCCATTTGCTCTGTTGAAAGAGTTGTTTATGGAGTTAGTGCTGGTGAAGGATTTGGTTATAATGTACAATATCTCAATTCTTCCAGTGGTGTAAAACTCGAATCAAACAACAAAGCTGTATCGATCGAGAAGTTTAAGCATCGTACATCTTCGAACAGGTTTATTTGAACATACCCCAGCGTCGGTTGTGTGTGACAGTGCTTCGTTTGTGCATCGTGTTTTCTAAAAAAGGCAAGTCATTATTGGAGAGCTATTCTTACTATTCAAATCAAACTCCGTGTCAAAACCAACGGTTCAACTCACCATCCATCGCAAGACTGTACATTCGTCAGCCAATCGTCTGTTTACTACGTCCATAACGATCAGTTGCATTCTCTACACTTCCTCTGTTTCTCTTCATTCCAAGATTTGTGCTGGAGCGTCTTAGCGCTAGAAGACCATTAATCTAGAGAGGGGGGTAGTCGGGAATAAATTTTGTAAAAAAAACTACTCTTCTTAGATTTGTTGGTTCACGCCAAGTGTGTACCATTGGTGAGCTGAATAAACTGTGGCAGATTGAAGTTATTTTTAACGACGACTTCTTCAAAAATTGGAAACCAGCAGTTCAATTCACATTACCATGTCGAATGCCATGCATGCACTGAGAAGACCTCGATACATTTAAGTCAAACATTTTCTGAAAGCGTTACTGGGAAAACAAAAAAAAAATTATTGAAACACATGGAAAAACTGCACACGGTAAAAAGTGGGATGATGTAAAACAGGGATCGGCACACCTTTTACGAATAGCAGGGTGGCCACTCAACCGGGAAAACTGAGAATCAGCCGGGAATTTTGCACAATCGGAAAAAAACGGAAAAACTGGAAATTTCTTCAAAACACTGGGAAAATTGTATTTTGTGTAATATCTTTTTTATGATCACAGTGCACAATTTGCATTTTCAATCACCATGACGTTTTGCTTATTATTCCTTACCAACTACCAAACACCTTTGGTTGGTCGAAAAAAAAAACAACAACCAACCACCACATCATGTCAACAACATATCGTATTATTCCGTTGGAGCAATTTTTACGCTCGCCGATATCGGCTCTCCTGCTAATTTTTGGTATAGTGTGCCAACACGTTCTGCCTAGCACCCGTCTTTTCTTCTTCCTCTCCCCTTACGTTTGTGTCCCAAAAATGATGTACGTACGTTGAGCTACCTTCGCTTCGCAGTGCATTACAATGGATTTACGAATTTATAAATCTAAACTTAACAATTAATCTAAAAGCGCATACATAAGTACATGGAAAAAAAACAAAATGAGGAAAAATAAACAGCACTTTGAATAATGAACACGAAGACTATAACGGAAAGCAGGAACAGATGAACAATCATAAAAAAATGGCAATGCATTAAAACATTAAATATTCTATGTCCAATTTCTTCAGTAAAATCGATTCTAACAGTGATTTTGGACTAGCACAGCAATTGGTGCATCGGAGAGGTTTAGAAAAATTTCTATTACCTTGGTGATAAATGGTGAAATAACAAAATCTAAAAAGGAAAAAAAAATCTTGTGTTTATAAGAAATAACATTGTGTGAGATTTGTATGTTTCCCAAAAAACAAATTGCTGCCAAGCTCGAGATGCACAAAACTTTCTTAGCTCATAACGTACGGTTTGGCACCTTATTACAAAAACGAAATCAACTGCAATGCAACTCGATGCATGTTCAGAGCTTATAATTGGTTTCAATTGAACATTAAACAAAGTATCACAGCGCCAACAGATGGGTGTCAGTGTGAGATATTGGAATGGCAACATCAAATAGGTGGAAAACCGATACCTCGAGTAAGCGTTTCTGGATTCTGGGTTCTAGTGATCTAATTAATGAATTGAAACAGTGTACAGAAAGAAAACCATTTTCCAATAACGTAATCCAACTCAGCATGGACGGACCAAACGTCAATTGGCATTTAATGAAGGATTTCAGTAAAGAATTACGGAATCTGCGTGGGGTCGTTTCTCGCCGTTAAAAGCCCTTAAAATGGCCTTCTTCATTTTATCAGCTGCTTTGGTGGAACCTCTTTTGCGAGAGTTCAAATACGATGGTCCTATGACTCCTTTCCTGTTCGAGGAGTTGGTTGCACTTACCATATTTATGTAAATTTAAGTTTCGGGAGCGTACAAAAAGCGTGCTGTAACAACGAGAGTCCAGGATACGACTGATTCCTTTATTACTCCTTTGGGTTTAAGT
The DNA here is from genome assembly GCF_943734755.1 of Anopheles moucheti. NCBI lineage: Eukaryota > Metazoa > Arthropoda > Insecta > Diptera > Culicidae > Anopheles > Anopheles moucheti. Next base: position 16,639,377 of record NC_069142.1, read on the forward strand.
TATGTTTGAGTACCTCGGTCCCTCACGACACTAACCAGGGGTGATAAACTTTTTTTTCGGTTTTTACATTCGACCCTCCTGACTCATAATCGGTCCCTGATTATCCTCTTCGTCTTCTTCTTCCATGGTTGACGCAAAGGTCCATAGTTTCATATTATCTTCGCTTGAGCTTGTTTCACGAGGCCCTTCCCCATCTCCTATTCTTCTTACGCGATATCGTCCGTAACGGTTTACCTGTACCACCTCGTAAGGGCCCAAATATTCACTAGCTAATTTTCTTCCAGCCACAAATTGAGTTCTCTTGATCGCTACAAGCTCTCCCATTTTGAAACCTATCGCTGGTTTACGTTTTTTTTATCAAACTGTTCCTTATAGCGCCGCTGCGCTTGCTCTATAGCCGTTCGTGCCTCTTTCCTCAATTCCTGTTTGGAACGACTAAATTCATCGTACCATTCTCTTTCTATTATGTTGCTCAACTGATCATCACTCGCATTTTTCATCTTCACCCCAAACATCTACTCAAACGGTGACCTGCCTGTTGTTGAGTGATAATACGTATTAATCGCTCGCTGCACCCGACTTATTGCTTTGCACCATTTTGAAGGATCTTCGGTTGATAGTTTGCTTAGCATCTCCAGGGCAGTTCGGTTAACACGCTCCGCCTGTCCATTTCCACGTGGGGCACCCCCGTGGTGCAGACAATATGCTCGATACCTCGACTCTGAACGTACTCGGCGAATGTATTGGCGGTGAAGGCTGATCCTCTATCAGTAATTATACGGGTCGGGTTCCCAAAAACAGTTGACCAACATTCTAGTTTCCGCAGGACTTCATCGCAGGAATCCAAAATTTCTGTCTTATACCGTGCATCATTTTCTGCACTCCAATATGACCGGCATTATGAGCATCCGCTATTAGCTGCTTTTCCATCGAACGTGGGACCACCAACAAATCTTGTCTTTCCACAGTTCGGTGCAGTAGCCCACTTTTCATTCTTTATGCATCATTCGTCCCTTTCTCTAGAACCGCCATAATTGCTTTAACCAGTTCATCTTTCTGTTCATTTTCCCTAATCCGCACTGACACAATCGGTACTATAGTCATTATATTCGGTGGGTACCGACTAAGACAATCAACATGTGGTAGCCTTTTTCCTGGTCGATGTTCGGTTTCAAACGTAAAGTCTTGCAAGTACATTACCCATGGTAGAACTTCACTAGGCACCTCAGCCATTTTTAACGTTTGTTTGAATGCAATGCAGTCTGTAATGAGTTTATATGGAACACCCAAAAGATACCTACGAAATTTTTTGGTTGCCAAATAGACACACTTTGCTTCCAAGATATAGCTATGTTTTCTCGACTCAGAATCACTTGATTTCTTGCTCCAATACCACACTGGGTGAAGCTTGCCGTCAAACCACTGCATAAATCCGTCTTTTGATGCATCGGTATGCAGTTCTGTTTTTGCACCTTGTTCATACAATCTCAGCACTGATTCTTTTATTAGCTCTCTTTTCAGTCGTTGAAACGCAACTAACTCCTGATCACCCATTTTGAACGGAACATCGTTTTTCAGTAAGTCCGTTAGTGGGCGGGCTATATGAGAATAATCCTGAACAAACTTACGGAAGAACCCTGTCAATCCTAAAAATGATTGTACAGCCTTCAAATTTGTAGTTACACGGAAGTTTTCCACGACACTAATTTTCTCAGCTCCTCATTCCCTTTTCATTATCTATCATTGCATTATATCATATCATATCATTGATATCATTCCCTTTTCTACGTGATGCCCAAGGAAATTAATAGACTGTTGCAAGAAATAACACTTTTTCCACTTTACACACAATCCATGTTCTGCCGCAGTTTCCGAAAACTTTCGTAGTTTTCTCAAAACACTCATTGTCAGTCTTTCCATGGATCACAATGTCATCCATATAGAGATCAAGTGTATTATCCGCTATCAACTCGTGGAACACATAATTAACGTAACGAATAAACACAGCGGGTGAGTTACAGAACCCGAAGGGTGGTCGATTAAATTCAAATAGTCCTCTTTGAGTAGCAAATGCCGTATACTTTTTCGATTCCGCTTTTATTGGAACATGGAAGAATCCGTTCTCCAAATCCATAATAGTGAACCATCTGGCTCCTTGTAACTTTTCGAGTACTTCTTCAATTCCTTTCCGTCATATTTGTCGTTTGTAAACTCACACATTTTGAGTGCACAAAGCAACTGTTCATCAGTGCAATTGATTTGTTGCAAACCAATAATCTTTAGCATCCGCTCTTCCTCAATCTTGGTAAAACCTTCCAATTTAAAAAACATATTTCATTAAATCGTACATCGGATTGATAACGGACAGACAGTTTAACCGAAGTGTCGCCGCTAGTAGGTATAATGTATACTCCTATTCCATACAAGGATATCGAGTCCCGTGACGTGAGGGTCAATTTAAAACAGTTTTCAGGAACGTGAGAAGAACGCGATCTATTAACCAAAACATACATTTTATGGGAAAAGTATTTACGTTTTGTTCCACTTACAAGCTTCTTTTGTTCCCGATGTAGGAAGTTTCTGCTCTTCGCATTTTTAAACCAGGCCAGTTCGAGTGAACGTTTCGGTCAATTCCGCTATTTTGTCTGACACCTTCATTGTTATGGATTAATCGCACTTTCGTAAAAGTTGTTTTTCCTACACGCTACACAAAGCACCAATAAAACGCACACAGCGCTTACCAGGAATCACAGTGTCCCACGTGCTCAGCTGTCTTCGTGCGCACAGCACAGCCTCGCGCACACAGCGCTTACAGGAAATAGCAATATCCCAACTCTCCCAGCTATCTTTTCTTTCACAGCATAGGAACGCGCACACAGCGCATATTAGGAATCGCAATATCCCACTTCTGACACCAAATGTAAATTTAAGTTTCGGGAGCGTACAAAAAGCGTGCTGTAACAACGAGAGTCCAGGATACGACTGATTCCTTTATTACTCCTTTGGGTTTAAGTTATGTTTGAGTACCTCGGTCCCTCACGACACTCACCAGGGGTGATAAACTTTTTTTTTCGGTTTTTACATTTATTATGGGCAAGGTTCTAAAACAGGAATGTTTAAATGTAAAAGCAAAAGCGATCACCGATATCGAGTTTACAGACTGCAATATTCTACCGATATCGCAGGTTGATATCGGTTTCGGTGTCAAAGCGATAATAAAAGCGGCAACGTCCCCAAGAGATTAAAATTTGTTTTTGTCGATAAATTTGCTAAAAAAATATGATTTGGCAAGGAATATACTTATGTGGCAAGCAGACCAACGTGTTTGTTACAAATAAGCACATGAAATCAGATTTGTTTAAGAATGAAATGTCTTAAAAAACGTATTTTGCCGTTTATTAGGTCTCATCATGGTCCAGTAATATTTTGGTCTGATAGCTAGCTGCTATTATAGCAAGGACGTGGTACAATGATACAACGATAATGGTGTGAAATTTATGCTAAAAACGCTGAAAACACCAAATTGCCCCCAGTTCCGTCCAATAGAGCGATATTGGGCAAAAATGAAACAAACACTAAAGAAAAGGGTGCATGAACTAAGGACATAATACAAATCAAGAATTGGTGAAATTTACTAGCCAGGACAGTGACTGAAGCAGCTGTGCGGCGGTTGATGGGCGGGTCCATAACAGAAAAGTCCGAAAATTTCTTCGTAAAAGCGAAGTGTAATTTTTATTTGTAATTTTTTTAAATATATTATATCGTAACCTATGATTAATTCATACAAAGTTGTTCAATTGGATTAATGGTATAAAAGATACTCGCTGTGCAAAGGGCCACATTTCTAAATGAACCAAGCCTTGTGCTAGCTTGTCTACTCTTCAACCTAGCACTATCTTCTTGGCGCAAACCTTTGGTGGTAGCTGTAGTGATCAGAGGGGGGAATTTGCACTTCGGATTATTTGGAGAAACTGCACGCTGATGGATACTGTGTCTCAACCAACAGTTCTAACTGAACTGAATTTGTTTGCTTTCTTCAACAATACGCCTTTCAACACTACTCTCGTTTTCTTAGCCTCTATTTGTTGTTCTCTTTCTTCCCTCTCTTATTGCTACAATCCACCTCTATTTTCTCAATTATTGAGACAAATCTTGAGGCTTAACCTAATACAGGTCCAAGTGATCTGACAGGCCTATGCGATTGACGTTGAGGTCTTTCTTTGTCATTACTACGACAGGATCAGGTAAAAGACTCGTCATCTCGTTGCTAGTTTCGCTATTGTTTTTGTTATTCTAAAGGGACGATCAGTATTGCTTAATACTAGGAGAAGCTTATAACTGGAGGCTTAATATAATACAATTCTCATTCATTTGAAAACATTTCCTTCTCCAAACAGTCACCTTATCCCGGGTGTACTTGGCTATTTTGCTGCGTAATATTCCGTCATCCAATAGAGTGGTCCTTTTTCTTGCGAGGATCTGTATCTTGATTTGGGTTGTGCCGTCTTTCTTCTTCCATGTTGTCGTCTTTAATCAGAATTTGGTGGATCTGCAGAGGTCGACTTGCTTACAGGGTTTATCAGGTCAGTTAACGTTGTGAGAAATAAAATTCTTTGTTTGAGATATGCATTTCCGTTTCTGTCCAGCATTTTAATTCCGTTGAAATTTAGTTCCGTTCCTTTTACATGATTTTCAACACATCATGTCATTCGGACTGCGTGGACGTTCCTCAAGTGTGCAATGCGAGCGTGCTCCAATCGGACTTTGTTTGGCAACTGGGGCCTTGTTTGGACGCCAAGGGCTGATTAATCGTCTGAACGATTTTATACTCCTTATCTGTGGATTTACGTGAATCCGCTATGCAGACATAAGCTCACCGTAGTTAGCCTAATCGATGTTCCTCGTTAAGTCACATTTAACGGATACTTCATCGGCTGAACGACTCCTATTGATAATGGAGGTCTCTATTGGCAGGAGATCACCGCCAAATTGGTCTTGGATAACCTTCCATTTTTAATCCAACCCTAACGATGACGTGCAGAGAGCCAGATCTATTGCGCTATCTTGTACCATAGGTGATCCCACCCTAGTGGCTTCAACAGAGTTCCAGATTGCCAAACTAAAAGTGTCGTAGAAATCCCTAATGATTGGTGCACAATTATCATCATGTGTGCAGCCCCAATCTTGTCCGTGAGCATCAAAATCGCCCAGGATAAAAAACGGTTTTGGTAAAATCACTATCAGGGATTCAAGATCATTTTGATATGCTCAGGGTCCAAGTTAGCACATTGGACGCAATGGAAACGTCAATATCAGCTGTCTTTGACAGGATTGCGACATGTTTCATTGAGAAGGGGGTGGAGAGCGGTATTTTGATGAAACTGTGACTACTTCGAATATCAATTAATACTCCCACTACAATACTATCAATATCTGGTTCAAATCGATCTGGTTGTATGATAATATATCCCGGGAAGGTTAAATGTTTTTCGGGTGAGAGCCAAGTTTCACTTAGAGATAAATAATAATAAACCCTAATAGAACTTTAATTTCGTCATTTTTTCTAACAAAATTTTCGCAGTTCCACTGAAGTATGATAGCCATTGGAAGACATTAATCTTCCAGGCGTATCACCATACTAAGTCCTGGTCATTGATTTAGCCACTCTCTGAGCATTCAACAACAGACATGAAACAACTGCTCCTGAAACACTCTCGCAATTCTGCTAGCAAAATGAATGAATCTGTTTGCATGGGTGTGGGAAATAATGTTACCAAGGAAACGTTATGCGTTGCTATCAACTAAAATATATTTTCTTAATTTATCATAATTTTCAAAAACTGCATTGTTTTTTACTATTAGAATAACAGAAACAAAAGTTTAAACAAACCCCATAAAATTTTCATTTTTCCATTGTATGGCCAATTCAAGCCCATAGTGCAATAGATATGCCCAGGGTAGCTTCAAACCCTATGGGAGGGACTACAAAAATCTTTTACCGACACTCGGATCTTATTAGGGTCGAAGCAGTTGAAGCACGCCCAGAACTCATTAATATTTTCAAAAAATCGATGCAGTAATCGATCTTGCATCCAGGGGTTTATTTCTGGGCATGAAGTAAACATCATGCACCCCTTTGAAAGAAGCAGGATACACCCTGATTCTTGGTTTCGGGTCTGCTGAGGTCATCGGCTCACGCCAGGAAGAAACCTGTCGTATTAACAGGGATTTCTTCTTTCCAAGATCCCCAGCATCAGAACTTTTGCGCTTCACTTAATGAAGAAGCACTCATCAGATCCGTTCATCAGCTCCATAGAGGGATCCATGGCGGAGCTCGAACGAGTGGTTTGTCCAATAATACAGAAAGGGAGGGCACGATGGAAAGCAACAAGTTACCGAGAAAAGACAGGATGTACGGGAGTGAGAAAGCGCACAGAGCATAGAGCGTAGGCACGTTACTGTGCAGGCGCTCAGTTTACCTACATACACAACACTTGACGATACGACTAAGCTGCCACAATTACGTATCTACGCACAGTTGGCGTCTATAGCTTTTTGTTTTTGCAATTTTCGTAAATTTCGTCAGCACGGAGCGTTTAACGATACGTGCTTTTCGCTTCGTGGTTGGAGACGGAATGAAAAATAAAATGCTTTTTATGAAAAGAAAAAAATAAAATTAATTTAAAATCTGAGAAAGAAAGTCGCCATCAACACAGTAACAGTTCATTCTTTTTCTCAATCACGAACAGGACTCGAAAGTGCTGGTAACTGCACGAGTACAAATAACAGCAACAATATCGGCCTCACGTCCACACCCGTTTCGAGCGGGCGTAACGCTAACGGTAATAGCAAAGCTGGCAGTAGCGGATCAGCTACCAACACTCCAACTATTGGTGGATGCATCGATCAGAACAGCAGCTACAGTAGCAGTGCAACAAATACGTCCGTTACACCTGGTGTACCAGGATCGTCTGGCCATAAAGGCAGCATCCGAGGCAATAAACTGGCTCGTCGAGCACGTTCCTTCAAGGACGATTTTTTGGAGAAGATATCTCAGATCCGCACTCCGACCAATACGATGGCAAGGTAGGTCCTAGTAAAATACTAAATAATCAAAATCATAATTCTAAACGATGTAGGTGAACCGTGAATTTCCTTTTATAGTAATCTTCAGTTTCGATAAAATCCACAAAACAATTAGAATATGTCATCCTCTAATCTCACAATATCAGTAATGAATCAGCAAAACGATTTAATTATCTCTGTTCCGATATTTTGATTAATTCCGATTACACGGAAATATTTGTTATTAGCTATTAGTTCGGAATACACTGTTTCCCACCCTCTAACGTCGTTCGACCAAGCATTACTGTTATTGTCAGCATCCAATATCGTCATCTTGACACCAAGTATCGTCATTAGTTCTGCAATATCGTCATCATGACAAACCTCGAACGTCATTGTTACAGTCAAGCTCGTTGCGGCTAATTCCGTAAGTTCTAATTTCCGTAAGGTTTGTAGTTTTAAAAATATTTGTCTTTTTAGACAAGGATAATTATTTTATTACGTAAGTAATTACAAGAATTAGTTAGCCACAATGAAAATCTTCATGCAATAATAATTAATAATTTTGTTTTCTTCAGATTTTTTACCAAAATCAAAAGAAGAACGAAAAAGATTAATGATTAGTTTTTCATTTCTGTTCCAAGTTTAGTTACATATATGTGAAAGATATGAAAGTACTGCAGAGTTGTATAATATCTAAAGTTGATATAATATCTATTTTAAGATCATAATTCAGCTGGTCGTAACTAAACCATCGTGGTTGTTCCCAGCACAGCCGGGTGATAAACTCGTGTTGAGCTCTCAGACTGGAGTACAAAACTACGACCGAGGGTGAGAATAGGTAGCTGCTATACGAGCCACGCTGCAGTCAACCGAAATAAAATGGCTTTTAGTTCCGGTTGTGAGAAGCTTTCTTGATTTCCGCGTTATTTCGCCTTAGCCCCCTTTTTTCCGTATTTCGCTAGCTATACACAAGTATGTTACGAATTTTACAAATTGTCGTCGTATTTTAGCGTGTGTAACGATCCCCCAGATGAATTATCCAAGATTTTAGGGAACAAAGATTTTTTTTTAACAATTGGAACAATTTTATTGTTGCAATTAATTTTTAGCAATACAATTCATAATTCTCTTCCATATCGTTCTCGCTTGAAACACATTTTCATTGTCATCACCCCCGTCATAAATTGTATCATCCCCAATGCCATCAAGATTGTTACTGATTACGCATGTTTGAAAGGATTTGACGCTTCATAGACACCTCTCCATACAGTAAGGATTCGTTGGCATATCTCTGGAATGCTGTTTTTTCATTCTTCCTGAAGAAGTCAGATTCGACTCGACCCCTTATATCCCCTTTCTCCATTCTTCTCTTGTCAAACCCTTAAACGGTGTGTTGAGGGTGTAGTCCAGCGGTTGCAGCTGACTGGTTAGACCTTCAGGAATGACTGCCAGAATTGTTTTGCTTTGAGCAGCAATTTGTTCAATTGCTGCTGTCAGATGACCTCTAAATGTATCCAGTACAAGCATTGCTGGTTTTTTCAAAAGAGCTCCAGATCTCTTGTTCCAAACATATTGAAACCACATATTCATCCCAGACATACCCATTCAAACTTTTCCTTGAACAAGGACGAAAATTCCGCAACCTTTCTTTGTGCAACCTTTCTTGTCTCTATTAACGTCGTAACGTTCTCTATTTCTCCATCCACGCAATTTTGGATCGTGGAAAGCGGGCTATCAAAGAACATAATTTCCGTCAACGACAGTGGTATTTATGACCAAATATGTCGATAGTATAACGAGCAAAAACGATGTACAACTCTTCTCTATTTTCTCTCTACTCTTGTGCTCTTTTTCTATATTTATTAAACTTATATTTTACATTTGTTTAATCTGAAATGCTTAAGAAATTATGGAATATTTAAACATTTTTATTTCACGCAGATTTTTTTATGACTTCCATAATTCTTGAAAATACTTATTAAATAAAGTAAAGATAAATGTTTGGAAATATTTAACCAAGATAAACTACAAAACTGCTGAAGATTAGACAGCTGCGTCGCATTTGACTGTCACAATGACGTTCGATTTTGTCATGGTGACAATATTGCAGAACCAACGACGATACTTGGTGTCAAGATGACGATATTAGTTGCAACAATAACGGTAATGCTTGGGCGAACGACGTTATAGGGCACTACACACTGTATTATTCATTTAAATATAAGTTTTCTCTGTGCTGAGTCTGTCCTAAAACAAAATGCCTAAATGTGAAACAACAACTAGAATAGCCCGAGTTGCAGGAAGCCGAAATGGTTACACAGTACCCAATAATATCCCGCATCCGCATGCTCCGCTGCATAATATTTCAGCGAGTCGTGTCTTGGACTGGACCCTAGTTATCAGTGCTGGCATATTGTTTGCTTATCTTCGATAACAAGAAAAGATAGAGTGATAGAAGTTAGCGACGGTGCATGGCATGTTTGTCGACAGAGTATGTCGTACATTGAAACGTCGTAAACAACGGTGAATAACACGTACACAGATTCTCTTGCATAAATTCACTGCAATACAGAGAGGTTCATTAGTGCTTTGATTCGCATTAGTGCTTTGATCGTGACGCAACCTGGGTTCTAGCTCGGGGAATAGCGGGAGCCTGAATTTTTCACAAACATCTGGCAAACAAAACAAAACAATTCGCCTTGTCTTGCGTGATTTCTAGTTATTTATTTTGTGATATGCTTTTCTCGATAACCGCACGAAAATCTGGCAAATTTCGTAGGTCTCACTCACCAAATAGTCCCCGTGGTGGTAGTGGAATTGGAAGTGGTAGTGGCAACTCAGGCAGTTATGGCATCCGGAAAAGTACCACAGACGAACCATCGAAGCCGATACAAGATCTTAACTATCATGTGCGACAGGTGAAAAATGCCCTGACACATTTCAAGGACGTCATACTGAAGAACAAGCTTGAGATGTTACCGGGCAATGGCACGGTTGTTCTGGAATCTATTGCTAACGTGCATACGGGTAAGTAAATGGATAAGTTGTAACAGCGCCGAAAGTGTTGTTATGCCCTATTTGGATAAGATCGATGATTATACAAATTATCTCTTTTTTATTACTTCCAGCCCTCCAATCCTATACACTAAACGAGCAAAGTACGGCATTTATTAACGCCACCAACCACGTTCACGTGTCACTGGGCAATCTGCTAAAATTGTGTGACGAAGTGTTGCTGACCAAGGAGGGTGATGACTGTCCATCACTTAGCAAGGAAAATGTAAAGGAGGTAGTTGAATTGGTGGAGAATGCCGTGAATAATCTAGTTAATTTGGCAAACGAAAAGCTATCCGATCGGAAATCGACCGTATCCGTAGGAAACGTTGCTGGAGATGGTTCAAAGTCGAGTACACCTGGCACAAGCTCCAACACATTACAAAGACCAACAGTGGACGTGGTCAGCCAACGAACTTCTCTGCCAGACATTCCACTAACACCACGCGAGCGCGATATTCTTGAACAAACTTCCTTGAAGACGGTGCGTGCGTCACATAGTACCGAAAGCATCTTACGTGATTCGAGTCCACCACCTCCTCCCAAACCACCATTACCCGATCGTTCGCAGGAACCACCACCTCCATTGCCACCAAAACGAAAGAGTCAACATGCTAAAAACCATTCCTTCCATGATACAACATCATCCGACTGCAATTCCACTGATTCCACCATTTTTCACGCGGATGGAGGAAGCAGTGTGGGTATTGGTAGTAGAGGAACCGGTGGCACAAGTGGAAATATTGGTCTTGACCGAATGTCGCTACGTTCTCGTTCTCCTGAAGATAACTGCAGTCTCTTGAGCGCCAGTGCCGGTTCGCTGGATTCAGCTCTTAATCACTCGCGCGAGGAAGATGAATTGAGGGCACTCACTAGTTGTTCTTCACATGCTAGTGCTCCGGCCGCTAGTTTAGGTGGGTTAGTAATGCTCGGAACGTCATCCGGCACTCATGCCTGGGAAGAACCTGCAGATTTGGTTGGTTTACCGCAGAACAGTAACAGCAGTCTAAATCGCAACTCGAATGAGTCTGGGTTCGAGTCAATGTATTCGCTGCGAGTAAGTCGGGATCAGCAACAACAGCAACAACAAATGATGCATTATCAGAGTACGGCTGCCTCCGTCACGACTCATCATCATCAGAAAAGTGCCAGTTCGTCGTCCTCATCAGCTTCTTACGTGCACAAATCAGAATCTATTGTGGACGGTATAACCACACTCGTGGTGACTTCCGACAAGAGTTCCTTGCAACGACAACAGCAACTACACCTACAACAGCATCACCAAACACAAGTGCTTCATCATCATCATCATCATCATCATCATCAGGAACAGCAACACTTTCACCAGAAAATCGACACTATTATCACGCAGGCAAGTGATGAAGGTACGGGCGATTCGAAAGCTATCGAACAGCTTGCCTGTTCGGCTTCACTGAATTCGACTACTTCTGGTAGCAGTAGTATATCGAAACTGCTCGAGCAAGATTCTAGTATAGATGAGATTGGAAGTGATGACGTATTTCCACGACCGAGTGGTTCCTCATCCGACAGGCCACCAGCACTTCCTGTCAAGACACGATCACACAGTATTAAACGAGAACGCCATCCATCACAGTACGATAATGTGGACGAGGTCGATTTAGAGCGAAGGTGAGTTAACCATATTTGATGAAGAATTTCAAACGAAAATATTTCATAACATTCACGATATTTACAGTGCTCAAGATTCATTTGGCCACTTTCCGTTGCCTAACTCGCCATCATATTTATACAGTCGACAACAGATGTTTCATAATCTACCGAGCAAGCATATTAGCTTGATCGAACCTAGACACATGACCCGTTTCCAAGAAGAACCACCACCGCTCCCAATTAAGAAGAAGCATAGTGAGTATTCATTTTGAGTGCTTGTAGCAAACCTAATCAAGTAGACTAGTAAGTAATTAAAATTCAAATCAAAGATAAGAAAATTACTTATGGAACATAAAATACTGATTTATTTTTGTTATAATTGTTGTTTGATTGATGTGGTAATTGAGACTACGTGATCCAAAATCATAATCATTTGGTACAACAGTTATAGAAGCCATAAAAGGAGTTTGTGAAAAACATTCAATCATGAACAAAGTGAATACCTTCAAATCTTCAAATGAATGTGTCACATTTATTTTCATTCTTTAAGTCCATCCACTTTACCATACAAAAAAACCTATCGTCCTTAAACTGTATCCTGTTTTCTTTTTAACAATAATCAATAATAATCAATCGTTCATGGGGGGATGTGTGTTGAACTCATATGCAACTTAGTATCAATATTAGTATTTATTAACAGTCTTCGTTCAAACGATCAATTTCTAATTCAATTTTATGTTGTGATGCGCGCACTTTAGTGTTTCAAAGTGTTGCATATTCAGGTAAGTTGGTCTTCTTCCCCTTAACAATTGTACAAATTATTAAAAGTTGTTAACTCCCTTCTTTGAAAGCAAAAAAAAAATAAGTAAATTAAAACCACCAGCCTTATTTTTTAAGCTTTTCAGACCACGAAACGAAACGAAAAATTGTTTGAACTCCGCATAATGCAAATATCACTTACACATATACATGATACTTTATTACATTTATACATGAACTTCTTTAAAACACATACATTCGGAAAAATACGCACACACACGCATACCTACACACAACATCCTCACTCATGACCGCAAGGTAGCAATATAGCAGAAGGCAGAATGAGATTTATTTCATCGTTGGCACCTTTGTATCAACACCTTTATATCAGCACGTGAGCATAAAGTTAATACAGTCCGTTAGTAACGATTTACAATCTAAGCGATCGACAAAAACACGATCTCCATAACGCTCGCGAGCTTAACTGACGCAAAAGGATATAAATCGCCTGTACAAATAAATTATGTCACGTGTATTTGTATGCGGGATACATATTTTGCGCCCGATAAACTGGCGATTGCCACGGGGCAGTTACGTCGTATCGCTTCACTGCCTAGAAGACTAGGTCAAAGAGTAATATCAACAATAATTTTAAAATTCGTATTTGTAAACCAAAAAAAAATCCACGGTTGGTTATAAAATTAACTACACTGATAAACTACACAATAGCTATTGACAAACATCCATATTCGCAAATAACCACAAAGGCGACGAAAACCCAACCAAGCATTACGCAATATTCCTTCTATTGTTCTATTTTATAATGTATGTCTAGTGTCTATTGTTCCTCGGAAAAAAATATTTCGATTTCCTCATTGCTTTGTCTTTGCTGCCTCCTTTTTCGTTTGTGGTTGAATGAGTTGCATCCTTTCTATCGCTCTCTCATTTAATGTAGAGATAATATTTTATTTATTTTGGTTTCATTGCACTAGGCGTTAAAACAAATATGAGTTTTGCGTAGATCTTGTGATCACAATTGATTCGATTACCGTACTGGTTCGTTTTTGCCTAACTTTTTATGATTGTATTTCATTTTTCAGTAATGGCCTACATGGAAATATTTGGCAGTGCCACACAGAACCAGTCCGAATTTATGCGTCACTCTGTTCACACGTACAATCTTGCACAGTCCGAACAGGTATCTTCTAGTATTAACACGAGTAATCACAATATTTCTCCCAGTCAAACAATAAGGTAAGATGGTAGGATCAGTCTGCTTCGGAATACGAATGAGTTTTAATGTTTACATCATTTCAGTCTTTCGCCATCGTGTATTGCTCCGGCTACGGTGTCACCACCTAATTCACCAAACGTTAACATGAAACCACCCGCTCTGCCACCAAAGCGTCAACGTATAAACAGCAAAACGCCAAGCATTGCATCAACACCTCCTGCCAGTCCTAAAATTTTTCAAGATCAGCATCATTACATACATGGCGTTCATTGTCATCAGCATCCACAGAAAAATTCGAATACAATCAATACATCACCCTCACCATCAACGACATCCCTCGTATCGGCGCAATCTGGAGTTGGACTAACGCCAACGACTACCTGTACTCAAACGCTGGACGTGAAAACATCGAAGGTATCGCAAGCTACCCAATCTCCTGATTTAGAAGCATCTTCAACATCTAGCAATTGTAATGCTGGCTCGGATAATACTACTTCTATTACTACCACTTCTGCAACTATCTCTTCCGCTGGTGATATTGTGGTTGATGCCAAAGAGCAAATCATTTGTAGTAGTAATTCCTCTAACAGAACACTAAATGCTGGACACACCAAAATTGAGGACGATTATCTGCATTTGTGCGATGCCACCACAAAAGGTCCAACTACGGGAAGGGAAGATAATATATTATCTCCTGCTTCTAATACGAATCTCGTTACTAGTCGCAGCAGTGGCTGCGTTGCCAATCATAGTCGCAGTCATAACAATATTGGCAGTAGTAGTAATAACGTTGAATCTAGTAGTTATTTTAACGATATCCATAACAAGGGTAAAACTAGCAGTAGTAGCGGAGGTCTGTCGGTATTACCATCCAGCGATATGATGTACGCATCGTCCACTACACCACCTGTAGGCGACACCATAGACGATCGCAACAGCAAATCCGGGGATGAGGTTGAGGTCATACTTAGACGGAACAATAAGGTGCTCTTACTACTGTTTTTTTCTTCTATTGATTTGACTTGAACTTTAAAGTAGTCTTTCGCTGTTGAATTTTCCTAATCATAAAGCCATTGTAGTCATATTAACCTCGTATGCATGTTATATTTTCCTAGTTACGCGGTTAATGCGTGCCAGAAGAATCTTAGTCGAATTTCCTCTAAAACATCATTTTGTATTAGGGGATCGAATACTTATTTTCATTCGACGAAGCACATTCAAAGTAATAATATTTCTACGTTTATCTCAACCATGAGAGTAACGTTTTACTATTATAAAAAGTACTTTTGGTTAAAATGTAACAGGTTTTTGTGAATATCTAAAATTAAATGCCACATAACAAATATGCAATACGACAAATTTTAAACACACGCAATTCATACACGCAACACAATTTGCATCTGCGTATCTCGGGTAAGGATTGTACATTTTAGTATTATCTGGCGCGCATTACAATTTATTAAGTTTTATTTCGAGCATTAAAATGTATTAAGTTTTAAAACACTTTAATAACATAGTTAACACTCATGTTAAGGTTTATTCCTGTATAGATCTTTTCGGATCTATACAGTATATATTAATTATCATCACTTATTTCTTTATCATTACTAGGCGTAAATTATCCTTGTTTATTCATTTTTGTTTGAATGCAAGAAAATAATCCTAAATATTGCATTTCTGACCAATCAAAATGTAGCGATATTCTTCGTCAACTGTAATTTTTTTGTTGATTTTGTTGTTGTTTTTGTAATGTATGTAACTGTCATTTTAATCACAGCGATCGACATTTTTAGTAGTTACCAAGGATACAATATATTTTTGCTTTTACAGAACGGCATAACTATCTTGGAACAACAGCATCCCCTGAACTTAATGGAGGAGCTAGACGTGAGCAATTATCTAGTGTTTAAAAAAGAAAACGAAGATGGTCCAGATGTTAAGGGTGGTCAACCGGATGCATTAATTATACATGCCACCAGGGTGCAGAAAAATTCAGACGGTAAGCATATAACAAACGCTTTACAAGAATCGATACATCGATACCGTTCAGAGTGGTATTTCATTAATTTTAGCTGTGTATACCTCTCAGAACGCTATTTTACAACGAAATCCAAGCCTTAACCTACACAGCGAGTAATTGTAATTTTATTCAAATCACACCCTTCTTTAATGTGTCGTGTATGCTATGTTTATTTTTTTTTCTCCTCTTTGTGGTCCCCCTTTCTCGTTAACTTTTCTTTGTTGTATCATCACAAAGGATGTGTTGTAAAAAAAATCAATATTGATTCTATTGCACATTTGAATCTCGCTACTTCTGGTTTCGGCCTTGTTTCCAAATGTCACAATTGATCTTCGTAATTAACATGTGTATTATATTACTTCATTTTTGTAATAAATTTTTCGATAATTACTGACAGACGATTGCTTAGAGGATGGTAAGCGGTTTCATCTTACAAATGCAACCAAAACCAATTACATATTTTTTCTCAATTAAGTGTGCTGAGTGCATGAAAGCTTGAAGTTTTGCCGGTAGTTTATCTTATTTCATAGATGTTTTGTCGCTGTTTGATGTATTTGAAGACTGGTTTATTAGAAGAAAAAGATAAAATATTTAGAGCAATCGATGGTGATTCTTTAGTTAGACTGGAATGAATGGTCATTCATAGGAAATATTGATTTCAATTTGATTGATCAACTTGCGTATTCATATAGCTTATTGAAATAGCAATAACCACACCCTTGAAATATTTGGGACTTTCGATTTCAAGCAAGAAAGTAGACCATATCTGGGTCTCTTCCATATGAAGTAGAAATTGTAATTAATGATATATAATAATAATGATATTTTATATTATATTATTATATTAAGGTAGAAATTAATGTTAAATGTTTTATTTTTTCTTGATTCTGTCCCAAATTGAATATATTTACCGATATATGGCTTTGAAAATACAAAACAAAGTTTTTTAAAATACTTTCCTGTCCTAATCTTCCGTTTTTCGCTTTTAAAGCTTGTATGCGTTGAGAAAACTATACAAAGAATTGAATTCACTTTGCATAATCTCGGGAAGAGGGAATAGGTATCACTTTTTATTATTATTATGTTCAATAATATGTATTTCATTGAAGTTGTGTGAACTTCTAAATATCGATTGATAAATTGGTTAACCATAATATACAAAATTGTACATTGATTTTAAATACAGAAATGCCTTACACAAAATCGTTCAGTTCGTTACATTCTTCAATATTTTTACACATCGCCGTCAATATGCGAAACATCCATGATATTGCTTTGATTTTGTTCCTTTCAGTACATGAATGTTTAAAAAATTGGTTGATACTTTACCATTTCATGACCATTTCATCCAAAACTTGCATGTATAGCACAGTACATGGCACCTATGTCGTGCTATATTTCTCAAACATACATAGGTAGACATGTTTTGTGATGTTGTTAAAAGTTTAAGTTTTTAGGTTTCAATTAAAGTATGGTTGTCTATGGTGTGAAAACATTTCGGCAAGTAAAAGGATTTTTCATAGAAATAACACGTATTTTACAATCTTGCCGTCGTGTTTCTTGCTACTATGGACGATTTTGATTGTATTCTTATAGAATAACCGCGATGCGTGTATGGGTACTTATTAATTTCAATATAAGCTTACAGTGTAATAATATCCATATTTGAGGGTTTTCGTGCTCTAGTGAATTGTTTATAAGTTGATTTGGAATGTGTTGAAATAGATGAGAATGCAATGTGGTAGATGAGACTCCAGATTTTGTTCAAAATGCACATTTTCTTTTAATTTATTAATCCTGTCGTTAAACTTTGCAAGCGTGTGATTTAGGAAAGAATCAGATTGACTTTAGTAGCGTCATTCAACTATTTATCTAGTTTTACGTAATCCAGCTCAGTTTCAAAAAGGAATCTAGCAATGGTATCAAACTTTGCTGTTCAAATTCGAAAACCCTGTATATATGAAACGCCACAATAATTTGTAAAACAATTAGCATTAGCACTCCTTTCAAACAAAGTAAAACATTATAAACAGTAATATTGATAAAAAAGCAGAACAAATCTAGAGAACACTTGAATACACTATCTGCTTAGTTGAAATATATAATTTACGATGGCGCAAGGATACAAACGTGTTTCTATGACATTTTATTGCATTTCTGCTATATGAAAATTTTGATATCTACATAACCTACAGCTTACGGTGAAGCATTCATCACTACGTTCCGCACATTTATCTCGCCGCTGGAACTAATCCAAAAGCTGTCCCATCGCTATACTGTCTACCACTGTCAGATGAATGATGCCAAACAGAAAGCCGCCAAAGAATCGTTTTCCCTACTAGTACGAGTGGTGAATGATCTTACGTACGTACATTTTACTCCAAACATTGCTTGTCCTAATGTTGAAAATGTTCTTTTTTTGTCTTGCTTAATAGCACGCCGGATTTAAGCGAACGCTTGCTGGTGATTTTGATGAACTTTGATTATCAGTTGGTGAGTGCTGGGCATCTCACGATGGCCAAGTTGCTGCGTGTGAAGTTGATCGAGAAAGCGTTGATCTATAAGCAAAAGGCGTCATTGACCGTCCAAACGCTATCGTCTAGAGCACTTGTTGCCCAGCCACCGACTCTTCTCGATCTTAAGTCGGCTGAAATAGCGGAACAAATGACACTTCTCGATGCTGAGCTTTTCCAAAAAATCGAAATACCGGAAGTATTAATATGGGCACAGGAGCAGTGCGAGGAACGGTCCCCAAATTTGACGCGTTTCACTGAACACTTTAATAAGATGTCTTATTGGTATGTAAAATAATGTTGTAAACGTGATAATTATGACGGATATTCCTACTTATTGCTGAATGTACATTATTTTTAGGGCTCGTACTCAAATACTTTCGCAAAACGATGCCAAAGATAGGGAGAAACACGTGATCAAATTTATAAAAATAATGAAACATTTACGAAAAATCAATAACTACAATTCGTATCTAGCACTGCTGTCGGCACTGGATTCTGCTCCAATACGCAGGTATGTCTTACCATATATTAATAGTATCAAAGGTATTCTAATGTAGAGTTTTATTTTCCATCGCTTTCAGGTTGGAATGGCACAAAACGATAACTGAAGGCTTAAAGGAGTACTGTGCATTGATCGATTCCAGTTCCAGCTTTCGGGCCTATCGCCAAGCACTGGCCGAAACGATACCCCCCTGTATTCCATACATGTGAGAGCATCTTTGATTTTGAAAAAAAAAAATATAATTAATTAACCACATAAACAATTATTATAACGACAATTACTTTTTTTTCTTAATAGTGGACTCGTGCTACAAGATCTTACATTTGTTCACATTGGCAACCCGGATCATTTACCGGACGGTTCGATAAACTTTTCGAAACGTTGGCAACAGTATCATATCGTGGTGAACATGAAGCGTTTTAAGAAAGGGTTTGTATCGTCGTAGAATAATTATCTTATAATAGTCCTTTGCTAACATATTTTTTGTTGCTACCTTGTAGGACTTATCCATTTAAAAAAAATGAACGCATCATTGGTTTCTTTGATAACTTCGAGTACTATTTGGACGAGGATGCTATGTGGCAAATTTCAGAAACGATCAAACCTCGAGGATCGCGCAAGAATAACGTCAATTAGTACAGGTTGAATTGTTTGCGAGGGAGTAGGGAAGAGCAGCAGGAACGTAAAGCTACAAAACCGTGTGAAGATGATGGAAGATGCAACCAGAAATCGATTCATCGATATCGCTAGAATGATTGAACGCCATATTGTTTTTCGCTATGTAAAAAAAAGATGACAAAAACGACTGATCTGATTAGGTTGGAAAGATTTCATTCTATAGATATAACGACCTGTCGGGTATATCAGCAGAAGCAGCGTCAAATCCCTAGCAAACCGAAATCCAACCTGGAACGCTTTAAACGAGATCGGTTAGAAAATAACGCATTTATCTTAGCTATCCATATCGTTATGAAGCAAAGCAAATTTTATTATATCCTGAAAAAAATTAAAAAATAAACGTCGAGAATAAGCATAGTAGCGGTCATAATAGCAGTTTGTTCATTTGTTATTCGTTCTTACTGTTGCTTCCTGCATTTTCCTTCATTCCTGTGTTTTGAAAGTAAGCACTCTTTTTCGACCGTATAAAAGAAGGTTTACATATAGTGCGCTTTTAAACGGGGTACAACTTATAAATCATTTGAATTGTCTAAATACCCCACACGTGATTTAATTGCTTTATATCTCTCGCATGGAATGGTACTTTACAAAAAGTATTGTTTTATTATTATTTAAGGTAACAATACAGTTTTAAGAAGCATAAACTGCGAACATAACTGGCAATCGAATGTATTTAATATATGCACGCCTCAATATCTTTACCAAGCAAGAATTTTAATATAAGATTAACGCTATAATAGATCACTTGACGGTCTGTGCGGTTTGATCAAGCTGTATCGCAAGTCAGGATTTCAGTTCGGTTCGAAAAGTTGTTTGTATTTACCAGCTATTTACATCAGTTCCTGTGGTCTGAAATTGATAAAAAGTCAGTTTTACGTACAAGCTAAATGACTATCATTTTCTGGATGCAATAACATTCAAGTCTAGTATGCATAGGAAAATTTTTAGGGCAATATCTGAGTAAGTAAGTAGAATGACTGAAAGTAAATTCGACTGCAGTAAATACAACTAGGCACCGAAATCATAATGATACTTCATTCAATCAAATTAAAAAGAATGTAAAACAAATGAAGAAATAACTAAATATAGCATGCCCAGCGTATTACATAGACATTCAAGGTGAGCACTTGCTTAAACGACGAAAATCCATTCGACGCACAACAACCTAATCAGCATGTTATCTCACTCTTCCTAACTAAGAAAAACAAGATAATAGGGGCTTCTGCTTTTGAGCGTCGAATGGATTTTCGTCGTTCGAAACAGATACTCGCCTCTGATTTGAGTGATAGTGGAAGAGCAAACCGATGGAAAACAAAGTCAAAGATGATGAAAGTTTGACTTCTTTTACGATATTTGCATTGTAAAATATAACTATTTTTCATTTTAATATTTTATTTTTACTTTTGTAGTGTGTTTATGTATGGTTTGGTTAGTATATGTATGCTTAATAAAGCAAGCATGGATATGTGTAACTGTAGTCAAGAATTTAAGTAATATTTAGTGGTATACTGAATTTTCTCCGCAGCTGCGCGAACAATCGTACCTTTCTTTCGTTTATTTCGATATTTATCCTCTATTTCTTTACCTCGGCCTATTTTTGTTTTTCAGAAACTGCCTTTATTTTATCATTTATAAAGTTCTAATTTACATTATAACATAATTTCTACGGAACAAATTTCTATACAATAAATTTTATATTTCGTACCGTGTCTTCGATCCGATCATTTCCTCAAATGAAATACCTGAAAATTGTTCTTTGTTGGATGTAATATTCCATAAGCAGTTGATTTTATTGGCAAAACTAACCGTACACAACAATATAAAATCATCAAAATCCATGACCAAAAACCTTACGGATAGCTTTAGTATAGCACGGATAATACAACTCATTTTCTAAATTTGATTAACCTTGAACGGGACGAATCTTGGAATAAACAAAACTATAAAAAAAATTAAGCAACCGCAACAATCATTCTACCCACGATTGAAATTTAGTACACCACTTAAAATGTCAACCTCGTTAGTGTTCCATCTATCCTTTTTATCAAATATTATCTTATTATAACTAATTACTTATAACTTAACCTGCTATAGTTAAGTTTATTGCTTATTGTTCTTTATTTTAATCATTATTCATCGCATGGATTTCATTTTCATTCTCCCATAAACTTTGTTACTTCTGTGCGAAAGTTAGTTAATTTATTTTATCCATTAGAACTGCCAGGCTATACAACTTTTTTACCACTTAGCCGGCAATCTGTCCTTGCTACAGGGGAACAGTCTGGATAAAATTTCGTACACACGTTTCTGGTCTTAACGTGTAGGACCGGCACTGATACCAAATACACCACTGGGTCGCACCTGAAAGTTAGTTATACAACGAAAAGAAATGCAATAGTTTGGTAAAATAACAAGTATCAAACTAAGAAAAAGCTCTTGTAGGCACATTTACTGAACATACAACCATGTCGTCATCGCTTGATGGAGTATCGGGAAACAATTTGTACGTGTATATAAAATTCGACAAAAGTGAAGTAATACCAACACTTTTCATGAAATTGCGGTGGTACAAAGAAAATAAAAAATTGTGCGGATGCATATTGTTTAAGATACACTTGTAGGAAGCGGTGTGTGTTAAGCTGTTTGCTACAAACAAAAAAAATAATTTTATGAACAAAATAACGCTTGGTAGCCTGAATCGAAACAGTCAGCTTCTATTATTCATCGAAAACTTGAATGTTTTATTAGTTTTCCCCCGGACTAGCTGACAGTGAATTCTCATTTTTTAGTACACTACTTAACATAACTATATGGACAACAGGTTTTCGAAATTTACTTATAATTTTTGAGAGATTGATAAACACTTTAAATATTTGGAAAGTCGTAAAATTTAATTTTTAAAAATGTTATTTTTAAAATGTTATTGAATTATCGCAACAAAATGGAATTATTATCCCTTAACATAAGTTTATTGGCACCTATAAACCTAACACGTTTCTCTCTTAAAATTTAAAGAGTTCTTTAAAGAGTTTAAAAACAGAAGAAAATATCAAACGTTTATTCACTGAAACTATTTGTATGACAATTTTAAAAACTATTTAAGTCTACTTAATTGTAATACATTGTGTTATGAGAAAATTTATCATATTTTAATGTTTTGTTGTTTTTAAAAAGTGTTAAAATGATCCGACTTATTATTTATATTCATTTTGAAAATACCAATGAAATGATCTGTATATGTCGTGAGCAAATATGTTAAAGAGAGTAACGATGCCCCATAAACATTCAAAACCAGCGATGTAAAAGTGAAGTGTACATTTATATAACTCGAAACTTAGCAAATTCATCAAAAAAAATATAATACCAACTATACCGTTCGCTTATTTTGAGTTGTGAACTAACTTGTTCATGCAATACGGAAAAATATGGAAAGACGTGAAAATGAAGTTAAGAAAAGTTATTCTAACATTATGTTCATCTATTTCTTAAGAAAAACTTGAATGAGTATTAAACACCAGGTATCCGTATAGTTATGTTAAGCAATGTATTTACATAGGGTAAGAAGTACGCAAACCTTCTAATGTTTAACAAAACCTTAAATTATGACTCTGCGCTAAATTTCAACCCGTGGTTTTAGTTCGAATGCTGAATGAGGGGGTTTAAAAAATCATTATGTATGCTAACTGTGTGTGCATGTGAGTTTTATTAGCTAGCCCCTTCCGCTAGCCGTAAATTAAGTTTTCGTGAGGTTTGTGCTTATTTGTGGTTCGAATTTACTATTGGAGTATAAATGCATTAATGTTTAAGCAGAAAGCGTATCATAATCGGTATTCAACCATATTTAATACAAGCAGAGGTAGCAAGCAACTGAAAATATCTATTATAAAACATTTTTACATGTTTTAGAGCACAAGCAATTTCCTGCAAGATAATAGAAAAGTTAATCCACATAAACTAAAAATTGCTCGCACTAATCGAAATGTAAGAAATTTAGAACAAGAATGCGATGCACTATAAATAATGATTTCATCCCGAAATCAAATAGAGAGATAACCAATGCTGCTACAATAACCCCAAAGAGTAGATGCCATACATCCATTATACGACTGCAGTGTTTTCTTGTCTGTTCATGAACATCGATATGATTGGACCAAACTAAAAGAAACAATAATTTCTGTGCATGTGCGCTAATGCAACGGAAGTGTTTGCACTACAAATGCGGCAGTAGTTCAGCTTTACTTCACTGCGGACTTCCTGTTTCCGTTGTACGACAGAAAGCACATATCAAACTAATGGACTAGAAGATCCTGCTACTATTAGAGGATTAATTTCTTCCTTAACAGAATTAGCGTAAGGAAGATGAGAAAATTAATTGTATCCATCTTGCATCTTCGTGTCTAGTGGATCGACTGACTATATGACTGAGCCCGATCGATCGTCATATTTTTTTAAATATAGAATTATTACTAGAAAAAGTTGGTAACATTATGCAACTGTAAGTTAATCAATTACTCTAAGTAGAGCAATTGATAGGAAGGATTAATCTGAATCGAATTCGAAGTAAATTAATCAATTCGTGCTACAGATGCAAAAGTTCTCCATAATAGTAAAACTTTTGACAAAAATACAGCCTCGATGTTTCTTCTAAATGTATAAGTGTGTCGTATGTGTCTCTAAATTATCAACCAAAAGCCGTTTGAGGCATACGTCGTTCATGGAGCAAGTTGACAATGCATCAGAATAGTCGAGATGCGGCGAATGAGGAATGTTAATTCAAATGCGAAACGTAAAGAGCCAGGGAGATAGAGGTAGCGAGAGACAGACAAGACGTAACAGATATGTTATAGAAATCAGTGAGAATTAATGCTATTTTACATGATAATTATACAAATGGTCATGGACGAGCATGTGATTCATTTACACACGCATATGTTTTAGCAAATATTAATGAATATGTACTACACATAGGCATATATTTATTAGCCACGAATTCGAACACTACAATACATAAGAATCATACACAGGCACTCCTAGAAACGTAATTACAGTTATACTTAAGCAATGAATGAAAACGAATGCAACTTTTTTTTTATTCGCTTTCTGTGCTGCATCTTCATTTTGTATTGTGAATGATGTTGGATTGTGGGAGTTGCGCTAGATGGTGAGATGCTGAATAACCAGCAGTAGGAGCACTGTAATTGATTATTGTAATGAACGTCAGCTCATCGATGCAATCGTTCATCTAAAATCATTCAGAAAAAGCTATGGCAAACCAAATTGATATGCCGCACATAACAATATTAAAAATTGACAGATAAAGAAAGAAATAAACTTGATGTGATACATATAAAAGGAATTAGAAATAAAACAAAATAGAAAACATACCACAGTGTACTTTTAGTACCCAACAAATGCGATTGATGTATTCCAGAGAAACAGGCGTACTTCAAAATTTCGCGTAACTGAAATTTCCTTCAAAACATCGTTATTGAACGGGACGAACACCGGTTATTACGTTACGAACCGCATTCAAAACTAATATTTCTACATTTCAAGAATTACAGTAACATTTTATGAAATGAATTTGTTGTAATAATAAAATGTAACGTGTTTTTGAGCTTCATTGCAAATTGCAAGCTAGATATACGGCCGGCCTGGCCGTTCGTCCGTGAATAAACAAAGAAATTTGTATACTAAAGTTGAATTTCACATACAAAACTACACGAAATGTCTAATTTATAATATCCACTCATCTCTGAAACAGCGGAATTCAGGTGAAGATTGTTTTGTAAAATAAATGTTCAAGCAGAATCAATTGAACGTTTGAACTAACACAAAATAACTCAACTGCAGAAATTGGCACCATGAGGTACATCCAAATTTTTTTCGCTCTAATGAACGTGTAAGCATTTGATTGATAATGAGATGTCAGCGTTTATACAACTTCCATTTTATTCTTCACACTTCATCGCAAACCAACTGGTGTTCCCTGCAATGCAAGGGTCGATCGAGAACGATAAACTGTTCGCAGTTGTTCATGGCTATGCAATACATTTGTATGAATGACGATTAATAACTGTAATGCAAAATGATAGCTTTAAACATCTCCAAACTTTGTTGCTTTGGTAATAAAATCCCTTTTGCGACGATGTCGGTAACTATGGGTGAAAGTAGGAAGCGTGGAAAATTGAAGACGCCATCTATGTGTAAGATTGAAAAGCTCTTTTAGATACAGTGTCATCTATGTGTAAGAATGAAAGGCTCTTTTCCATACAGTGTCACCTATGTGTAGGGTTAAACAGCCTTCGAGCTTTCATTATATGGAAGCTGCACGCAAAAGTTGAAACTCTACCCCATCTATCGGCTATCTTGGACAGCGAGTGTTGCACAAAGCGCATTGAATACACACAGGGGCATTTTAGTTTCCACATGAAAACGGATGTGGAGCATGGAAATGCCCCGATTTTGAACAAGGTCCTAGAGTTTAAAAATTCCATCATTTCCCGAGTTACGCGAATAATGCGTGCCAGAAAGATTCGCGTAACTCTAATTTCCGCATAAGTCGTATTCCCCTGTATTTTTTTTTTTTTTTTTTTTTTATTTATTCATGGACGGCCAGGCCGTATTCCCCTGATAAAATTGTTTGAATTTAGTATTCAGGGATCGAATACTTTTTTACTCATTACAACCCTAGCAACAATCATAACCATAAATTCATCCCGACTCCATACAAATAAACGCCGATGACCGTCCTCTATCGTAAAATGACAGCGCCAGGCGAAAAAAATCATGACTTCTATTACGATATTTGCATTGTAAAATATAACTATTTTTCATTTTAATATTTTATTTTTACTTTTGTAGTGCGTTTATGTATGCTTAGTAAAGCAAGCATGGATATGTGTAACTGTAGTCAAGAATTTAAGTAATATTTAGTGGTATACTGAATTTTCTCCGCAGCTGCGCGAACAATCGTACCTTTCTTTCGTTTATTTCGATATTTATCCTCTATTTCTTTACCTCGGCCTATTTTTGTTTTTCAGAAACTGCCATTATTTTATCATTTATAAAGTTCTAATTTACATTACAACATAATTTCTACGGAACAAATTTCTATACAATAAATTTTATATTTCGTACCGTGTCTTCGATCCGATCATTTCCTCAAATGAAATACCTGAAAATTGTTCTTTGTTGGATGTAATATTCCATAAGCAGTTGATTTTATTGGCAAAACTAACCGTACACAACAATATAAAATCATCAAAATCCATGACCAAAAACCTTACGGATAGCTTTAGTATAGCACGGATAATACAACTCATTTTCTAAATTTGATTAACCTTGAACGGGACGAATCTTGGAATAAACAAAACTATAAAAAAAATTAAGCAACCGCAACAATCATTCTACCCACGATTGAAATTTAGTACACCACTTAAAATGTCAACCTCGTTAGTGTTCCATCTATCCTTTTTATCAAATATTATCTTATTATAACTAATTACTTATAACTTAACCTGCTATAGTTAAGTTTATTGCTTATTGTTCTTTATTTTAATCATTATTCATCGCATGGATTTCATTTTCATTCTCCCATAAACTTTGTTACTTCTGTGCGAAAGTTAGTTAATTTATTTTATTCATTAGAACTGCCAGGCTATACAACTTTTTTACCACTTAGCCGGCAATCTGTCCTTGCTACAGGGGAACAGTCTGGATAAAATTTCGTACACACGTTTCTGGTCTTAACGTGTAGGACCGGCACTGATACCAAATACACCACTGGGTCGCACCTGAAAGTTAGTTATACAACGAAAAGAAATGCAATAGTTTGGTAAAATAACAAGTATCAAACTAAGAAAAAGCTCTTGTAGGCACATTTACTGAACATACAACCATGTCGTCATCGCTTGATGGAGTATCGGGAAAAAATTTGTACGTGTATATAAAATTCGACAAAAGTGAAGTAATACCAACACTTTTCATGAAATTGCGGTGGTACAAAGAAAATAAAAAATTGTGCGGATGCATATTGTTTAAGATACACTTGTAGGAAGCGGTGTGTGTTAAGCTGTTTGCTACAAACAAAAAAAATAATTTTATGAACAAAATAACGCTTGGTAGCCTGAATCGAAACAGTCAGCTTCTATTATTCATCGAAAACTTGAATGTTTTATTAGTTTTCCCCCGGACTAGCTGACAGTGAATTCTCATTTTTTAGTACACTACTTAACATAACTATATGGACAACAGGTTTTCGAAATTTACTTATAATTTTTGAGAGATTGATAAACACTTTAAATATTTGGAAAGTCGTAAAATTTAATTTTTAAAAATGTTATTTTTAAAATGTTATTGAATTATCGCAACAAAATGGAATTATTATCCCTTAACATAAGTTTATTGGCACCTATAAACCTAACACGTTTCTCTCTTAAAATTTAAAGAGTTCTTTAAAGAGTTTAAAAACAGAAGAAAATATCAAACGTTTATTCACTGAAACTATTTGTATGACAATTTTAAAACCTATTTAAGTCTACTTAATTGTAATACATTGTGTTATGAGAAAATTTATCATATTTTAATGTTTTGTTGTTTTTAAAAAGTGTTAAAATGATCCGACTTATTATTTATATTCATTTTGAAAATACCAATGAAATGATCTGTATATGTCGTGAGCAAATATGTTAAAGAGAGTAACGATGCCCCATAAACATTCAAAACCAGCGATGTAAAAGTGAAGTGTACATTTATATAACTCGAAACTTAGCAAATTCATCAAAAAAAATATAATACCAACTATACCGTTCGCTTATTTTGAGTTGTGAACTAACTTGTTCATGCAATACGGAAAAATATGGAAAGACGTGAAAATGAAGTTAAGAAAAGTTATTCTAACATTATGTTCATTTATTTCTTAAGAAAAACTTGAATGAGTATTAAACACCAGGTATCCGTATAGTTATGTTAAGCAATGTATTTACATAGGGTAAGAAGTACGCAAACCTTCTAATGTTTAACAAAACCTTAAATAATGACTCTGCGCTAAATTTCAACCCGTGGTTTTAGTTCGAATGCTGAATGAGGGGGTTTAAAAAATCATTATGTATGCTAACTGTGTGTGCATGTGAGTTTTATTAGCTAGCCCCTTCCGCTAGCCGTAAATTAAGTTTTCGTGAGGTTTGTGCTTATTTGTGGTTCGAATTTACTATTGGAGTATAAATGCATTAATGTTTAAGCAGAAAGCGTATCATAATCGGTATTCAACCATATTTAATACAAGCAGAGGTAGCAAGCAACTGAAAATATCTATTATAAAACATTTTTACATGTTTTAGAGCACAAGCAATTTCCTGCAAGATAATAGAAAAGTTAATCCACATAAACTAAAAATTGCTCGCACTAATCGAAATGTAAGAAATTTAGAACAAGAATGCGATGCACTATAAATAATGATTTCATCCCGAAATCAAATAGAGAGATAACCAATGCTGCTACAATAACCCCAAAGAGTAGATGCCATACATCCATTATACGACTGCAGTGTTTTCTTGTCTGTTCATGAACATCGATATGATTGGACCAAACTAAAAGAAACAATAATTTCTGTGCATGTGCGCTAATGCAACGGAAGTGTTTGCACTACAAATGCGGCAGTAGTTCAGCTTTACTTCACTGCGGACTTCCTGTTTCCGTTGTACGACAGAAAGCACATATCAAACTAATGGACTAGAAGATCCTGCTACTATTAGAGGATTAATTTCTTCCTTAACAGAATTAGCGTAAGGAAGATGAGAAAATTAATTGTATCCATCTTGCATCTTCGTGTCTAGTGGATCGACTGACTATATGACTGAGCCCGATCGATCGTCATATTTTTTTAAATATAGAATTATTACTAGAAAAAGTTGGTAACATTATGCAACTGTAAGTTAATCAATTACTCTAAGTAGAGCAATTGATAGGAAGGATTAATCTGAATCGAATTCGAAGTAAATTAATCAATTCGTGCTACAGATGCAAAAGTTCTCCATAATAGTAAAACTTTTGACAAAAATACAGCCTCGATGTTTCTTCTAAATGTATAAGTGTGTCGTATGTGTCTCTAAATTATCAACCAAAAGCCGTTTGAGGCATACGTCGTTCATGGAGCAAGTTGACAATGCATCAGAATAGTCGAGATGCGGCGAATGAGGAATGTTAATTCAAATGCGAAACGTAAAGAGCCAGGGAGATAGAGGTAGCGAGAGACAGACAAGACGTAACAGATATGTTATAGAAATCAGTGAGAATTAATGCTATTTTACATGATAATTATACAAATGGTCATGGACGAGCATGTGATTCATTTACACACGCATATGTTTTAGCAAATATTAATGAATATGTACTACACATAGGCATATATTTATTAGCCACGAATTCGAACACTACAATACATAAGAATCATACACAGGCACTCCTAGAAACGTAATTACAGTTATACTTAAGCAATGAATGAAAACGAATGCAACTTTTTTTTTATTCGCTTTCTGTGCTGCATCTTCATTTTGTATTGTGAATGATGTTGGATTGTGGGAGTTGCGCTAGATGGTGAGATGCTGAATAACCAGCAGTAGGAGCACTGTAATTGATTATTGTAATGAACGTCAGCTCATCGATGCAATCGTTCTTCTAAAATCATTCAGAAAAAGCTATGGCAAACCAAATTGATATGCCGCACATAACAATATTAAAAATTGACAGATAAAGAAAGAAATAAACTTGATGTGATACATATAAAAGGAATTAGAAATAAAACAAAATAGAAAACATACCACAGTGTACTTTTAGTACCCAACAAATGCGATTGATGTATTCCAGAGAAACAGGCGTACTTCAAAATTTCGCGTAACTGAAATTTCCTTCAAAACATCGTTATTGAACGGGACGAACACCGGTTATTACGTTACGAACCGCATTCAAAACTAATATTTCTACATTTCAAGAATTACAGTAACATTTTATGAAATGAATTTGTTGTAATAATAAAATGTAACGTGTTTTTGAGCTTCATTGCAAATTGCAAGCTAGATATACGGCCGGCCTGGCCGTTCGTCCGTGAATAAACAAAGAAATTTGTATACTAAAGTTGAATTTCACATACAAAACTACACGAAATGTCTAATTTATAATATCCACTCATCTCTGAAACAGCGGAATTCAGGTGAAGATTGTTTTGTAAAATAAATGTTCAAGCAGAATCAATTGAACGTTTGAACTAACACAAAATAACTCAACTGCAGAAATTGGCACCATGAGGTACATCCAAATTTTTTTCGCTCTAATGAACGTGTAAGCATTTGATTGATAATGAGATGTCAGCGTTTATACAACTTCCATTTTATTCTTCACACTTCATCGCAAACCAACTGGTGTTCCCTGCAATGCAAGGGTCGATCGAGAACGATAAACTGTTCGCAGTTGTTCATGGCTATGCAATACATTTGTATGAATGACGATTAATAACTGTAATGCAAAATGATAGCTTTAAACATCTCCAAACTTTGTTGCTTTGGTAATAAAATCCCTTTTGCGACGATGTCGGTAACTATGGGTGAAAGTAGGAAGCGTGGAAAATTGAAGACGCCATCTATGTGTAAGATTGAAAAGCTCTTTTAGATACAGTGTCATCTATGTGTAAGAATGAAAGGCTCTTTTCCATACAGTGTCACCTATGTGTAGGGTTAAACAGCCTTCGAACTTTCATTATATGGAAGCTGCACGCAAAAGTTGAAACTCTACCCCATCTATCGGCTATCTTGGACAGCGAGTGTTGCACAAAGCGCATTGAATACACACAGGGGCATTTTAGTTTCCACATGAAAACGGATGTGGAGCATGGAAATGCCCCGATTTTGAACAAGGTCCTAGAGTTTAAAAATTCCATCATTTCCCGAGTTACGCGAATAATGCGTGCCAGAAAGATTCGCGTAACTCTAATTTCCGCATAAGTCGTATTCCCCTGTATTTTTTTTTTTTTTTTTTTTTTTATTTATTTATTCATGGACGGCCAGGCCGTATTCCCCTGATAAAATTGTTTGAATTTAGTATTCAGGGATCGAATACTTTTTTACTCATTACAACCCTAGCAACAATCATAACCATAAATTCATCCCGACTCCATACAAATAAACGCCGATGACCGTCCTCTATCGTAAAATGACAGCGCCAGGCGAAAAAAATCATGACTTCTATTACGATATTTGCATTGTAAAATATAACTATTTTTCATTTTAATATTTTATTTTTACTTTTGTAGTGCGTTTATGTATGCTTAGTAAAGCAAGCATGGATATGTGTAACTGTAGTCAAGAATTTAAGTAATATTTAGTGGTATACTGAATTTTCTCCGCAGCTGCGCGAACAATCGTACCTTTCTTTCGTTTATTTCGATATTTATCCTCTATTTCTTTACCTCGGCCTATTTTTGTTTTTCAGAAACTGCCATTATTTTATCATTTATAAAGTTCTAATTTACATTACAACATAATTTCTACGGAACAAATTTCTATACAATAAATTTTATATTTCGTACCGTGTCTTCGATCCGATCATTTCCTCAAATGAAATACCTGAAAATTGTTCTTTGTTGGATGTAATATTCCATAAGCAGTTGATTTTATTGGCAAAACTAACCGTACACAACAATATAAAATCATCAAAATCCATGACCAAAAACCTTACGGATAGCTTTAGTATAGCACGGATAATACAACTCATTTTCTAAATTTGATTAACCTTGAACGGGACGAATCTTGGAATAAACAAAACTATAAAAAAAATTAAGCAACCGCAACAATCATTCTACCCACGATTGAAATTTAGTACACCACTTAAAATGTCAACCTCGTTAGTGTTCCATCTATCCTTTTTATCAAATATTATCTTATTATAACTAATTACTTATAACTTAACCTGCTATAGTTAAGTTTATTGCTTATTGTTCTTTATTTTAATCATTATTCATCGCATGGATTTCATTTTCATTCTCCCATAAACTTTGTTACTTCTGTGCGAAAGTTAGTTAATTTATTTTATTCATTAGAACTGCCAGGCTATACAACTTTTTTACCACTTAGCCGGCAATCTGTCCTTGCTACAGGGGAACAGTCTGGATAAAATTTCGTACACACGTTTCTGGTCTTAACGTGTAGGACCGGCACTGATACCAAATACACCACTGGGTCGCACCTGAAAGTTAGTTATACAACGA
This sequence comes from Anopheles moucheti, assembly GCF_943734755.1. NCBI lineage: Eukaryota > Metazoa > Arthropoda > Insecta > Diptera > Culicidae > Anopheles > Anopheles moucheti. Next base: position 16,672,098 of record NC_069142.1, read on the forward strand.
AAAGAAATGCAATAGTTTGGTAAAATAACAAGTATCAAACTAAGAAAAAGCTCTTGTAGGCACATTTACTGAACATACAACCATGTCGTCATCGCTTGATGGAGTATCGGGAAAAAATTTGTACGTGTATATAAAATTCGACAAAAGTGAAGTAATACCAACACTTTTCATGAAATTGCGGTGGTACAAAGAAAATAAAAAATTGTGCGGATGCATATTGTTTAAGATACACTTGTAGGAAGCGGTGTGTGTTAAGCTGTTTGCTACAAACAAACAAAAAAAAATTTTATGAACAAAATAACGCTTGGTAGCCTGAATCGAAACAGTCAGCTTCTATTATTCATCGAAAACTTGAATGTTTTATTAGTTTTCCCCCGGACTAGCTGACAGTGAATTCTCATTTTTTAGTACACTACTTAACATAACTATATGGACAACAGGTTTTCGAAATTTACTTATAATTTTTGAGAGATTGATAAACACTTTAAATATTTGGAAAGTCGTAAAATTTAATTTTTAAAAATGTTATTTTTAAAATGTTATTGAATTATCGCAACAAAATGGAATTATTATCCCTTAACATAAGTTTATTGGCACCTATAAACCTAACACGTTTCTCTCTTAAAATTTAAAGAGTTCTTTAAAGAGTTTAAAAACAGAAGAAAATATCAAACGTTTATTCACTGAAACTATTTGTATGACAATTTTAAAACCTATTTAAGTCTACTTAATTGTAATACATTGTGTTATGAGAAAATTTATCATATTTTAATGTTTTGTTGTTTTTAAAAAGTGTTAAAATGATCCGACTTATTATTTATATTCATTTTGAAAATACCAATGAAATGATCTGTATATGTCGTGAGCAAATATGTTAAAGAGAGTAACGATGCCCCATAAACATTCAAAACCAGCGATGTAAAAGTGAAGTGTACATTTATATAACTCGAAACTTAGCAAATTCATCAAAAAAAATATAATACCAACTATACCGTTCGCTTATTTTGAGTTGTGAACTAACTTGTTCATGCAATACGGAAAAATATGGAAAGACGTGAAAATGAAGTTAAGAAAAGTTATTCTAACATTATGTTCATCTATTTCTTAAGAAAAACTTGAATGAGTATTAAACACCAGGTATCCGTATAGTTATGTTAAGCAATGTATTTACATAGGGTAAGAAGTACGCAAACCTTCTAATGTTTAACAAAACCTTAAATAATGACTCTGCGCTAAATTTCAACCCGTGGTTTTAGTTCGAATGCTGAATGAGGGGGTTTAAAAAATCATTATGTATGCTAACTGTGTGTGCATGTGAGTTTTATTAGCTAGCCCCTTCCGCTAGCCGTAAATTAAGTTTTCGTGAGGTTTGTGCTTATTTGTGGTTCGAATTTACTATTGGAGTATAAATGCATTAATGTTTAAGCAGAAAGCGTATCATAATCGGTATTCAACCATATTTAATACAAGCAGAGGTAGCAAGCAACTGAAAATATCTATTATAAAACATTTTTACATGTTTTAGAGCACAAGCAATTTCCTGCAAGATAATAGAAAAGTTAATCCACATAAACTAAAAATTGCTCGCACTAATCGAAATGTAAGAAATTTAGAACAAGAATGCGATGCACTATAAATAATGATTTCATCCCGAAATCAAATAGAGAGATAACCAATGCTGCTACAATAACCCCAAAGAGTAGATGCCATACATCCATTATACGACTGCAGTGTTTTCTTGTCTGTTCATGAACATCGATATGATTGGACCAAACTAAAAGAAACAATAATTTCTGTGCATGTGCGCTAATGCAACGGAAGTGTTTGCACTACAAATGCGGCAGTAGTTCAGCTTTACTTCACTGCGGACTTCCTGTTTCCGTTGTACGACAGAAAGCACATATCAAACTAATGGACTAGAAGATCCTGCTACTATTAGAGGATTAATTTCTTCCTTAACAGAATTAGCGTAAGGAAGATGAGAAAATTAATTGTATCCATCTTGCATCTTCGTGTCTAGTGGATCGACTGACTATATGACTGAGCCCGATCGATCGTCATATTTTTTTAAATATAGAATTATTACTAGAAAAAGTTGGTAACATTATGCAACTGTAAGTTAATCAATTACTCTAAGTAGAGCAATTGATAGGAAGGATTAATCTGAATCGAATTCGAAGTAAATTAATCAATTCGTGCTACAGATGCAAAAGTTCTCCATAATAGTAAAACTTTTGACAAAAATACAGCCTCGATGTTTCTTCTAAATGTATAAGTGTGTCGTATGTGTCTCTAAATTATCAACCAAAAGCCGTTTGAGGCATACGTCGTTCATGGAGCAAGTTGACAATGCATCAGAATAGTCGAGATGCGGCGAATGAGGAATGTTAATTCAAATGCGAAACGTAAAGAGCCAGGGAGATAGAGGTAGCGAGAGACAGACAAGACGTAACAGATATGTTATAGAAATCAGTGAGAATTAATGCTATTTTACATGATAATTATACAAATGGTCATGGACGAGCATGTGATTCATTTACACACGCATATGTTTTAGCAAATATTAATGAATATGTACTACACATAGGCATATATTTATTAGCCACGAATTCGAACACTACAATACATAAGAATCATACACAGGCACTCCTAGAAACGTAATTACAGTTATACTTAAGCAATGAATGAAAACGAATGCAACTTTTTTTTTATTCGCTTTCTGTGCTGCATCTTCATTTTGTATTGTGAATGATGTTGGATTGTGGGAGTTGCGCTAGATGGTGAGATGCTGAATAACCAGCAGTAGGAGCACTGTAATTGATTATTGTAATGAACGTCAGCTCATCGATGCAATCGTTCTTCTAAAATCATTCAGAAAAAGCTATGGCAAACCAAATTGATATGCCGCACATAACAATATTAAAAATTGACAGATAAAGAAAGAAATAAACTTGATGTGATACATATAAAAGGAATTAGAAATAAAACAAAATAGAAAACATACCACAGTGTACTTTTAGTACCCAACAAATGCGATTGATGTATTCCAGAGAAACAGGCGTACTTCAAAATTTCGCGTAACTGAAATTTCCTTCAAAACATCGTTATTGAACGGGACGAACACCGGTTATTACGTTACGAACCGCATTCAAAACTAATATTTCTACATTTATTTCAAGAATTACAGTAACATTTTATGAAATGAATTTGTTGTAATAATAAAATGTAACGTGTTTTTGAGCTTCATTGCAAATTGCAAGCTAGATATACGGCCGGCCTGGCCGTTCGTCCGTGAATAAACAAAGAAATTTGTATACTAAAGTTGAATTTCACATACAAAACTACACGAAATGTCTAATTTATAATATCCACTCATCTCTGAAACAGCGGAATTCAGGTGAAGATTGTTTTGTAAAATAAATGTTCAAGCAGAATCAATTGAACGTTTGAACTAACACAAAATAACTCAACTGCAGAAATTGGCACCATGAGGTACATCCAAATTTTTTTCGCTCTAATGAACGTGTAAGCATTTGATTGATAATGAGATGTCAGCGTTTATACAACTTCCATTTTATTCTTCACACTTCATCGCAAACCAACTGGTGTTCCCTGCAATGCAAGGGTCGATCGAGAACGATAAACTGTTCGCAGTTGTTCATGGCTATGCAATACATTTGTATGAATGACGATTAATAACTGTAATGCAAAATGATAGCTTTAAACATCTCCAAACTTTGTTGCTTTGGTAATAAAATCCCTTTTGCGACGATGTCGGTAACTATGGGTGAAAGTAGGAAGCGTGGAAAATTGAAGACGCCATCTATGTGTAAGATTGAAAAGCTCTTTTAGATACAGTGTCATCTATGTGTAAGAATGAAAGGCTCTTTTCCATACAGTGTCACCTATGTGTAGGGTTAAACAGCCTTCGAGCTTTCATTATATGGAAGCTGCACGCAAAAGTTGAAACTCTACCCCATCTATCGGCTATCTTGGACAGCGAGTGTTGCACAAAGCGCATTGAATACACACAGGGGCATTTTAGTTTCCACATGAAAACGGATGTGGAGCATGGAAATGCCCCGATTTTGAACAAGGTCCTAGAGTTTAAAAATTCCATCATTTCCCGAGTTACGCGAATAATGCGTGCCAGAAAGATTCGCGTAACTCTAATTTCCGCATAAGTCGTATTCCCCTGATAAAATTGTTTGAATTTAGTATTCAGGGATCGAATACTTTTTTACTCATTACAACCCTAGCAACAATCATAACCATAAATTCATCCCGACTCCATACAAATAAACGCCGATGACCGTCCTCTATCGTAAAATGACAGCGCCAGGCGAAAAAAATCATGACTTCTATTACGATATTTGCATTGTAAAATATAACTATTTTTCATTTTAATATTTTATTTTTACTTTTGTAGTGCGTTTATGTATGCTTAGTAAAGCAAGCATGGATATGTGTAACTGTAGTCAAGAATTTAAGTAATATTTAGTGGTATACTGAATTTTCTCCGCAGCTGCGCGAACAATCGTACCTTTCTTTCGTTTATTTCGATATTTATCCTCTATTTCTTTACCTCGGCCTATTTTTGTTTTTCAGAAACTGCCATTATTTTATCATTTATAAAGTTCTAATTTACATTACAACATAATTTCTACGGAACAAATTTCTATACAATAAATTTTATATTTCGTACCGTGTCTTCGATCCGATCATTTCCTCAAATGAAATACCTGAAAATTGTTCTTTGTTGGATGTAATATTCCATAAGCAGTTGATTTTATTGGCAAAACTAACCGTACACAACAATATAAAATCATCAAAATCCATGACCAAAAACCTTACGGATAGCTTTAGTATAGCACGGATAATACAACTCATTTTCTAAATTTGATTAACCTTGAACGGGACGAATCTTGGAATAAACAAAACTATAAAAAAAATTAAGCAACCGCAACAATCATTCTACCCACGATTGAAATTTAGTACACCACTTAAAATGTCAACCTCGTTAGTGTTCCATCTATCCTTTTTATCAAATATTATCTTATTATAACTAATTACTTATAACTTAACCTGCTATAGTTAAGTTTATTGCTTATTGTTCTTTATTTTAATCATTATTCATCGCATGGATTTCATTTTCATTCTCCCATAAACTTTGTTACTTCTGTGCGAAAGTTAGTTAATTTATTTTATTCATTAGAACTGCCAGGCTATACAACTTTTTTACCACTTAGCCGGCAATCTGTCCTTGCTACAGGGGAACAGTCTGGATAAAATTTCGTACACACGTTTCTGGTCTTAACGTGTAGGACCGGCACTGATACCAAATACACCACTGGGTCGCACCTGAAAGTTAGTTATACAACGAAAAGAAATGCAATAGTTTGGTAAAATAACAAGTATCAAACTAAGAAAAAGCTCTTGTAGGCACATTTACTGAACATACAACCATGTCGTCATCGCTTGATGGAGTATCGGGAAAAAATTTGTACGTGTATATAAAATTCGACAAAAGTGAAGTAATACCAACACTTTTCATGAAATTGCGGTGGTACAAAGAAAATAAAAAATTGTGCGGATGCATATTGTTTAAGATACACTTGTAGGAAGCGGTGTGTGTTAAGCTGTTTGCTACAAACAAACAAAAAAAATAATTTTATGAACAAAATAACGCTTGGTAGCCTGAATCGAAACAGTCAGCTTCTATTATTCATCGAAAACTTGAATGTTTTATTAGTTTTCCCCCGGACTAGCTGACAGTGAATTCTCATTTTTTAGTACACTACTTAACATAACTATATGGACAACAGGTTTTCGAAATTTACTTATAATTTTTGAGAGATTGATAAACACTTTAAATATTTGGAAAGTCGTAAAATTTAATTTTTAAAAATGTTATTTTTAAAATGTTATTGAATTATCGCAACAAAATGGAATTATTATCCCTTAACATAAGTTTATTGGCACCTATAAACCTAACACGTTTCTCTCTTAAAATTTAAAGAGTTCTTTAAAGAGTTTAAAAACAGAAGAAAATATCAAACGTTTATTCACTGAAACTATTTGTATGACAATTTTAAAACCTATTTAAGTCTACTTAATTGTAATACATTGTGTTATGAGAAAATTTATCATATTTTAATGTTTTGTTGTTTTTAAAAAGTGTTAAAATGATCCGACTTATTATTTATATTCATTTTGAAAATACCAATGAAATGATCTGTATATGTCGTGAGCAAATATGTTAAAGAGAGTAACGATGCCCCATAAACATTCAAAACCAGCGATGTAAAAGTGAAGTGTACATTTATATAACTCGAAACTTAGCAAATTCATCAAAAAAAATATAATACCAACTATACCGTTCGCTTATTTTGAGTTGTGAACTAACTTGTTCATGCAATACGGAAAAATATGGAAAGACGTGAAAATGAAGTTAAGAAAAGTTATTCTAACATTATGTTCATCTATTTCTTAAGAAAAACTTGAATGAGTATTAAACACCAGGTATCCGTATAGTTATGTTAAGCAATGTATTTACATAGGGTAAGAAGTACGCAAACCTTCTAATGTTTAACAAAACCTTAAATTATGACTCTGCGCTAAATTTCAACCCGTGGTTTTAGTTCGAATGCTGAATGAGGGGGTTTAAAAAATCATTATGTATGCTAACTGTGTGTGCATGTGAGTTTTATTAGCTAGCCCCTTCCGCTAGCCGTAAATTAAGTCTCGTGAGGTTTGTGCTTATTTGTGGTTCGAATTTACTATTGGAGTATAAATGCATTAATGTTTAAGCAGAAAGCGTATCATAATCGGTATTCAACCATATTTAATACAAGCAGAGGTAGCAAGCAACTGAAAATATCTATTATAAAACATTTTTACATGTTTTAGAGCACAAGCAATTTCCTGCAAGATAATAGAAAAGTTAATCCACATAAACTAAAAATTGCTCGCACTAATCGAAATGTAAGAAATTTAGAACAAGAATGCGATGCACTATAAATAATGATTTCATCCCGAAATCAAATAGAGAGATAACCAATGCTGCTACAATAACCCCAAAGAGTAGATGCCATACATCCATTATACGACTGCAGTGTTTTCTTGTCTGTTCATGAACATCGATATGATTGGACCAAACTAAAAGAAACAATAATTTCTGTGCATGTGCGCTAATGCAACGGAAGTGTTTGCACTACAAATGCGGCAGTAGTTCAGCTTTACTTCACTGCGGACTTCCTGTTTCCGTTGTACGACAGAAAGCACATATCAAACTAATGGACTAGAAGATCCTGCTACTATTAGAGGATTAATTTCTTCCTTAACAGAATTAGCGTAAGGAAGATGAGAAAATTAATTGTATCCATCTTGCATCTTCGTGTCTAGTGGATCGACTGACTATATGACTGAGCCCGATCGATCGTCATATTTTTTTAAATATAGAATTATTACTAGAAAAAGTTGGTAACATTATGCAACTGTAAGTTAATCAATTACTCTAAGTAGAGCAATTGATAGGAAGGATTAATCTGAATCGAATTCGAAGTAAATTAATCAATTCGTGCTACAGATGCAAAAGTTCTCCATAATAGTAAAACTTTTGACAAAAATACAGCCTCGATGTTTCTTCTAAATGTATAAGTGTGTCGTATGTGTCTCTAAATTATCAACCAAAAGCCGTTTGAGGCATACGTCGTTCATGGAGCAAGTTGACAATGCATCAGAATAGTCGAGATGCGGCGAATGAGGAATGTTAATTCAAATGCGAAACGTAAAGAGCCAGGGAGATAGAGGTAGCGAGAGACAGACAAGACGTAACAGATATGTTATAGAAATCAGTGAGAATTAATGCTATTTTACATGATAATTATACAAATGGTCATGGACGAGCATGTGATTCATTTACACACGCATATGTTTTAGCAAATATTAATGAATATGTACTACACATAGGCATATATTTATTAGCCACGAATTCGAACACTACAATACATAAGAATCATACACAGGCACTCCTAGAAACGTAATTACAGTTATACTTAAGCAATGAATGAAAACGAATGCAACTTTTTTTTTATTCGCTTTCTGTGCTGCATCTTCATTTTGTATTGTGAATGATGTTGGATTGTGGGAGTTGCGCTAGATGGTGAGATGCTGAATAACCAGCAGTAGGAGCACTGTAATTGATTATTGTAATGAACGTCAGCTCATCGATGCAATCGTTCTTCTAAAATCATTCAGAAAAAGCTATGGCAAACCAAATTGATATGCCGCACATAACAATATTAAAAATTGACAGATAAAGAAAGAAATAAACTTGATGTGATACATATAAAAGGAATTAGAAATAAAACAAAATAGAAAACATACCACAGTGTACTTTTAGTACCCAACAAATGCGATTGATGTATTCCAGAGAAACAGGCGTACTTCAAAATTTCGCGTAACTGAAATTTCCTTCAAAACATCGTTATTGAACGGGACGAACACCGGTTATTACGTTACGAACCGCATTCAAAACTAATATTTCTACATTTATTTCAAGAATTACAGTAACATTTTATGAAATGAATTTGTTGTAATAATAAAATGTAACGTGTTTTTGAGCTTCATTGCAAATTGCAAGCTAGATATACGGCCGGCCTGGCCGTTCGTCCGTGAATAAACAAAGAAATTTGTATACTAAAGTTGAATTTCACATACAAAACTACACGAAATGTCTAATTTATAATATCCACTCATCTCTGAAACAGCGGAATTCAGGTGAAGATTGTTTTGTAAAATAAATGTTCAAGCAGAATCAATTGAACGTTTGAACTAACACAAAATAACTCAACTGCAGAAATTGGCACCATGAGGTACATCCAAATTTTTTTCGCTCTAATGAACGTGTAAGCATTTGATTGATAATGAGATGTCAGCGTTTATACAACTTCCATTTTATTCTTCACACTTCATCGCAAACCAACTGGTGTTCCCTGCAATGCAAGGGTCGATCGAGAACGATAAACTGTTCGCAGTTGTTCATGGCTATGCAATACATTTGTATGAATGACGATTAATAACTGTAATGCAAAATGATAGCTTTAAACATCTCCAAACTTTGTTGCTTTGGTAATAAAATCCCTTTTGCGACGATGTCGGTAACTATGGGTGAAAGTAGGAAGCGTGGAAAATTGAAGACGCCATCTATGTGTAAGATTGAAAAGCTCTTTTAGATACAGTGTCATCTATGTGTAAGAATGAAAGGCTCTTTTCCATACAGTGTCACCTATGTGTAGGGTTAAACAGCCTTCGAGCTTTCATTATATGGAAGCTGCACGCAAAAGTTGAAACTCTACCCCATCTATCGGCTATCTTGGACAGCGAGTGTTGCACAAAGCGCATTGAATACACACAGGGGCATTTTAGTTTCCACATGAAAACGGATGTGGAGCATGGAAATGCCCCGATTTTGAACAAGGTCCTAGAGTTTAAAAATTCCATCATTTCCCGAGTTACGCGAATAATGCGTGCCAGAAAGATTCGCGTAACTCTAATTTCCGCATAAGTCGTATTCCCCTGATAAAATTGTTTGAATTTAGTATTCAGGGATCGAATACTTTTTTACTCATTACAACCCTAGCAACAATCATAACCATAAATTCATCCCGACTCCATACAAATAAACGCCGATGACCGTCCTCTATCGTAAAATGACAGCGCCAGGCGAAAAAAATCATGACTTCTATTACGATATTTGCATTGTAAAATATAACTATTTTTCATTTTAATATTTTATTTTTACTTTTGTAGTGCGTTTATGTATGCTTAGTAAAGCAAGCATGGATATGTGTAACTGTAGTCAAGAATTTAAGTAATATTTAGTGGTATACTGAATTTTCTCCGCAGCTGCGCGAACAATCGTACCTTTCTTTCGTTTATTTCGATATTTATCCTCTATTTCTTTACCTCGGCCTATTTTTGTTTTTCAGAAACTGCCATTATTTTATCATTTATAAAGTTCTAATTTACATTACAACATAATTTCTACGGAACAAATTTCTATACAATAAATTTTATATTTCGTACCGTGTCTTCGATCCGATCATTTCCTCAAATGAAATACCTGAAAATTGTTCTTTGTTGGATGTAATATTCCATAAGCAGTTGATTTTATTGGCAAAACTAACCGTACACAACAATATAAAATCATCAAAATCCATGACCAAAAACCTTACGGATAGCTTTAGTATAGCACGGATAATACAACTCATTTTCTAAATTTGATTAACCTTGAACGGGACGAATCTTGGAATAAACAAAACTATAAAAAAAATTAAGCAACCGCAACAATCATTCTACCCACGATTGAAATTTAGTACACCACTTAAAATGTCAACCTCGTTAGTGTTCCATCTATCCTTTTTATCAAATATTATCTTATTATAACTAATTACTTATAACTTAACCTGCTATAGTTAAGTTTATTGCTTATTGTTCTTTATTTTAATCATTATTCATCGCATGGATTTCATTTTCATTCTCCCATAAACTTTGTTACTTCTGTGCGAAAGTTAGTTAATTTATTTTATTCATTAGAACTGCCAGGCTATACAACTTTTTTACCACTTAGCCGGCAATCTGTCCTTGCTACAGGGGAACAGTCTGGATAAAATTTCGTACACACGTTTCTGGTCTTAACGTGTAGGACCGGCACTGATACCAAATACACCACTGGGTCGCACCTGAAAGTTAGTTATACAACGAAAAGAAATGCAATAGTTTGGTAAAATAACAAGTATCAAACTAAGAAAAAGCTCTTGTAGGCACATTTACTGAACATACAACCATGTCGTCATCGCTTGATGGAGTATCGGGAAACAATTTGTACGTGTATATAAAATTCGACAAAAGTGAAGTAATACCAACACTTTTCATGAAATTGCGGTGGTACAAAGAAAATAAAAAATTGTGCGGATGCATATTGTTTAAGATACACTTGTAGGAAGCGGTGTGTGTTAAGCTGTTTGCTACAAACAAAAAAAATAATTTTATGAACAAAATAACGCTTGGTAGCCTGAATCGAAACAGTCAGCTTCTATTATTCATCGAAAACTTGAATGTTTTATTAGTTTTCCCCCGGACTAGCTGACAGTGAATTCTCATTTTTTAGTACACTACTTAACATAACTATATGGACAACAGATTTTCGAAATTTACTTATAATTTTTGAGAGATTGATAAACACTTTAAATATTTGGAAAGTCGTAAAATTTAATTTTTAAAAATGTTATTTTTAAAATGTTATTGAATTATCGCAACAAAATGGAATTATTATCCCTTAACATAAGTTTATTGGCACCTATAAACCTAACACGTTTCTCTCTTAAAATTTAAAGAGTTCTTTAAAGAGTTTAAAAACAGAAGAAAATATCAAACGTTTATTCACTGAAACTATTTGTATGACAATTTTAAAACCTATTTAAGTCTACTTAATTGTAATACATTGTGTTATGAGAAAATTTATCATATTTTAATGTTTTGTTTGTTTTAAAAAAGTGTTAAAATGATCCGACTTATTATTTATATTCATTTTGAAAATACCAATGAAATGATCTGTATATGTCGTGAGCAAATATGTTAAAGAGAGTAACGATGCCCCATAAACATTCAAAACCAGCGATGTAAAAGTGAAGTGTACATTTATATAACTCGAAACTTAGCAAATTCATCAAAAAAAATATAATACCAACTATACCGTTCGCTTATTTTGAGTTGTGAACTAACTTGTTCATGCAATACGGAAAAATATGGAAAGACGTGAAAATGAAGTTAAGAAAAGTTATTCTAACATTATGTTCATCTATTTCTTAAGAAAAACTTGAATGAGTATTAAACACCAGGTATCCGTATAGTTATGTTAAGCAATGTATTTACATAGGGTAAGAAGTACGCAAACCTTCTAATGTTTAACAAAACCTTAAATTATGACTCTGCGCTAAATTTCAACCCGTGGTTTTAGTTCGAATGCTGAATGAGGGGGTTTAAAAAATCATTATGTATGCTAACTGTGTGTGCATGTGAGTTTTATTAGCTAGCCCCTTCCGCTAGCCGTAAATTAAGTTTTCGTGAGGTTTGTGCTTATTTGTGGTTCGAATTTACTATTGGAGTATAAATGCATTAATGTTTAAGCAGAAAGCGTATCATAATCGGTATTCAACCATATTTAATACAAGCAGAGGTAGCAAGCAACTGAAAATATCTATTATAAAACATTTTTACATGTTTTAGAGCACAAGCAATTTCCTGCAAGATAATAGAAAAGTTAATCCACATAAACTAAAAATTGCTCGCACTAATCGAAATGTAAGAAATTTAGAACAAGAATGCGATGCACTATAAATAATGATTTCATCCCGAAATCAAATAGAGAGATAACCAATGCTGCTACAATAACCCCAAAGAGTAGATGCCATACATCCATTATACGACTGCAGTGTTTTCTTGTCTGTTCATGAACATCGATATGATTGGACCAAACTAAAAGAAACAATAATTTCTGTGCATGTGCGCTAATGCAACGGAAGTGTTTGCACTACAAATGCGGCAGTAGTTCAGCTTTACTTCACTGCGGACTTCCTGTTTCCGTTGTACGACAGAAAGCACATATCAAACTAATGGACTAGAAGATCCTGCTACTATTAGAGGATTAATTTCTTCCTTAACAGAATTAGCGTAAGGAAGATGAGAAAATTAATTGTATCCATCTTGCATCTTCGTGTCTAGTGGATCGACTGACTATATGACTGAGCCCGATCGATCGTCATATTTTTTTAAATATAGAATTATTACTAGAAAAAGTTGGTAACATTATGCAACTGTAAGTTAATCAATTACTCTAAGTAGAGCAATTGATAGGAAGGATTAATCTGAATCGAATTCGAAGTAAATTAATCAATTCGTGCTACAGATGCAAAAGTTCTCCATAATAGTAAAACTTTTGACAAAAATACAGCCTCGATGTTTCTTCTAAATGTATAAGTGTGTCGTATGTGTCTCTAAATTATCAACCAAAAGCCGTTTGAGGCATACGTCGTTCATGGAGCAAGTTGACAATGCATCAGAATAGTCGAGATGCGGCGAATGAGGAATGTTAATTCAAATGCGAAACGTAAAGAGCCAGGGAGATAGAGGTAGCGAGAGACAGACAAGACGTAACAGATATGTTATAGAAATCAGTGAGAATTAATGCTATTTTACATGATAATTATACAAATGGTCATGGACGAGCATGTGATTCATTTACACACGCATATGTTTTAGCAAATATTAATGAATATGTACTACATATAGGCATATATTTATTAGCCACGAATTCGAACACTACAATACATAAGAATCATACACAGGCACTCCTAGAAACGTAATTACAGTTATACTTAAGCAATGAATGAAAACGAATGCAACTTTTTTTTATTCGCTTTCTGTGCTGCATCTTCATTTTGTATTGTGAATGATGTTGGATTGTGGGAGTTGCGCTAGATGGTGAGATGCTGAATAACCAGCAGTAGGAGCACTGTAATTGATTATTGTAATGAACGTCAGCTCATCGATGCAATCGTTCATCTAAAATCATTCAGAAAAAGCTATGGCAAACCAAATTGATATGCCGCACATAACAATATTAAAAATTGACAGATAAAGAAAGAAATAAACTTGATGTGATACATATAAAAGGAATTAGAAATAAAACAAAATAGAAAACATACCACAGTGTACTTTTAGTACCCAACAAATGCGATTGATGTATTCCAGAGAAACAGGCGTACTTCAAAATTTCGCGTAACTGAAATTTCCTTCAAAACATCGTTATTGAACGGGACGAACACCGGTTATTACGTTACGAACCGCATTCAAAACTAATATTTCTACATTTCAAGAATTACAGTAACATTTTATGAAATGAATTTGTTGTAATAATAAAATGTAACGTGTTTTTGAGCTTCATTGCAAATTGCAAGCTAGATATACGGCCGGCCTGGCCGTTCGTCCGTGAATAAACAAAGAAATTTGTATACTAAAGTTGAATTTCACATACAAAACTACACGAAATGTCTAATTTATAATATCCACTCATCTCTGAAACAGCGGAATTCAGGTGAAGATTGTTTTGTAAAATAAATGTTCAAGCAGAATCAATTGAACGTTTGAACTAACACAAAATAACTCAACTGCAGAAATTGGCACCATGAGGTACATCCAAATTTTTTTCGCTCTAATGAACGTGTAAGCATTTGATTGATAATGAGATGTCAGCGTTTATACAACTTCCATTTTATTCTTCACACTTCATCGCAAACCAACTGGTGTTCCCTGCAATGCAAGGGTCGATCGAGAACGGCTAGCTAGAGGATTAGACGGCTTTAGTGGTAGAACGATAAACTGTTCGCAGTTGTTCATGGCTATGCAATACGTTTGTATGAATGACGATTAATAACTGTAATGCAAAATGATAGCTTTAAACATCTCCAAACTTTGTTGCTTTGGTAATAAAATCCCTTTTGCGACGATGTCGGTAACTATGGGTGAAAGTAGGAAGCGTGGAAAATTGAAGACGCCATCTATGTGTAAGATTGAAAAGCTCTTTTAGATACAGTGTCATCTATGTGTAAGAATGAAAGGCTCTTTTCCATACAGTGTCACCTATGTGTAGGGTTAAACAGCCTTCGAGCTTTCATTATATGGAAGCTGCACGCAAAAGTTGAAACTCTACCCCATCTATCGGCTATCTTGGACAGCGAGTGTTGCACAAAGCGCATTGAATACACACAGGGGCATTTTAGTTTCCACATGAAAACGGATGTGGAGCATGGAAATGCCCCGATTTTGAACAAGGTCCTAGAGTTTAAAAATTCCATCATTTCCCGAGTTACGCGAATAATGCGTGCCAGAAAGATTCGCGTAACTCTAATTTCCGCATAAGTCGTATTCCCCTGATAAAATTGTTTGAATTTAGTATTCAGGGATCGAATACTTTTTTACTCATTACAACCCTAGCAACAATCATAACCATAAATTCATCCCGACTCCATACAAATAAACGCCGATGACCGTCCTCTATCGTAAAATGACAGCGCCAGGCGAAAAAAATCATGACTTCTATTACGATATTTGCATTGTAAAATATAACTATTTTTCATTTTAATATTTTATTTTTACTTTTGTAGTGCGTTTATGTATGCTTAGTAAAGCAAGCATGGATATGTGTAACTGTAGTCAAGAATTTAAGTAATATTTAGTGGTATACTGAATTTTCTCCGCAGCTGCGCGAACAATCGTACCTTTCTTTCGTTTATTTCGATATTTATCCTCTATTTCTTTACCTCGGCCTATTTTTGTTTTTCAGAAACTGCCATTATTTTATCATTTATAAAGTTCTAATTTACATTACAACATAATTTCTACGGAACAAATTTCTATACAATAAATTTTATATTTCGTACCGTGTCTTCGATCCGATCATTTCCTCAAATGAAATACCTGAAAATTGTTCTTTGTTGGATGTAATATTCCATAAGCAGTTGATTTTATTGGCAAAACTAACCGTACACAACAATATAAAATCATCAAAATCCATGACCAAAAACCTTACGGATAGCTTTAGTATAGCACGGATAATACAACTCATTTTCTAAATTTGATTAACCTTGAACGGGACGAATCTTGGAATAAACAAAACTATAAAAAAAATTAAGCAACCGCAACAATCATTCTACCCACGATTGAAATTTAGTACACCACTTAAAATGTCAACCTCGTTAGTGTTCCATCTATCCTTTTTATCAAATATTATCTTATTATAACTAATTACTTATAACTTAACCTGCTATAGTTAAGTTTATTGCTTATTGTTCTTTATTTTAATCATTATTCATCGCATGGATTTCATTTTCATTCTCCCATAAACTTTGTTACTTCTGTGCGAAAGTTAGTTAATTTATTTTATTCATTAGAACTGCCAGGCTATACAACTTTTTTACCACTTAGCCGGCAATCTGTCCTTGCTACAGGGGAACAGTCTGGATAAAATTTCGTACACACGTTTCTGGTCTTAACGTGTAGGACCGGCACTGATACCAAATACACCACTGGGTCGCACCTGAAAGTTAGTTATACAACGAAAAGAAATGCAATAGTTTGGTAAAATAACAAGTATCAAACTAAGAAAAAGCTCTTGTAGGCACATTTACTGAACATACAACCATGTCGTCATCGCTTGATGGAGTATCGGGAAAAAATTTGTACGTGTATATAAAATTCGACAAAAGTGAAGTAATACCAACACTTTTCATGAAATTGCGGTGGTACAAAGAAAATAAAAAATTGTGCGGATGCATATTGTTTAAGATACACTTGTAGGAAGCGGTGTGTGTTAAGCTGTTTGCTACAAACAAAAAAAATAATTTTATGAACAAAATAACGCTTGGTAGCCTGAATCGAAACAGTCAGCTTCTATTATTCATCGAAAACTTGAATGTTTTATTAGTTTTCCCCCGGACTAGCTGACAGTGAATTCTCATTTTTTAGTACACTACTTAACATAACTATATGGACAACAGGTTTTCGAAATTTACTTATAATTTTTGAGAGATTGATAAACACTTTAAATATTTGGAAAGTCGTAAAATTTAATTTTTAAAAATGTTATTTTTAAAATGTTATTGAATTATCGCAACAAAATGGAATTATTATCCCTTAACATAAGTTTATTGGCACCTATAAACCTAACACGTTTCTCTCTTAAAATTTAAAGAGTTCTTTAAAGAGTTTAAAAACAGAAGAAAATATCAAACGTTTATTCACTGAAACTATTTGTATGACAATTTTAAAACCTATTTAAGTCTACTTAATTGTAATACATTGTGTTATGAGAAAATTTATCATATTTTAATGTTTTGTAGTTTTTAAAAAGTGGTAAAATGATCCGACTTATTATTTATATTCATTTTGAAAATACCAATGAAATGATCTATATATGTCGTGAGCAAATATGTTAAAGAGAGTAACGATGCCCCATAAACATTCAAAACCAGCGATGTAAAAGTGAAGTGTACATTTATATAACTCGAAACTTAGCAAATTCATCAAAAAAAATATAATACCAACTATACCGTTCGCTTATTTTGAGTTGTGAACTAACTTGTTCATGCAATACGGAAAAATATGGAAAGACGTGAAAATGAAGTTAAGAAAAGTTATTCTAACATTATGTTCATCTATTTCTTAAGAAAAACTTGAATGAGTATTAAACACCAGGTATCCGTATAGTTATGTTAAGCAATGTATTTACATAGGGTAAGAAGTACGCAAACCTTCTAATGTTTAACAAAACCTTAAATTATGACTCTGCGCTAAATTTCAACCCGTGGTTTTAGTTCGAATGCTGAATGAGGGGGTTTAAAAAATCATTATGTATGCTAACTGTGTGTGCATGTGAGTTTTATTAGCTAGCCCCTTCCGCTAGCCGTAAATTAAGTCTCGTGAGGTTTGTGCTTATTTGTGGTTCGAATTTACTATTGGAGTATAAATGCATTAATGTTTAAGCAGAAAGCGTATCATAATCGGTATTCAACCATATTTAATACAAGCAGAGGTAGCAAGCAACTGAAAATATCTATTATAAAACATTTTTACATGTTTTAGAGCACAAGCAATTTCCTGCAAGATAATAGAAAAGTTAATCCACATAAACTAAAAATTGCTCGCACTAATCGAAATGTAAGAAATTTAGAACAAGAATGCGATGCACTATAAATAATGATTTCATCCCGAAATCAAATAGAGAGATAACCAATGCTGCTACAATAACCCCAAAGAGTAGATGCCATACATCCATTATACGACTGCAGTGTTTTCTTGTCTGTTCATGAACATCGATATGATTGGACCAAACTAAAAGAAACAATAATTTCTGTGCATGTGCGCTAATGCAACGGAAGTGTTTGCACTACAAATGCGGCAGTAGTTCAGCTTTACTTCACTGCGGACTTCCTGTTTCCGTTGTACGACAGAAAGCACATATCAAACTAATGGACTAGAAGATCCTGCTACTATTTTTTTTTTTTTTTTTTTTTTTTTTTTTTTTTTTTTTTTTTTTTTTTTTTTTTTTTTTTGCCGAGGAGAGAATGCGATGCACTATAAATAATGATTTCATCCCGAAATCAAATAGAGAGATAACCAATGCTGCTACAATAACCCCAAAGAGTAGATGCCATACATCCATTATACGACTGCAGTGTTTTCTTGTCTGTTCATGAACATCGGTATGATTGGACCAAACTAAAAGAAACAATAATTTCTGTGCATGTGCGCTAATGCAACGGAAGTGTTTGCACTACAAATGCGGCAGTAGTTCAGCTTTACTTCACTGCGGACTTCCTGTTTCCGTTGTACGACAGAAAGCACATATCAAACTAATGGACTAGAAGATCCTGCTACTATTTTTTTTTTTTTTTTTTTTTTTTTTTTTTTTTTTTTTTTTTTTTTTTTTTTTTTTTGCCGAGGAGAGAACCTTCATAGGGACCCACCTTCCAGAAGGGAAGACCAGCAACGCTGGAAGCACCACACTCAGGGTACTGTCCGATTTGCCTAAGCACCTGCGGACTAAACTCTCCTCGTACCTCAGAACCTACTATCGGATCACCCGCAAGGGCATAACACTTCAATAGTAGGCCTTTCGGGTACGTCCAAAGACCCCCCACGGCCCGCGCTATGAACACTTGGTTAGAGTGTCAGGCGTTGTGTCTTCACGACACTACATCAAACAGTTCTTCGGGCTAATAAGACCCTCGCAACTGTTAGTGTTGGTCCAACGACAGTTTGAGCCGATCCCTAAGATGAGGATGGGCCGTTTAATTCAGCTGTTGACGAACGGAGACGACGCTGTTGTTCGTCGCGTATGGCGCGTTGTTGAAGCCGAGTCATGATGTCTCTGCTAGCTTCGTTCACAATGGACCACACCTCTTTGCTGTTGCACATTGCCTCCACAACGTTGGAAGGGCTGACCGGCACACCAGCTGCTCTTTCGATGCGTGCACGAAATCTTGCGGTGTCCTCACAACTAAACAATGTATGTTCTGCTGATTCTACAGCCGTAATGCATGTTGGACACATGGCGGATTCGGTGAACTGCATACGGTGGCGAAACTCGTTGAAGAAACCGTGGCCGGTAAACATCTGGGTAGTAAAGAAGTTTACTTCGCCAAATTTACGCGAAATCCAGGACTTGATGTCTGGAATCAACTGCCTAGTCCACGTGCCGTGCTT
The DNA here is from genome assembly GCF_943734755.1 of Anopheles moucheti. Lineage (NCBI taxonomy): Eukaryota > Metazoa > Arthropoda > Insecta > Diptera > Culicidae > Anopheles > Anopheles moucheti. Next base: position 16,691,424 of record NC_069142.1, read on the forward strand.
TGCAGAAGTCCATTCTCTCTGCCATATGTTGAGTGATGTCTCTCTTTCTATCAAACGCGCTGTTTTACCGTCTGTGCCTGTCGTTCGTCGTCGCTGGTATGTACGAGCATCTTCGTCAATCAGTATGTGCAGCGGGATCATACCTGCCACTACACACGCTGCGTCATGAGAAGCAGTTTGAAAGGCGCTGATGACACGATGCGCCAAGATGCGGTAACATCTTCTCAACCATTGACGACGACACTCGAATCGTAGGGCATTTGCCCATATGGGGGCTCCATATCTGATTCCTGCCGTGACCGTCGAAGCTACTACCCGTCGACGGCTACTCCTGGGACCGAACCGGTTGGGCATCATGCCCGAGAGGCGTGTAGCCACCCGCGTTGCCCTCTCGATCACATGTTTAATGTGCGGTGTGTATTCCAGTCGGTCATCTAAGATTAGGCCTAAGTACTTCACACTGCGCGTTGACTGGATGATAGTTCCACCAACTCTTATGCTAGACAGCTGAGCACTGCGATGTGAGCTTATTAGCATGTACTCCGTTTTATGATGAGCAAGTTGTAGCCTTACGCTCTGCATCCAATCCTCTATCACACTAATGCTTTGCTCGATGATGCGTTCGAGCTCTGGGATTTTACTCCCCACAACCACTACGACAATGTCATCAGCGTACCCGATTATATTGGCGCTACCAGGTAAAGGCAAAGAGAGGACGCTGTTGTACATTAAATTCCACAAGGTCGGTCCAAGGACCGAGCCCTGTGGTACTCCTGCGGTTATGGCGCGCTCCACACTGCCCTCAGTCGTATCATATATCAATACTCGGTCGCGGAAGTAATCCCCAATAATATTGTAGAGGTACTCGGGCACATTTATCTTTTGGAGAGCATTTGCTATTGCTGGCCAGCTTGCATTGTTAAATGCGTTTCGTACATCCAATGTTACTATGGCACAATACCGATTACACCCACAATGTCTTGCTCTAGCTGGCGCAGCCAATTCAAGCACCTTCTCAATTGCATCCATGGTGGAGAAGCCTTTACGAAAGCCAAACTGGTTGTTTGACAGCGCATTCGTGTCCTCAATGTGCCTGTTGAGTCGACTTAGAGTAAGCATTTCGAGCCCCTTACTAGGACCATCAATTAGGCAAATGGGCCGACTAGAGCCGGGATCCCCAGGTGGTTTTCCGGGCTTTGGAATCAGTACCAGACGCTGCCTTTTCCAAGCCTTTGGGAAACATCCCTCATCAAAACATCTCTGGTACACCTTCTGGAAAATCTCGGGCTTTAACTGCATAGCCAATGATAGAGCTATATTTGGGATGCAGTCTGGGCCAGGGGCCTTCCTAGCCTGAAGTCGACCACCTATATTCCGGATTTCCTCTACTTCGACCGTTGTAGTAGTGGCTGTAGCGTTTATCCCTTGTTGATAATTGGGCCAAACTGTGGCGGGGTGTAGTGGAAAGAGTTCGTCTACAATCGCACGCAACCTAGTAGGGTCGCTTTCTCTAGGTGTTCTGTTTCCCGCTATCATCCGCTTTAGGATTTGATATACGGCCCCAAAAGGTGAACGATCTGCCATCTCTATCAGTTCGGCCCAAAGCCTTTTCTTTGTTCGCTTGATCTCCCTCTTAAGTGCACTTCTTGCCAGTTTAAACTCACTCAGTCGTTGAATGTACAGACTGGTGCCAAAAGAACGATGTGCTCTGCGATATGCACTTTTACAGGAAGCTCGCCTACTGGCTATTTCTGGTGTCCACCAGAAAGTCTGCCTACGTTTCGCGGATGTCGAGCTGTACCTTGGCATGGTAGTATCGCAAGCCGATGACAATACTTGCACCAGACTTTCTGCGTCGTTCACATTGGTCCGTTCTAATTGTTGTTCCAACGCCACGGAGAACAAATCTCGATCGAAACTGCCAGTTTTCCACCCCTGTCTGTTGTTGAACTGTAGTTGACTAGATGAATGCCCGAATGCAGATGTATCTATGCTGAACTCTATAGCCCGATGGTCCGAGAACATGAAATCGGACAACACACACCAACCTTTGTTTAGAGCTATGGTTCGGCTCACAAATGTCAGGTCTATTGTTGATGACCGGTCTGGCCTTACGAATGTTGGTGATGTCCGGTCATTCAGAATAACCAAGTCGAGACATGCAAAGGCAGTGAGTATTTCTATACCCCGCCTCTTCTGTGCTTCTCCGCGGTTGCCGACTCTATTCGCCCAGCTTGTAGACCAAGCATTAAAATCACCTGCGACAATTACTTTGGAAGCTCCTGAGACAGTCAAAACAATATTATCCAAAAGTTGACCGAACTGGCTAACGGACCAACTTGGAGGAGCATATACACTGCAGATGGTAATGTCGTTGATCACCACTGCCACCAATCCTGGCATTGATGTGGATATAATGTTCTGCATTGGTAAATCGCCTGATGTTACGATGGCCGCCAACCGATCATTGCTGTACAAAAAGTTGCGGTTATGTTCGGCATTGCTGGCAGGATCTGCCAAAAGAACCACATCGATATCTCTCTCCTTAACAGCTTGCCACATCAACTGTTGTGATGCGACACAATGGTTTTGGTTGTGTTGTAGGAACTTAACCATGTTAAGATCTTAAAATAACGTGGCGTTTCGGACACAGGTAGCTACCTGTGGCATGTCCTGTCGCCGCGTTCCCCTCACAATCCAAGCAAGCCATTGGATTATGGCACTCCTTCCGTTGGTGGCCTTCTTGGCCGCAGTTCAAACACAGCTTACTGCGGTCATCTCCCTTACAGGCGTAGCTTATATGCCCCACTTTCCAACATTTGAAGCACTTTTGGATCTCCTTTACTTCACGGAGATGACAAATGCTCCAGCCTACTCGAAGCTTCTCATGGTTCACCAACCGCTGAGCATCTGTTCGCGTCACCTTGAGAATGGCCTTCTGGGTGCCCTTCTCCTTTCCAGGTTTAACGCGGATCTCGCTTGTTTGCAGGACCAATCCTAATTGTTCCTGGAGGGCTTCCGCCACGTCGTCCGGTTTTAAAACCTCATCTAGGTTGCGGACTTCTACTAGTGTTGTTGCTGCTAGGCAACGAACCGACGCTCTCCCTTCCAGAGCCTTTGCAAGGGTTGAAGCAACAGCAGAAGCCGCATTTCCCTTTTTCAGCAGAATGAGCAACTTTCCATCCTGCGCTCTGCGAATTTTTGTGACTTGCTCACCAATATCATGCAGAGACTCGTCTGATTTCATACCAGTGAGAATTTCAGCATAGGTATGTTCCCCAACACTGGTCAAAAGAAGTGCGTCTGGCTTTTTGCGCTTGTTATGACCGATGGTAGACTTCTTAGTAGGTCCGCTTTTTGTTGAACCTGTCTTAGGTGGCTGCTGCTGTGACTGCAGCCTGTTCTGGCTCTGTTGTTGTTGCTTCTTATTTGAAGCGGCTGCTGCCTGCGATTGACGCTTGGGCTTCCGACGTTCCACCTTCGTCCATGAGCCCTCGTCCAAGGCTTCCGTAACAGTTGCCAATGATGCTGACGGAAGCACCTGAGATTCCGCTGGTCGCTGGGTGGAACAACTTCCACCGCTTACTGAGAGTGCCTTATGTGCCGCACTTTCCTGGCCCACATGGCTGGCCAACGCTTTTTCGAGCAAAGCAGTCAAACGGGTGTTATCAGCACGCGCCGCTGCCAACTGGGCGCGTAGTTCATCCCGATCTCGTCTTGCTTGCTCGTCTTGTCGCGACGGACTTCCTCGCGCTCCAACAACCGCTCCTTGCCGGCTTGCTTCAACTGCTCTTGAAGCGCCACCAATTGACGATTCACTCCTTCAACCAATTCCTGCAGTCGCAGTTTTTCCTCCACTAAGGACTGCAGCTGCATCTTCTCTGGGGTGCAATTCGTCGCCAACGGCTTCAAAGCTGGCTTCGAATCAGCGACTCCACTCCGCGTGGTTCTCGTACAGGAATTCAACGGCATGGTCGCAATTGGTTGGCCATTGATGAGGTATAATCCACTTTCTTCCTTTTCCCACTACTAGCAAGCAGTAACGCTCAATTTGAAAACGTGCTTCGACAGATTTTCGAAACAATTTCGAAAATAGAATGCACACGCACACAACCGCACTGACTGTCAATAAAAGTACTCAACACAACAACGCACGCTATTTTCGCGCACTATTTTCAGCTAGAAACTTTTGCAAATCTCACTGAACTACACTGAATTTACCCGAACCTGGCAACAATCTATCAATTAGACACAACCCCAGTCGGATTTCAACGCTTTGACTATTCTTTTTTAAACGCGCAACGCGGAGCTCACAGATTTTTAGTTGTCACTTCTGTTTTGACAGTCGAAAATCTAAGATCCTGCTACTATTAGAGGATTAATTTCTTCCTTAACAGAATTAGCGTAAGGAAGATGAGAAAATTAATTGTATCCATCTTGCATCTTCGTGTCTAGTGGATCGACTGACTATATGACTGAGCCCGATCGATCGTCATATTTTTTTAAATATAGAATTATTACTAGAAAAAGTTGGTAACATTATGCAACTGTAAGTTAATCAATTGCTCTAAGTAGAGCAATTGATAGGAAGGATTAATCTGAATCGAATTCGAAGTAAATTAATCAATTCGTGCTACAGATGCAAAAGTTCTCCATAATAGTAAAACTTTTGACAAAAATACAGCCTCGATGTTTCTTCTAAATGTATAAGTGTGTCGTATGTGTCTCTAAATTATCAACCAAAAGCCGTTTGAGGCATACGTCGTTCATGGAGCAAGTTGACAATGCATCAGAATAGTCGAGATGCGGCGAATGAGGAATGTTAATTCAAATGCGAAACGTAAAGAGCCAGGGAGATAGAGGTAGCGAGAGACAGACAAGACGTAACAGATATGTTATAGAAATCAGTGAGAATTAATGCTATTTTACATGATAATTATACAAATGGTCATGGACGAGCATGTGATTCATTTACACACGCATATGTTTTAGCAAATATTAATGAATATGTACTACACATAGGCATATATTTATTAGCCACGAATTCGAACACTACAATACATAAGAATCATACACAGGCACTCCTAGAAACGTAATTACAGTTATACTTAAGCAATGAATGAAAACGAATGCAACTTTTTTTTATTCGCTTTCTGTGCTGCATCTTCATTTTGTATTGTGAATGATGTTGGATTGTGGGAGTTGCGCTAGATGGTGAGATGCTGAATAACCAGCAGTAGGAGCACTGTAATTGATTATTGTAATGAACGTCAGCTCATCGATGCAATCGTTCATCTAAAATCATTCAGAAAAAGCTATGGCAAACCAAATTGATATGCCGCACATAACAATATTAAAAATTGACAGATAAAGAAAGAAATAAACTTGATGTGATACATATAAAAGGAATTAGAAATAAAACAAAATAGAAAACATACCACAGTGTACTTTTAGTACCCAACAAATGCGATTGATGTATTCCAGAGAAACAGGCGTACTTCAAAATTTCGCGTAACTGAAATTTCCTTCAAAACATCGTTATTGAACGGGACGAACACCGGTTATTACGTTACGAACCGCATTCAAAACTAATATTTCTACATTTATTTCAAGAATTACAGTAACATTTTATGAAATGAATTTGTTGTAATAATAAAATGTAACGTGTTTTTGAGCTTCATTGCAAATTGCAAGCTAGATATACGGCCGGCCTGGCCGTTCGTCCGTGAATAAACAAAGAAATTTGTATACTAAAGTTGAATTTCACATACAAAACTACACGAAATGTCTAATTTATAATATCCACTCATCTCTGAAACAGCGGAATTCAGGTGAAGATTGTTTTGTAAAATAAATGTTCAAGCAGAATCAATTGAACGTTTGAACTAACACAAAATAACTCAACTGCAGAAATTGGCACCATGAGGTACATCCAAATTTTTTTCGCTCTAATGAACGTGTAAGCATTTGATTGATAATGAGATGTCAGCGTTTATACAACTTCCATTTTATTCTTCACACTTCATCGCAAACCAACTGGTGTTCCCTGCAATGCAAGGGTCGATCGAGAACGGCTAGCTAGAGGATTAGACGGCTATAGTGGTAGAACGATAAACTGTTCGCAGTTGTTCATGGCTATGCAATACGTTTGTATGAATGACGATTAATAACTGTAATGCAAAATGATCGCTTTAAACATCTCCAAACTTTGTTGCTTTGGTAATAAAATCCCTTTTGCGACGATGTCGGTAACTATGGGTGAAAGTAGGAAGCGTGGAAAGTTGAAGACGCCATCTATGTGTAAGATTGAAAAGCTCTTTTAGATACAGTGTCATCTATTTGTAAGAATGAAAGGCTCTTTTCCATACAGTGTCACCTATGTGTAGGGTTAAACAGCCTTCGAGCTTTCATTATATGGAAGCTGCACGCAAAAGTTGAAACTCTACCCCATCTATCGGCTATCTTGGACAGCGAGTGTTGCACAAAGCGCATTGAATACACACAGGGGCATTTTAGTTTCCACATGAAAACGGATGTGGAGCATGGAAATGCCCCGATTTTGAACAAGGTCCTAGAGTTTAAAAATTCCATCATTTCCCGAGTTACGCGAATAATGCGTGCCAGAAAGATTCGCGTAACTCGAATTTCCGCATAAGTCGTATTCCCCTGATAAAATTGTTTGAATTTAGTATTCAGGGATCGAATACTTTTTTACTCATTACAACCCTAGCAACAATCATAACCATAAATTCATCCCGACTCCATACAAATAAACGCCGATGACCGTCCTCTATCGTAAAATGACAGCGCCAGGCGAAAAAAATCATGACTTCTATTACGATATTTGCATTGTAAAATATATCTATTTTTCATTTTAATATTTTATTTTTACTTTTGTAGTGCGTTTATGTATGCTTAGTAAAGCAAGCATGGATATGTGTAACTGTAGTCAAGAATTTAAGTAATATTTAGTGGTATACTGAATTTTCTTCGCAGCTGCGCGAAAAATCGTACCTTTCTTTCGTTTATTTCGATATTTATCCTCTATTTCTTTACCTCGGCCTATTTTTGTTTTTCAGAAACTGCCATTATTTTATCATTTATAAAGTTCTAATTTACATTACAACATAATTTCTACGGAACAAATTTCTATACAATAAATTTTATATTTCGTACCGTGTCTTCGATCCGATCATTTCCTCAAATGAAATACCTGAAAATTGTTCTTTGTTGGATGTAATATTCCATAAGCAGTTGATTTTATTGACAAAACTAACCGTACACAACAATATAAAATCATCAAAATCCATGACCAAAAACCTTACTGATAGCTTTAGTATAGCACGGAAAACACAACTCATTTTCTAAATTTGATTAACCTTGAACGGGACGAATCTTGGAATAAACAAAACTATAAAAAAAATTAAGCAACCGCAACAATCATTCTACCCACGATTGAAATTTAGTACACCACTTAAAATGTCAACCTCGTTAGTGTTCCATCTATCCTTTTTATCAAATATTATCTTATTATAACTAATTACTTATAACTTAACCTGCTATAGTTAAGTTTATTGCTTATTGTTCTTTATTTTAATCATTATTCATCGCATGGATTTCATTTTCATTCTCCCATAAACTTTGTTACTTCTGTGCGAAAGTTAGTTAATTTATTTTATTCATTAGAACTGCCAGGCTATACAACTTTTTTACCACTTAGCCGGCAATCTGTCCTTGCTACAGGGGAACAGTCTGGATAGAATTTCGTACACACGTTTCTGGTCTTAACGTGTAGGACCGGCACTGATACCAAATACACCACTGGGTCGCACCTGAAAGTTAGTTATACAACGAAAAGAAATGCAATAGTTTGGTAAAATAACATGTATCAAACTAAGAAAAAGCTCTTGTAGGCACATTTACTGAACATACAACCATGTCGTCATCGCTTGATGGAGTATCGGGAAACAATTTGTACGTGTATATAAAATTCGACAAAAGTGAAGTAATACCAACACTTTTCATGAAATTGCGGTGGTACAAAGAAAATAAAAAATTGTGCGGATGCATATTGTTTAAGATACACTTGTAGGAAGCGGTGTGTGTTAAGCTGTTTGCTACAAACAAAAAAAAATAATTTTATGAACAAAATAACGCTTGGTAGCCTGAATCGAAACAGTCAGCTTCTATTATTCATCGAAAACTTGAATGTTTTATTAGTTTTCCCCCGGACTAGCTGACAGTGAATTCTCATTTTTTAGTACACTACTTAACATAACTATATGGACAACAGGTTTTCGAAATTTACTTATAATTTTTGAGAGATTGATAAACACTTTAAATATTTGGAAAGTCGTAAAATTTAATTTTTAAAAATGTTATTTTTAAAATGTTATTGAATTATCGCAACAAAATGGAATTATTATCCCTTAACATAAGTTTATTGGCACCTATAAACCTAACACGTTTCTCTCTTAAAATTTAAAGAGTTCTTTAAAGAGTTTAAAAACAGAAGAAAATATCAAACGTTCATTCACTGAAACTATTTGTATGACAATTTTAAAACCTATTTAAGTCTACTTAATTGTAATACATTGTGTTATGAGAAAATTTATCATATTTTAATGTTTTGTTGTTTTTAAAAAATGTTAAAATGATCCGACTTATTATTTATATTCATTTTGAAAATACCAATGAAATGATCTGTATATGTCGTGAGCAAATATGTTAAAGAGAGTAACGATGCCCCATAAACATTCAAAACCAGCGATGTAAAAGTGAAGTGTACATTTATATAACTCGAAACTTAGCAAATTCATAAAAAAAAATATAATACCAACTATACCGTTCGCTTATTTTGAGTTGTGAACTAACTTGTTCATGCAATACGGAAAAATATGGAAAGACGTGAAAATGAAGTTAAGAAAAGTTATTCTAACATTATGTTCATCTATTTCTTAAGAAAAACTTGAATGAGTATTAAACACCAGGTATCCGTATAGTTATGTTGAGCAATGTATTTACATAGGATAAGAAGTACGCAAACCTTCTAATGTTTAACAAAACCTTAAATTATGACTCTGCGCTAAATTTCAACCCGTGGTTTAAGTTCGAATGCTGAATGAGGGGGTTTAAAAAATCATTATGTATGCTAACTGTGTGTGCATGTGAGTTTTATTAGCTAGCCCCTTCCGCTAGCCGTAAATTAAGTTTTCGTGAGGTTTGTGCTTATTTGTGGTTCGAATTTACTATTGGAGTATAAATGCATTAATGTTTAAACAGAAAGCGTATCATAATCGGTATTCAACCATATTAAAAAAAAGAAGAGGTAGCAAGCAACTGAAAATATCTATTATAAAACATTTTTACATGTTTTAGAGCACAAGCAATTTCCTGCAAGATAATAGAAAAGTTAATCCACATAAAATAAAAATTGCTCGCTCTAATCGAAATGTAAGAAATTTAGAACATGAATGCGATGCACTATAAATAATGATTTCATCCCGAAATCAAATAGAGAGATAACCAATGCTGCTACAATAACCCCAAAGAGTAGATGCCATACATCCATTATACGACTGCAGTGTTTTCTTGTCTGTTCATGAACATCGATATGATTGGACCAAACTAAAAGAAACAATAATTTCTGTGCATGTGCGCTAATGCAACGGAAGTGTTTGCACTACAAATGCGGCAGTAGTTCAGCTTTACTTCACTGCGGACTTCCTGTTTCCGTTGTACGACAGAAAGCACATATCAAACTAATGGACTAGAAGATCCTGCTACTATTAGAGGATTAATTTCTTCCTTAACAGAATTAGCGTAAGGAAGATGAGAAAATTAATTGTATCCATCTTGCATCTTCGTGTCTAGTGGATCGACTGACTATATGACTGAGCCCGATCGATCGTCATATTTTTTTAAATATAGAATTATTACTAGAAAAAGTTGGTAACATTATGCAACTGTAAGTTAATCAATTACTCTAAGTAGAGCAATTGATAGGAAGGATTAATCTGAATCGAATTCGAAGTAAATTAATCAATTCGTGCTACAGATGCAAAAGTTCTCCATAATAGTAAAACTTTTGACAAAAATACAGCCTCGATGTTTCTTCTAAATGTATAAGTGTGTCGTATGTGTCTCTAAATTATCAACCAAAAGCCGTTTGAGGCATACGTCGTTCATGGAGCAAGTTGACAATGCATCAGAATAGTCGAGATGCAGCGAATGAGGAATGTTAATTCAAATGCGAAACGTAAAGAGCCAGGGAGATAGAGGTAGCGAGAGACAGACAAGACGTAACAGATATGTTATAGAAATCAGTGAGAATTAATGCTATTTTACATGATAATTATACAAATGGTCATGGACGAGCATGTGATTCATTTACACACGCATATGTTTTAGCAAATATTAATGAATATGTACTACACATAGGCATATATTTATTAGCCACGAATTCGAACACTACAATACATAAGAATCATACACAGGCACTCCTAGAAACGTAATTACAGTTATACTTAAGCAATGAATGAAAACGAATGCAACTTTTTTTTATTCGCTTTCTGTGCTGCATCTTCATTTTGTATTGTGAATGATGTTGGATTGTGGGAGTTGCGCTAGATGGTGAGATGCTGAATAACCAGCAGTAGGAGCACTGTAATTGATTATTGTAATGAACGTCAGCTCATCGATGCAATCGTTCATCTAAAATCATTCAGAAAAAGCTATGGCAAACCAAATTGATATGCCGCACATAACAATATTAAAAATTGACAGATAAAGAAAGAAATAAACTTGATGTGATACATATAAAAGGAATTAGAAATAAAACAAAATAGAAAACATACCACAGTGTACTTTTAGTACCCAACAAATGCGATTGATGTATTCCAGAGAAACAGGCGTACTTCAAAATTTCGCGTAACTGAAATTTCCTTCAAAACATCGTTATTGAACGGGACGAACACCGGTTATTACGTTACGAACCGCATTCAAAACTAATATTTCTACATTTATTTCAAGAATTACAGTAACATTTTATGAAATGAATTTGTTGTAATAATAAAATGTAACGTGTTTTTGAGCTTCATTGCAAATTGCAAACTAGATATACGGCCGGCCTGGCCGTTCGTCCGTGAATAAACAAAGAAATTTGTATACTAGAAATTGAATTTCACATACAAAACTACACGAAATGTCTAATTTATAATATCCACTCATCTCTGAAACAGCGGAATTCAGGTGAAGACTTTTTTTTAAAATAAATGTTCAAGCAGAATCAATTGAACGTTTGAACTAACACAAAATAACTCAACTGCAGAAATTGGCACCATGAGGTACATCCAAATTTTTTTCGCTCTAATGAACGTATAAGCATCTGATCGATAGTGAGTTTGTCAGCGTTTATACAACTTCCATTTTATTCTTCACACTTCATCGCAAACCAACTGGTGTTCCCTGCAATGCAAGGGTCGATCGAGAACGGCTAGCTAGAGGATTAGACGGCTATAGTGGTAGAACGATAAACTGTTCGCAGTTGTTCATGGCTATGCAATACGTTTGTATGAATGACGATTAATAACTGTAATGCAAAATGATCGCTTTAAACATCTCCAAACTTTGTTGCTTTGGTAATAAAATCCCTTTTGCGACGATGTCGGTAACTATGGGTGAAAGTAGGAAGCGTGGAAAGTTGAAGACGCCATCTATGTGTAAGATTGAAAAGCTCTTTTAGATACAGTGTCATCTATTTGTAAGAATGAAAGGCTCTTTTCCATACAGTGTCACCTATGTGTAGGGTTAAACAGCCTTCGAGCTTTCATTATATGGAAGCTGCACGCAAAAGTTGAAACTCTACCCCATCTATCGGCTATCTTGGACAGCGAGTGTTGCACAAAGCGCATTGAATACACACAGGGGCATTTTAGTTTCCACATGAAAACGGATGTGGAGCATGGAAATGCCCCGATTTTGAACAAGGTCCTAGAGTTTAAAAATTCCATCATTTCCCGAGTTACGCGAATAATGCGTGCCAGAAAGATTCGCGTAACTCGAATTTCCGCATAAGTCATGTGTCATGTGCTTTGATGGAAGCTGGACGTTCTGCGTCAATCGTGTGCGATTTGTTTATTATTTACCGTCATTGTTTGCTGAAACTATTAAGTGAAGAATAGACTGTCTGGCGTATTTCTCAGCCATTCAACGATCCCAAATCAGCTGTTGCCACAACTACTATCATCCATCACATCATGTCATCAACGGCCAACGTGTGTCCTGCTTGCAGCACCGATATAGCTAATGCGGAATACTATGTGTGTGATGGTGTGTGTAATAGTGCCTATCACAGTAGCTGCTTGGGTATTAACAATACGTGCATAAAAGAGCTGAAACGTACCGCAACACCCATTTCTTGGTTCTGCTGCAAGTGCAAGCAACTTCGATTGAATGCAAAAACCGAAACGGATGTCATACTGAATGCTGCTTTGACCGAATTTAAAAAGGATCTTCTATCGCATCTAGACACTCATAACAAGGATGTGCTAGTTTCGATGCAACGCCTTATCGCTGAGTCACATAAAACACAACCGCATACAGTCGAAACTCCTCATCATGCCATACCACTATTACAATCAGCCGTAGATCCTCTCTCGCGAACCCCATACACTGAACAAGACACTGTTGACACGAGCACATACCAATTTCAACCATCGAACGCACCGAAATCATCCACCCACCTTGATCGTTCACCACGTAACCGCAACTACCGTGCTGCTCTTCTCTATGGTACCGCACAGCCATCTTCTGCACTTAGGACGGTCGCAGTACCCCCTAATGAGCAAAGAGCTTGGATCTTCGTCTCTCGTCTTTCTCCTGATACCACTATCGATGAGATGACGTCATACGTTGCACAACAACTGGACACAAATGACATCAATATCTTCAAACTGCTCGCAAGAGACAGAGATATAAACTCCGTCTCATACATCTCATTCAAGATCGGTATACCCTGGTCCCTTCGCGATCGTGCATTATCACCCGCAATTTGGCCAAAGAACGTAATTTTTCGTGAATTCGAAAGATGTACTGAGCGTTTCCAAAATTTTTGGCGCCCGCAATTTTCAACCTGCCAACCCATAATGCAGCGGGAGACACAACAGGATCCACTTCAGGAAACGCAAGCCACAACAACCGAACACCTCGACAACCCGGATCACAACAATCACGCACTCATTCCACAATGCCCGAACACGCCTGCTTAACATATCCAACCGACAATATAACCGCATTGCCCCTCGATAATTTCATCACTATTTACTATCAAAATGTGCGCGGACTGCGTACAAAAACGAACAACTTTCTCCTGGCTCTTACAGAGAACGAATTTGATATTTTGGCTTTAACCGAAACGTGGCTCGACGATATGATTCCTACTAGCCTTTTGTTCGATAACGACTATAATGTGTACCGTTTGGATCGTAGCAGCAGTAACAGCACTCGCTCCCGTGGTGGAGGTGTATTGATCGCTATCCGTTCTGCATTTGTTACACGTGAGTGCAGAGTACCTGTAGGATCACTCGAAATCGTATGGGTGAGAGTTCAACTGGATGCTAGCACTCTTTTTATTGGCTGCATATACATTTTTCCATACCTGAGTTCTGATTATGTGACTATGCGAAATATTTATATTTATATAAATATTTCAATATGTATCGACGTAATCAGCGATATTATGAAATCAAATGATCAACTGATTCTGCTTGGTGATCTTAACCAAACACACCTGGAATGGAACATTAATGGCCCCCTAAGCACGGTGGGAAGCAAGGCATTTGTTGATATGATTGAACTATACATGTTAAAACAAATGAATTTGTTCAGAAATGACACGGGAAGAATATTGGATCTCGTCTTAGTCAATGAAAACGCTGCAAATCAAGTGCGAATGACTAAACCGGAACCCACGGAAAATATGCTGCCACCTGACCGTTACCACCCTCCTTTAGTTATCCATTTACACGCATTGTCCACCGTAACAGCTTTTACCGACCAGACAATTAGGCAACCAAACGAACATTTCAAATTTGATTTTAACCATGCTGACTACGATCGACTAGACGCCATATTATGCAGAACTAACTGGGAAGTTCTATTCACTGACGAAATATCCATTGATGACGCTGTTGGCCACTTCAACCAGAAAATGTCCGAGATTTTTCTTACCGCTGTGCCTCGTGTCCGTAAACGCATCAAACCTCCATGGTCTAATCGAACACTTGATCGAATGAAAAAAAATAAGCAAGCAGCGCTGAGACGTCTTCAACGGAGAAACAACGTAATGAACCGCCTAACATATCAAACGATGTCTCGGGAATATCGTGCTTACAATAGAGTGCGGCACAGAGACTATCTCCACCGTGTACAACGCAGTCTTCGGCGGAATCCGAAATATTTCTGGAAGTATGCTAGCTCGAAACGCTCACAAAAAAAGAAAATTACGTTTACATCACATAACGGCCAAATAACTAAAAATGATACCGAGACTTGCGAACTATTTGCAACCCGCTTCCGAGATATATTCAGCCCTCGAGTGATTGATCAAGAAAGCATAGAAATGGCAACAGCAAATACCCCGATGAACGCCCTCAATCTTCTTAATCAACTGTGATACCGTGAAGCTCGCACTTCAAAAGCTCAAAATGAATTTTAACCCCGGTCCAGACGAAATCCCATCTGTTGTCCTCAAACGGTGTGCCAGTTCTCTAGCGCCCTGTCTAGTTCGATTATTTCAATTATCGCTAGCATCAGGAGCTGTGCCTGATATATGGAAGGTCTCATGGATGACACCGATTTTTAAAAAAGGAGACCCTCACCTTGCTTCAAGCTACAGAGGGATAACGTCGCTCTGTTCCCTGGTGAAAGTTTTGGAGTTAATACTGCATGGACAACTAATGAGAGCTTCTACAGCCTACATATCTACCGCGCAGCACGGATTCATGCCACAACGCTCTACTGCCATAAATTTAGTAGAATTTGTTTCGGTTTGTATGAGCAGCATGGATATGGGACATCAAGTAGACTGCATATACACTGACATTAAAGCTGCTTTCGACACTTTTTCCCATGATATACTGTTAGAGAAGCTACTCAAGCTAGGATTAAGTGTAAATGCAGTAAATTGGTTTCGATCATATCTAACCGATCGTGTTTATAGAGTTAAAATTGGCAACGCGACATCGAAACCATTTAGCAGCACTTCAGGCGTTCCACAAGGCAGCAATCTCGGACCACTGTTATTTATTCTGTACGTTAATGATGTGTCATATGTGTTACCAGACCATAAGTTTTTGATGTATGCAGACGACGTAAAAATTTTTACTACTATCCGTGACCATTGTGATTCGTCGGACCTACAGAATGTCATCAACGTGTTCAGTAAATGGTGTAATTGTAATAAGTTAACCTTATGCGTCCAGAAGTGTTTTGTTGTATCGTTCTCTCGCGCTCGCGTATCTGTGAAATTTAATTACACGCTTAATGACGACACCATTCAGAGAAAGGACGAAGTTCGAGATTTAGGAGTTATACTCGACTCGAAGCTTAATTTTGCCCGGCACCATGACAGTATTATTTCCCGAGCAAATAGAACATTAGGCATGATATTTAAAATCACCAGAGACTTCGATGACCCAACATGCATAAAAGCTCTGTACTGCGCGTTAGTGAGATCGATTCTAGAATATGGTTCAGTAGTGACGTGTCCCTACACGGATCAGTGGAAACATAGAATTGAAAGCATACAAAGAAAATTGACTCGTTACGCTATTCGTAAACTGCACTGGAACAGCCCACTTCCACCATACAGTTCCCGTTGCTTATTGCTAGGCATTGAACCGTAGACGTGTTTTCACCCCGCTCTCGACTTGGTTAGGAGTTCTACGAAGCTTTTTCTACCCTCGGCCTGCCGTCGGTAGAAATTAGTGAAGTGCTCTAAGCAGTGTAAATCATCGACCTGGAAGTGAAGTCAGTGCTTGTGTGTGATCGTGCGTACAACAGTGAAAAGTGCCGAACCGTTTTCATCAATTGTGTATGTGAATGAGCCGGTGCGTGAAGTGTTGTGCGTAGTGATCCAAGTGAGCGTTTATTCTGCCGACTGTGACTGTGATATTGCCTTCTGCATTACGGTGTTTTGCGTGCGCCTTCCGTGTCACGCCGCCGATTTTAATTGCCCTTAAAAAGCCGATTGTCTTAAGTTGCCTTCTGCGACGTTCTGCCGACGGCTTTTCATAAATTTTGCTGTAGCTTTCTTCCGTCGGCATATCCTTTTCCGCTCTTGGCTAAATAATAAGTAATAATTAAAATTTGCCGTTTTGTTGTTTCTCCTTCTTTCGGCGGCATTCTAATCGCCTTCTGCGAATAACGGCTAAGCTTCTTAAAACCCAGCGGCAGAATACAGTGATTTTGTTCAGTGCAGTGCAGTGCAAGTGGGAGGTGTCCGCGTTTGTCGATCGCCATTGATTTATTGTCTTCTACAATTAAATACTGGATAATCGACGGACGGCGTAGACACCATAAATTGGTACGGCCTTTTGCTAAACCAGTCCCATTTTAGTGCGTGCTAGTGCCGTGTTTTTGTGTGCGTGTGTGTGCTGCGGAGAGCTGTTTTATACGATCGCGAGAAGATTAATTCATCAAAGCGACGAAGCATCCTCCCAACGCCAACACCTCACCAAACGGCAAACATTTAGATAATAAGAAGTAGAAAATAGCATTAGCTTTCCCACATCCCAAAAAACCCACAGCCCCTTTGTACGCTACCTCCCATTCTTGACAATATTGTCCCGCTACCGCACAAAACACCCTAAAATAATTACGCCCACCACACCCTCGCTATTTGTTTTAACATACAATTCCATCACAAAAAGGTACATAGAATCCCCACACACCATTCACAAAATTGCGGGCACCCCCCGGGATATTCCCCGCAACCACACAACACACATCGCACAACGTACCTGGCTATCTGCCATTTCCCCTCCATTCACACCTGCACGCACGCAGTACCCGCTACCTGTCGGGATATTCCATACCAACAATAAAGCATTTTCCACTCTTCTACCCCGACCGCTAACGCTTGCGCGATCATAATTCTCCGTTCATACCCACCGGGATATTCCCGCATCCACACACATCCCTAATAATAAACCACACATTTTCCCGCCTTACCCGGCCCCTGATCACACTTTTCATTCATAATAATTTTTTCCATACCTATCGAGATATTCCCCGCTAAAACACACACCCGGCACACTGTAACAAAACGCACCTGTACATTGGTACCACCTTTACTTACCCCCGTATTAACTATCTTCTCCGTACCCATTGGGATATTCCCCGACACCAGACACAATAGTTACCACACAATCGTTATTGTGTGCCTCGCCACTTACCCTCCTCATTCTGTAAAAGTCATACTTCGAGCTTATCCTTCCGTCGGCAACTCAACCCCTTCTTCACCAAATCAACACCTACCTTACTTTCTTCTACTTCCTTTTCCTTATCCGCTATACTTGGCTACTTCTCCTTCTTGTTGGCCAAACTTCATCCCTCCTTCTATCTCTCCACACTATTTACTGCTTCTTCCTTACTTCTTCCAAACCCTAACAAACTAACTAGGCCATGCGCACTCCCCTATTAAGAACCTAGCTTTCTTCCTCCGGAACTCGTTATCTACACCTTCTTCTACTTATTCCATCCTTATCTATTTCCTTCTCAAATATCACCTAAGTACGGAACACTGCTCCCTCGCAGATCTCGTTACTACAATTCCCACTCCCCTCAGGCTCTAATACTTCCTCCCGTTCTCTATCTACCAAATCTCTCCCCTTTCCACAATCAATTTGATACTACACTCTCCTCTCGTTTCGGATTTTAGTTCTCGTTCTTTTCTCCAATCTTCTCCCTTCTATCAAGCTTCAGTTCTCCCTTTCTCCAAACTTCTCCCCTTCCCCCAATCAATCCGGTACTACACTCTCCTTTCGTTTCAGGTTTTAATTCTTTTTCTGTTCTTTCTCTCCAAATTTCTCCTTTTCTTTTCAGGATTTAGTTCTTCCTTTCGTACTATTCTCCAAATTTTTCCCCCTCCTCCCTCATCAACTCGATACTACACTCCCCTTTCATTCCAGGTTTTAGTTTTTTCTCACGTTCCTTTTCTCCAATTTTCTCTTCTTAAGGTTCTAGTTCTCTCTTCCGTCATTTCTCCATAAATCCTCACCTTTCTCCCTCCTCAACTCGATACTACACCCTCCTCTCGTTTCAGATTTTAGTTCTCGTTATTTTCCCCAATTTTCTCCCTTTTATCAAGCTGCAGTTCTCCCTTTCTCCAAACTTCTCCCCTTCCCCCAATCAATCCGGTACTACACTCTCCTTTCGTTTCAGGTTTTAGTTCTTTTTCAGTTCTTTCTCTCCAAATTCTCTCCTTTTCTTTTCAGGATTTAGTTCTTCCTTTCGTTCTCTTCTCCAGATTTTTCCCCCTCCTCCCGCATCAATTCGATACTACACTCCCCTTTCATTCCAGGTTTTAGTTTTTTCTCACGTTCCTTTTCTCCAATTTTCTCTTCTTAAGGTTCTAGTTCTCTCTTCCGTCATTTCTCCATAAATCCTCACCTTTCTCCCTCCTCAACTCGATACTACACCCTCCTCTCGTTTCGGATTTTAGTTCTCGTTCTTTTCTCCAATCTTCTCCCTTCTATCAAGCTTCAGTTCTCCCTTTCTCCAAACTTCTCCCCTTCCCCCAATCAATCCGGTACTACACTCTCCTTTCGTTTCAGGTTTTAATTCTTTTTCTGTTCTTTCTCTCCAAATTTCTCCTTTTCTTTTCAGGATTTAGTTCTTCCTTTCGTACTATTCTCCAAATTTTTCCCCCTCCTCCCTCATCAACTCGATACTACACTCCCCTTTCATTCCAGGTTTTAGTTTTTTCTCACGTTCCTTTTCTCCAATTTTCTCTTCTTAAGGTTCTAGTTCTCTCTTCCGTCATTTCTCCATAAATCCTCACCTTTCTCCCTCCTCAACTCGATACTACACCCTCCTCTCGTTTCAGATTTTAGTTCTCGTTATTTTCCCCAATTTTCTCCCTTTTATCAAGCTGCAGTTCTCCCTTTCTCCAAACTTCTCCCCTTCCCCCAATCAATCCGGTACTACACTCTCCTTTCGTTTCAGGTTTTAGTTCTTTTTCAGTTCTTTCTCTCCAAATTCTCTCCTTTTCTTTTCAGGATTTAGTTCTTCCTTTCGTTCTCTTCTCCAGATTTTTCCCCCTCCTCCCGCATCAATTCGATACTACACTCCCCTTTCATTCCAGGTTTTAGTTTTTTTAGTTTTTTTTCCCACGTTCCTTTTCTCCAATTTTTTCTTCTTAAGGTTCTAGTTCTCTCTTCCGTTATTTTTCTATAAATCCTCATCCTTCTCCCTCCCCAATTCGATACTACACTCTCCTTTCTTTTCAGGCTTTAGTTCTCCGTCTTCTTTCTTTTCTCTAAACAGAATATCCTTCAACCTCCTACAATGCCGACTACGACTAGAAGCACAACCAAGTCCCGACTTACACTGACCACGACCCCGGAAAAAACACTGAACCGGAGAACCATTCCGCGCCTTTCAGCTCCCCCGAAGATGACAGCCAGGCAAGAGACCCTGTTCACTCGGCGAATGACACGAGGCTCTTCGTCGACCGCCAACGCCCTTCCAGTAGCGGATTCCACCGCACCTATGGAGAAATCTCCGAAGGTTGGAATGGGCCCAGCTAAGCGGTTGACGATGCAGCCGGTCATCGAAGAGTGCGCGGGCCCGTCGGCTACATCGTCGGTCGAGAGCAACGGAGGAGCCTCTTCGGGCCTGTGCCAGAACGACAATAGACCAGCGGATCCGGTACAAAGGGCAAGCTCGCTGCTAACTGGCCTTGTCCGCACCATACAGGACGACCAGAAGGCTAAGGGCTTTGCCACCCTGCCGCGAGACTGGGAGACTGTCTTGGGCTCGGCCATTAAGGCGCTCCAAGAGTTTCAGCATCGACCGGAAAAACGGAATGTGACAGCGCAGACGGAATTTGCCGAGGAAACACCAACGGGGGCAGAACGCGAACCGGACCTCGCTGCGGCGCTGGTAGTGCGGGGGCGCGAGGGAAACGGTGGGGAGGAGACCGAGTCTACCTACATGGAAGCCCGGTCGCCTTCCGAGCCTCTCACGACGCTTCCACTCCCCAGCGCCACAGTGGAGACGACGGCGAGCGAACTGCAGTTGGCTACCATCCTCATCCAAGCAAACATGGAAATCCTGTCGAAGCTGAAAATCTTCAAACAGGTTCAAAAACAACGGAATACGGACGTCCCTAACGACATCACTACCGCCACAACAACAGCAACATCCAATGCTGGAACGGACGCCCCGACCAGCACACCAGACCACCAACACAACACCACAACCGCAATAGTCGAAAACGAACAAACAAACACAAACGAAACCAACAAACGGCGACGGACCAGGAACAAAAATAAGGCAAACGAGAACGGACAACAGGAGGACCATCCAAAAGAACCGGAATCCGGATGGACGAAGGTCCTCAGCAAACAAGCTAAACGACGGATGAGGAAGAAGCAGCGGAAGCAGCAGGCAGCGGCAGAAGTTGGCCAACAACATCAGCAGCAGCCGGAGCACCAGCAGCCACCGACGCAGCCCAAGAAACGCGCATATCGAGTCCCGGACGCCCTGGAGTTGGAGGCGATTAACGACACCACGCCGGACGAGATATTGCGCGTAGTAAAGGAGAAGCTTGGCGACGACAGGAAGGTAGTGGAGCGAGTGCGGACCAACTTCCAAGGGAATCTTCTCTTGGAATTGTCCTGCAAGACCCACACCGAAACTCTGGACATGTGGAGAAAGGTGTCCGCGGCGCTCGACGGCAAGGCGAAAGCCCGTCCGCGGACCCCCACTGTTCGGCTCACCTGCACAAACATCCCGCCCAGCTGCTCTAAAGAGGACATCGCCACGGACCTTAGCATCGCCTTGGGAGTAACCATCTACGCGGATCAGGTCACGACCGTAAAGTCGAACTACGGTACGTTGGTCGCGTTCTTCGGTTGCCCAGAGGTGGCCGCGACGGAGGAGGTGCTGCAGACGCAGCACGTCATCGGGCTAAGTCGGTGCTGCAGACTCCGGAAGGTGGAGACGAAGCGCCAGTGCTACCGATGCTATGAGTTTGGCCACATCGCCACCAACTGCCGCGGCAAGGATCGGTCCAGCAGATGCCATCGATGTGCTGAGCCTAAGCACTCTGGACCGTGCACTAAGGAGCGGAAATGTCTCGTCTGCAAGGGCCCGGACGCAATCGGACACTCGTTCGGCCAGCGCAACTGCCGCCAAGTAGGAGGAGGGGTCACCAGCCGGCCCTGCAATGGTTAAGGTACTCCAGCAGAACCTCAACCACAGCCAGCTGGCCCAGGACATGCTGCTGCAAACGGCCCGATCGGAAGGCTGCGACATAGTGCTGATCTCGGACCCATACCGGATCCCCGAGAACAACGGCAACTGGGTTGCGGATCCGACGGGCAACGTGGCAGCAGTATCGACAGGAAGGTACCCCATCCAACGCATTATCGAGAATCGACGGGATCGCTTCGTCGTGGTCGAGATGCGTGGCATCGTTTTCTGCTCCGTGTACCTACCACCAGTGGGTCCCGATTCGACTGTAGAGGATTTCCAGCGCAAATGGACAGAGATTGCGTCGGTGATACCGCGGAACCGGGACACCGTGATTGGCGGCGACGTCAACGCCTGGTCAAGAGCGTGGGGCATGGAACGCAGAAGCAACGATGGAGAGCGGGTGCACAGGGGCGCGGTGGTGATGGACGCAGCGGCGTCGCTGGGACTGGTCCTGTTGAATCGGGGCAACCATCCAACATGGAGCGGTCACAGTGGTCGCAGCTCCATCGTCGACGTATCCTTCTGCAGCCCGTCGCTCATGGGAGACAACGACTGGCGCGTCTGTGACGAAAATCCGAGCGACCACAACACCATCAAGTTCACGGTCGAGCGGACGACGGCACAACAGAACCTGGGACAGAGGGAGCAGCAAACGGCGGAGTGTAGGTGGGCGACCCGATTCTTCAACAAGGACCTCTTCGTTGAAGTCATGGGCTCGCTGGACATCCACAACCACACCCTCTTGGCGGACGAGCTGACGCAGGCCATGACAACCGCCTGCGACGCGACGATGCCGAGATTGCCTGCGGCCCGAGGAAGACGACGATCGGTGTACTGGTGGAACGAGGAGATTGCCCAGCTACGCCGCAACTACATCGGGATGCGGAGACGGCTCAGGAGAGCACGGACGGACGACCAGCGAGAGGAACGACGGCCGGCCTGTACAGCAGCCAGAGCAGCATTGGAGCAAGCGGTCAAGCGAAGCAAGAGGGAATACGGCGAACAGCTACCTGAACAGCTAGGGCCCCACGGATTCGGGCCGGGTTACAAGATCAGGAAGCAGCAGTGGACTGGAGCGCGCGTACCGATGGAACGAGACCCAGCGAAGCTCCAGCACATCGTCGGCGAACTTTTTCCGGAGCGACCGCCCATGGAGTGGCCCACAGCGGCCAGATTGTCGGAAGAGGACATCGACCGGGATCCCGTCACCGAGGAGGAGCTGTTGAGCATTGCAAAATCGCTCAACCCGCAGCGAGCCCCGGGCGACGACAATATCCCGAACGTGGCCCTGATAGCGGCGATGACGGCCTTTCCCGGTGTCTTCAGGAGAACGTTCCAGCACTACATCCGGACAGGCTACTTCCCGGACGAATGGAAGAGGCAACGGTTAGTGCTGTTCTCCAAGACGGGGAAACCACCCGGGGAACCGTCGTCGTACCGGCCAATCTGCCTACTGAGCGTCCTCGGGAAAGTACTGGAGCGACTCATTCAGCGCAGACTCACGGAGCATCTTGATGCGACGGGTGGTCTGTCTGACGCCCAGTACGGATTTCGAAAGGGACGCTCTACGATGGACGCCATCAACAGGGTGCTCGCCAACGGAAAGATCGCGCTCGACAAGAAGGGCAAGGGCGACCGACTGTGTGCGACGGTGACAATCGACGTGAAGAACGCCTTCAACACGGCCAACTGGACAGCGATCGGAGAGGCTCTGCAGCGAAGGAACACGCCACCGTACCTCCTGGCGATGCTGCGGAACTACTTCGAGAATCGCACGCTCCACTACGAGACGGACGAAGGATTGGTCTCGCTACCAGTGTCGGCGGGCGTGCCTCAGGGTTCGGTTTTAGGGCCAACACTGTGGAACGTCATGTACGACGACCTTCTCCGTCTGGAGCTGTTCGGGAAGCGTGCGGACATCATCGGGTTTGCTGACGACGTGACGTTCACCCTCGTTGGACGGGACACGCAGGACATTAGCGCCCTTGCTACGAGGAACCTGGAGACGATCGAGCGTTGGATGGGAGGAGTGGGATTGCAGCTGGCCCATCACAAGACCGGCTACATGATCTTCTGCACCCATCACACCCCGCAGATAGGCCAACTACGAGCGGGGACACACACGATCGAATCCACGGAGACGCTCAAGTATCTCGGGGTTGAGCTCTGCCGCAAACAGCACCACGGTCGACATCTAGAGGAGGTTTGCAACAAGGCGACTCGTATCACGAACGTTTTGACCGCCCTGATGCCGAACAAGTGTGGCCCAAAAAGCAGCAGAAGGAGACCCCTGGTGAACGTCGGGAATAGCATTGTCCGCTACGCTGCGCCAGCGTGGGGACGGAAGCTTCTACAGAGGAACACTCACCGCACCACAGTCCAGAGGTCGCATCGCACCGGAGTGCTTCGAGTGGCCAGCGCATTCCAAACGGTTTCATACGACGCCGCCTGCGTGGTTGCAAGCACCATCCCGTTAGTTCTCCTCCTAGAGGAGGACATCCGCTGCCACGACGAAAAGGCAGCGAGGGGAGGTCCAGCACCAGACATACGGAAGCGGCAGCGAGAAGAGACCATGGAGCGCTGGCAACGCCAGTGGACAGCCGGCGCAGAGCAGCAGAGTTCGCCAGGTTTGAAGACAAGAAGGCTGATCCCGAACATCAGTTCATGGGTTGGCCGCAAGCACGGGGAAATAGATTTCTATCTTACCCAAGTCCTAACGGGACACGGGTTCCTGCGGAGCTACTTCGTCAACAAAGGTATCCTGGAGGGCTCGCCTAACTGTCCGGTGTGTGAGCATGACGTGGAAGATGTCGACCACGTGATGTTCCATTGTCCACGGTTCGCCCGAGCACAACACGAGATGCAGCAACAGAGCCACACCCGCTTGACGATGGACAACCTTGCCACGGAAATGTGTGCCAGCCGCAGTACATGGGAAGCAGTCCGGACGGCCGCACGGACAATCTTCAAAAGCCTCCAAGTGAGGTGGAATGAGGAGAGTCCGCCGACGGCCAGAAGACGACGGCAGCAGCGACGAAGGAACGCGGATCAACGGAGGCAGCAATAGCGGCTCCCCGCCACCAACAACACCAGGACAACGGAAAACAGAAGCAGCAGCGGTAGCGACGAGTAACCAGAGCAGCAGCAGGAGCTAGGACCCACCCGAGAGTGGCGGCCACGGACGGGTGGATTCTGAACAACAGCAGCAGCAGCAGACGGAAGACACGAAGCGGCAGCAGCAGCGAGGACAACCAGGAAGGACGACGCAGCAGTGCGCAACAGCAAGGGTGCTACGCACACACGACCCCGCAGGGAGTACTACGCACATCAGCGCATCGGCAGGGTTCGGATCAGGTCGAGGAGTGGTTTAGTGCGGTCGCATCGGTTGCTTGACTCGCTTCACGGGTCAAGCTTCATGATGAATCCCACATAACCCATCTCGAGGGGCGGTGTCTAGCCGCGATATGCCCCTCTAGGTGGGTACCTTTTGAAGGTTCCCTCCCCGTTAACAAAAAAAAAAAAAAAAGGCATTGAACCGTTAGAGAACCGTAGAAAAAATGCGCAAGCGCTTTTTGTCGCAGGAATTTTAAAAGGAACCATTAACGCCCCAAATATACTGAACAAATTAACGATATGGATTCATAGATGGACCTCCAGATCCCGCCCGTTTCTAAGGTTAGGTTTTAAAAATACCCAATACGGTGCAAACGATCCTATTGAGGCTATGTCACGCGAATTTAACGGCGCTTACAACATGTTCGATTTTCATGAACCGGTATCATCCTTTAGGGAAAGACTGCGTTACCGCGGTGTAGGTCCAAATTGATCTTAGTAAATAAGCGAACACATTTTGTAACACTTTTTGTTTAGCCAATGTATGGCGGACAAGTTTATATTAAATAAATAAATAAATAAATAAGTCGTATTCCCCTGATAATTTAGTATTCAGGGATCGAATACTTTTTTACACATTACAAATCTAGCAACAATCATTTTGTGTTTAAAAGTCACTTTCGTTTTACTTTAATAAAAACCGAGACGGTCGAATTTAAAACACTTAATACAACACACTTTATTTTAAGACTTAACACAAATATAACAATAAGGCGGGACGCTACAGAACACGTCCCTTCGCTTGGACGGTTGCGTTGGAAGAGAACAAGACGATGGCCACGCGCACAGCCGACGATAGCCGAACAACGTACGTCGATCGCTGTCGCACGACGACAGGATCGAGCAAAGCCGTAACGCTTCACGACCGAGGTGTATACACAACACCTCCCCCTTTTAAGTCAGCCTGTACGGGCTGAACGTACGTGGCAATCTTCTAATCCTAGAAGAACGTCGTGGTAGCCGCGTCTGCTGTGTGTTGCTCCTGCTATTAGCCGGGGGTCCTTGCTGCTCTTCCAAATGTGCCGGTGCTGTTGGCGATGATGCTAATGCTCGCTGCGCCTCTACCTGCGCAGGCGGTGCTGATGATGATGTAGGATGCGATGCGGGCGACGGCACGGGTAACGCTGGCTGATGAGATGAAGGATGCGGCAAATCCCATTCATCCAACAGGATAAATATGGGTAGTTGATGCTCCGTTCGCTCGTTCCGTTCAGCCGGGCCAGCAACACGACGTCGGAGCTGATTCACGTGACGCCGATGCTTTTGCTGGTCCTGGGTAACCACCTCGTAAATGACATTACCCACTCTGCGAACTATCCTTCCAGATGCCCAGCTCCAAGAGTTTGCCTTGTATACTTTAGCATACACCAAATCACCCGGCTGCCATTCTCGAATATCGCTCCTAGTGATGGTCTCTGATGACGCTGGCGGCCGCAACAGATGATGAACTGTTCTGGTTGCTCTTCCGATCATCACCTCGGCTGGGGTACGTTGCGCCAAAACAGGATTTGGTGTGGAGCGATAGGTTTGAAGAAACAGATCCAATGCTTCTTCCAGCGACGTACTTCCCACCTGTATTTTCCTCAACGCCCGCTTGAACGTGTCTACGAACCGCTCGGCTTGGCCGTTCGATTGTGGATGAAAAGGTGGAGTTCGAATATGCTCGATGCCGTTCCGCTCGCAGAACTCGCTGAAGACTTCGCTGGTGAATTGGGGGCCATTGTCGCTGACCAATGTTATCGGTGGTCCAAACCTAGCAAATATGCCTCGCAAGATGGTAATTGTAGCGGATGAGGTAATACTCGCCGTTTTCACGATCTCAGGCCACTTAGAGAAGGCATCTACGACGACCAGGAAATACACTCCATCCACTGGACCGGCGTAGTCGATGTGAACACGATGCCAAGGACC
The DNA here is from genome assembly GCF_943734755.1 of Anopheles moucheti. Taxonomy (NCBI): domain Eukaryota; kingdom Metazoa; phylum Arthropoda; class Insecta; order Diptera; family Culicidae; genus Anopheles; species Anopheles moucheti. Next base: position 16,718,211 of record NC_069142.1, read on the forward strand.
GGATGGTTTTGGCCATAATGATGGGGCCACTGCTTGAGGGGATTTGGCTGCGGCCTGACACGGCCCACAGGTAGCGACGCAATCGGTGATGTCGTTGTCCAGTGATGGCCAGTAAACGAAACTGCGCGCAATCGCCTTCATCCGCTGGATGCCTGGGTGTCCACGATGTAGCTGGTTTAGGCACCTTTTTTGTAGAGCAGCGGGTACCACTACCCTCTCCCCGAAAAGAATGCAGCCATCCACGGTTGTCAGCGCATCTCTTCGGTGATGAAAGCGGACTAAATCCTCTGCGTAAGCCACGCCCCGAGGCCAACCCTCTAGGACGTACCAGTGATCATTGCATTTTCACGCTTCAGGTTAGCAATGCGGTTGCATTCCGCCGATATTTGCTCTAGAGTGATATCGGGGCGCTCTTCAATGCGAGTGAGCAGCTTCACTCTAAAATCCTTGTCCGTTTCCTCCTTCAGTCCGCAGACAAAAACTAAGCACTTGAGCTGTTCCTCGCTCATTCCATTTAGCTCGAAATCCACGCACGCCCGATTAACGCGACATGCGTACACCAAAAAATCCTCACTCTTGCTCTTTACTAACTGCATGCATTTGTAACGCTTAGTTAGCAAGGATTCTGTTTTTCCAAAAATGGATTTTAGTTTGGCAATGGTTGCCTCGAGCGTAAAATCACGGGGTTTTTGGGGAAGAATATAGTTCACATACCTTTCGTGCTCTAACGGACCCAGCTTCCTCAGGAGTAAGCGCACTTTGGCCGCATCGTCAATCCTGGCTGCATCTCTGACGAACAAATCCTCGTAACGCGAATAACATTTCTCGAACGTTACGCCTGCGTCAGCATCGAAACGGAATTCCGTGATGTTCCTGGCCAACGAATCAAGGATTTGCTCAGGATTGAAGGGAAACTGGTGATGCTGCTGCTGCGGCTGTGATGCTGACTGCGGTTGTGATACCGATTGCTGCTGCTGCTGTGGCTGTGATGCTGACTGCGGTTGTGATACCGATTGCTGCTGCTCCAACTTGGTCATTACTTGCTGCATGAGCTGGATCAATTGCAACATTGTGGGCTCACCGCTTTGATACAAATTCGTCTGTGATGACGGCATTGGGAGCGATGGGGGATGCTGGCTTGATGACGCCGTGAAAAGCGATGGCGGATGCTGGCTTGATGACGCCGTGATATGGGATGGCGGATGCTGGGTGGGCGATCCTGCTTGATGATCCAACGTTGCACCGTTCGGCTGGAACGGCGGTCCAAACCCGGGTTGTAGATGCGCGGTACCCGGAACATCGAATTGCTGCGAGAGACGACGTTGATCCTCTTCCATACTATTGTCTCTCAGGTCCGTGTTCTTGCGACGCCGCTTGCGTGGGAGCGGAATGATTGCACTTCGCGGTATGCTTTTTTTTCACTAAACTTTAGTCCTCGTCGCCACTTTTGTGTTTAAAAGTCACTTTCGTTTTACTTTAATAAAAACCGAGACGGTCGAATTTAAAACACTTAATACAACACACTTTATTTTAAGACTTAACACAAATATAACAATAAGGCGGGACGCTACAGAACACGTCCCTTCGCTTGGACGGTTGCGTTGGAAGAGAACAAGACGATGGCCACGCGCACAGCCGACGATAGCCGAACAACGTACGTCGATCGCTGTCGCACGACGACAGGATCGAGCAAAGCCGTAACGCTTCACGACCGAGGTGTATACACAACAAATCATAACCATAAATTCATCCCGACTCCATACAAATAAACGCTGACCGTCCTCTATCGTAAAATGACAGCGCCAGGCGAAAAAAATCATGACTTCTATTACGATATTTGCATTGTAAAATATAACTATTTTTCATTTTAATATTTTGTTTTTACTTTTGTAGTGCGTTTATGTATGCTTAGTAAAGCAAGCATGGATATGTGTAACTGTAGTCAAGAATTTAAGTAATATTTAGTGGTATACTGAATTTTCTCCGCAGCTGCGCGAACAATCGTACCTTTCTTTCGTTTATTTCGATATTTGTACTTTGTTTCTTTACCTCGGCCTATTTTTGTTTTTCAGAAACTGCCATTATTTTATCATTTATAAAGTTCTAATTTACATTACAACATAATTTCTGCGGAACAAATTTCTATACAATAAATTTTATATTTCGTACCGTGTCTTCGATCCGATCATTTCCTCAAATGAAATACCTGAAAATTGTTCTTTGTTGGATGTAATATTCCATAAGCAGTTGATTTTATTGACAAAACTAACCGTACACAACAATATAAAATCATCAAAATCCATGACCAAAAACCTTACGGATAGCTTTAGTATAGCACGGATAATACAACTCATTTTCTAAATTTGATTAACCTTGAACGGGACGAATCTTGGAATAAACAAAACAATAAAAAAAATTAAGCAACCGCAACAATCATTCTACCCACGATTGAAATTTAGTACACCACTTAAAATGTCAACCTCGTTAGTGTTCCATCTATCCTTTTTATCAAATATTATCTTATTATAACTAATTACTTATAACTTAACCTGCTATAGTTAAGTTTATTGCTTATTGTTCTTTATTTTAATCATTATTCATCGCATGGATTTCATTTTCATTCTCCCATAAACTTTGTTACTTCTGTGCGAAAGTTAGTTAATTTATTTTATTCATTAGAACTGCCAGGCTATACAACTTTTTTACCACTTAGCCGGCAATCTGTCCTTGCTACAGGGGAACAGTCTGGATAGAATTTCGTACACACGTTTCTGGTCTTAACGTGTAGGACCGGCACTGATACCAAATACACCACTGGGTCGCACCTGAAAGTTAGTTATACAACGAAAAGAAATGCAATAGTTTGGTAAAATAACATGTATCAAACTAAGAAAAAGCTCTTGTAGGCACATTTACTGTACATACAACCATGTCGTCATCGCTTGATGGAGTATCGGGAAACAATTTGTACGTGTATATAAAATTCGACAAAAGTGAAGTAATACCAACACTTTTCATGAAATTGCGGTGGTACAAAGAAAATAAATATTGTGTGGATGCATATTGTTTAAGATACACTTGTAGGAAGCGGTGTGTGTTAAGCTGTTTGCTACAAACAAACAAAATAATTTTATGAACAAAATAACGCTTGGTAGCCTGAATCGAAACAGTCAGCTTCTATTATTCATCGAAAACTTGAATGTTTTATTAGTTTTCCCCCGGACTAGCTGACAGTGAATTCTCATTTTTTAGTACACTACTTAACATAAATATATGGACAACAGGTTTTCGAAATTTACTTATAATTTTTTAGAGATTGATAAACACTTTAAATATTTGGAAAGTCGTAAAATTTAATTTTTAAAATGTTATTTTTGAAATGTTATTGAATTATCGCAACAAAATGGAATTATTATCCCTTAACATAAGTTTATTGGCACTGTTAGAAAACCGATGGTTTGCTAACGATTTAGCGAATAACACTAAAGAATAAGACTTTTTTTGCCTGTCACGGTTCAATCGTGGGTGCCAAAAAATTGGTCTTTATTCCTTACCAGTTGTTTTAAAAAGAGGTCGCAGGCGCATCCTGCGATCGGTTTTATCCCTTTTGATTTCTTCCTCCTCTACGTAGTTTTTAATTTTCCCTGGCGCTCTCTGACAGGTGGTTGGGAACGTTCCACCCACTGTTGTAGAGTTCCCAACATTGTCCCTCCAAGTATTACACAGTTGATTGTTATTCTAACTAAACTGCTGTATTACTTCTGTTTCACCTGTCAGTTCCTTATCTGTCTATGAAGTGGTATACACTGCAAGTGATACAACCTCTCCTACGCTTAATGCAACTTCCTTTTGTCATCCGTCAAGTGACACCGCGTGTTATTGTTATTAACTGTTCGTAGTGATGCACAGCTTTCGAATTAAATTGCCTGTTACTAATTTCGCGTTAACAATAAACTCGAGCGCCGATTCGATATTCGCGGGTAAGTATCTTGCACTTCGTTTACTAGCCTGCGCGCATGTCTAACTTTCTTTCGTTTCACAGTAGCTTGCCTAATCGTCAACAATTTATCATCAACCGATACTTCCGATACGCAGCGTCTTTTCGGCCCGCAGTGTTTTCGATGGTTACTATCTAGCACTCGGTACGTTCTTCTCTCGAGCCTCCGTACCTGTTTGAACCGACCAATCCATTTGATAAGTATGGATCGATACGCACTAACCCATTTTTGCTTGGCCAAATCTGTTGCGCTTTGTTTCTCCTTCCAGGTCGATGCTCTCATCACAGGACAAAGACAAATCGGTATCGGAGTGGCAGGATCGGGCCTCTTGTCGTCCGGCGGCAGGTCGTTATGCTGCACCATCTGGTCGAGGACCTTGTTCGTGGAACGTACCAAACGCTCGCAGTAATCGCCGTGGTTGTGTGTCTCAGGCACAACTATTAGTTTCTTTCGCGGTCCGCGACACTTCGTTTGCGCCGCTATGCGCTTAGTTTCCTGTATCGTTACCCACGTTGTCTTTGCTAAAATGGGAGATGCTTGTTCGGAGTGTTTAGTGATAACTACATACCGTTTCTTCGCTACCACTGCCTTGCCGGGAAGACGATTTTCCGCAGGAGCGTCTGATGTCATGGAACATCTGTCGTAAACGTCACATCTTGGCGGGGTATTCGAAGCGGCTGGTGTGTCCGATTTGCTGCCCCTAGTCTCCATCGATTGACTAAGATGGAAGTTATCTACGCCGAGCGGAATGCGGGGTACAGCACGGACACAAGATGCCAATGCAAGCCCTCTCAGGTAAGTATAGTTGCGATGCAGTCGATCCAGCTCTACTGCCTGCACTGGTAACACAAGCGTCTTCGCGTTGTGCACATCCGATAACTCGTGCGTTGTAAGCGCTCCGCTGCATTCTGCTATACGCACATTCACACATTCGTCTGATCCTGAGTTGGTCCTTACGTTGTTAACGATGGAGTTGTCCGGGGGCTGCTCTTCCGAACGAAGCAGTCGATGACGCCGCGCTCCACATCCATCCCAATCACACAATGTCGTCACAATGCAGCTACCGCCGCAGTATGTCAGACACTCCCAACAAATCTTTCGCTCATTAACAAATTTTCTCCTTGCAGCAACCGCAGCTACCTGAAACTTTTCACACCGATCTAAAGACCTGCAGTCTTTACCGCAAAAGACGCATGTCGACGCCGCGATCGTAATGTCGTTCACCGGAGCCGAAACGTCGCCCCCGGGAACCAGCACGCCATCCGCTGCAGCTGAAATACGGGCACTTGCCTTACGAAGCGTCTCGTTGAAGCCCGAGTAATGAATACGCTTCATATAAATGGGTTGCTCTTCGTGCGGACGTGCAAATTGCAATCGATGGATTTGAAACCGTTGGCGTCGAGGCCGTTGTGCCTGTAAACGTGGTCCCGGTGTTCGGTCATCTATTACATCGAAGCCGCTTATAGGTGTCTTATCGAAGACACCGCTAAAATCGTCTGTCAGATCACCAATCCAACTTTCAGACTCAATCAAGGTCACCTCCGGTAACGTATTCCTCGTTCTCGTCCAATCAATTTGTGTAGTGGACAGCAGTTCACAGACCAACTCCTTTCGGTCCCTTTGGCTTTGGTTAAGAAAAGTGCTGTGAAGTGAACAAGGCTGTGTAGTGTGATTAGAGTGCAATGCGTTGTTTCTCGAGTGCATCACGTTTTCCTGTCGTGTCGCATGATCTAAGTAGCACGATGGCGTCGCGTGTGTCGTGTATCCCGGATACGTCGCGTGAGTTTCGTATCCAGGACGTGTTGCGTATCCTGGATGCGTGTATGCGTGACGTGTTACATACGTCGGATGTGTTGCGCTCACTGCGTGTGTTGCGCGTTCAGTGCGTGTAGCACGTAGCGATGTGTGCGTGTCACGTGGTTCATGACCGATAGCGCTAGGATGTTGACCTCTAGTGCCCTCATCTCGCCTTACGTGGCGCATGGAATCCTCCATGTTGCACGCCCACTCGTCGAACTCCGGCTCACGTGTAGGATGCGTGCCACGTTCTATGGCCGCCATACGGTGGTGCCGGTCTATTTCGTCGATCTCCATCATTTCGCGCTCGAGTTCGCGTCTTCTACGACGACGTTCTTCGTACGCCGTGCACGCAATCTGCATCTCAAGCCACGCATCATCTTGTCTCCATCTGCGACCATACAACTCACCCGTCTTACTCTGACCCGGTTCGCGACCTGTTGCGATTCCTGCTTGTAGATCGCTACTCCCGGTGTCTTCTTCCGACGGATTATTGTCGTAGTGATGCGTGTGTCCCGCCTTACTTTGTTGCACCCGCGCGTATGGTACCCCTTCTCCTGGTGTAGGGTTGTACCTCGAGGTGAGTCCTTCCGACGGGTTGGCAGCTTCGTGTAATGTGCCCGGGGTAGATGCTCCACTGGGGCCGCTGGCAATGTTATCACGCTGCACATCCTGGCTTGTCCCTGGAGTAACTTCTACCGCCCATGGCATACGATGGGTACTCTGATCCATCACTGTCTCACTTTCACTTTTCACTCGCGCGATTTACTCACTTCGATCCGCGAAAACGGAAACTATCCGTGTGAAAGTTTCGACGCACGAAACTTAGCGAACGCGATAACACGGTACTAAATTGGTAACGAGCCAATTTTGTTGTAATATATCCAATTTTATGGAATATATCCAATTTTTTGGAATGTTAGAAAACCGATGGTTTGCTAACGATTTAGCGAATAACACTAAAGAATAAGACTTTTTTTGCCTGTCACGGTTCAATCGTGGGTGCCAAAAAATTGGTCTTTATTCCTTACCAGTTGTTTTAAAAAGAGGTCGCAGGCGCATCCTGCGATCGGTTTTATCCCTTTTGATTTCTTCCTCCTCTACGTAGTTTTTAATTTTCCCTGGCGCTCTCTGACAGGTGGTTGGGAACGTTCCACCCACTGTTGTAGAGTTCCCAACATTGTCCCTCCAAGTATTACACAGTTGATTGTTATTCTAACTAAACTGCTGTATTACTTCTGTTTCACCTGTCAGTTCCTTATCTGTCTATGAAGTGGTATACACTGCAAGTGATACAACCTCTCCTACGCTTAATGCAACTTCCTTTTGTCATCCGTCAAGTGACACCGCGTGTTATTGTTATTAACTGTTCGTAGTGATGCACAGCTTTCGAATTAAATTGCCTGTTACTAATTTCGCGTTAACAATAAACTCGAGCGCCGATTCGATATTCGCGGGTAAGTATCTTGCACTTCGTTTACTAGCCTGCGCGCATGTCTAACTTTCTTTCGTTTCACAGTAGCTTGCCTAATCGTCAACAATTTATCATCAACCGATACTTCCGATACGCAGCGTCTTTTCGGCCCGCAGTGTTTTCGATGGTTACTATCTAGCACTCGGTACGTTCTTCTCTCGAGCCTCCGTACCTGTTTGAACCGACCAATCCATTTGATAAGTATGGATCGATACGCACTAACCCATTTTTGCTTGGCCAAATCTGTTGCGCTTTGTTTCTCCTTCCAGGTCGATGCTCTCATCACAGGACAAAGACAAATCGGTATCGGAGTGGCAGGATCGGGCCTCTTGTCGTCCGGCGGCAGGTCGTTATGCTGCACCATCTGGTCGAGGACCTTGTTCGTGGAACGTACCAAACGCTCGCAGTAATCGCCGTGGTTGTGTGTCTCAGGCACAACTATTAGTTTCTTTCGCGGTCCGCGACACTTCGTTTGCGCCGCTATGCGCTTAGTTTCCTGTATCGTTACCCACGTTGTCTTTGCTAAAATGGGAGATGCTTGTTCGGAGTGTTTAGTGATAACTACATACCGTTTCTTCGCTACCACTGCCTTGCCGGGAAGACGATTTTCCGCAGGAGCGTCTGATGTCATGGAACATCTGTCGTAAACGTCACATCTTGGCGGGGTATTCGAAGCGGCTGGTGTGTCCGATTTGCTGCCCCTAGTCTCCATCGATTGACTAAGATGGAAGTTATCTACGCCGAGCGGAATGCGGGGTACAGCACGGACACAAGATGCCAATGCAAGCCCTCTCAGGTAAGTATAGTTGCGATGCAGTCGATCCAGCTCTACTGCCTGCACTGGTAACACAAGCGTCTTCGCGTTGTGCACATCCGATAACTCGTGCGTTGTAAGCGCTCCGCTGCATTCTGCTATACGCACATTCACACATTCGTCTGATCCTGAGTTGGTCCTTACGTTGTTAACGATGGAGTTGTCCGGGGGCTGCTCTTCCGAACGAAGCAGTCGATGACGCCGCGCTCCACATCCATCCCAATCACACAATGTCGTCACAATGCAGCTACCGCCGCAGTATGTCAGACACTCCCAACAAATCTTTCGCTCATTAACAAATTTTCTCCTTGCAGCAACCGCAGCTACCTGAAACTTTTCACACCGATCTAAAGACCTGCAGTCTTTACCGCAAAAGACGCATGTCGACGCCGCGATCGTAATGTCGTTCACCGGAGCCGAAACGTCGCCCCCGGGAACCAGCACGCCATCCGCTGCAGCTGAAATACGGGCACTTGCCTTACGAAGCGTCTCGTTGAAGCCCGAGTAATGAATACGCTTCATATAAATGGGTTGCTCTTCGTGCGGACGTGCAAATTGCAATCGATGGATTTGAAACCGTTGGCGTCGAGGCCGTTGTGCCTGTAAACGTGGTCCCGGTGTTCGGTCATCTATTACATCGAAGCCGCTTATAGGTGTCTTATCGAAGACACCGCTAAAATCGTCTGTCAGATCACCAATCCAACTTTCAGACTCAATCAAGGTCACCTCCGGTAACGTATTCCTCGTTCTCGTCCAATCAATTTGTGTAGTGGACAGCAGTTCACAGACCAACTCCTTTCGGTCCCTTTGGCTTTGGTTAAGAAAAGTGCTGTGAAGTGAACAAGGCTGTGTAGTGTGATTAGAGTGCAATGCGTTGTTTCTCGAGTGCATCACGTTTTCCTGTCGTGTCGCATGATCTAAGTAGCACGATGGCGTCGCGTGTGTCGTGTATCCCGGATACGTCGCGTGAGTTTCGTATCCAGGACGTGTTGCGTATCCTGGATGCGTGTATGCGTGACGTGTTACATACGTCGGATGTGTTGCGCTCACTGCGTGTGTTGCGCGTTCAGTGCGTGTAGCACGTAGCGATGTGTGCGTGTCACGTGGTTCATGACCGATAGCGCTAGGATGTTGACCTCTAGTGCCCTCATCTCGCCTTACGTGGCGCATGGAATCCTCCATGTTGCACGCCCACTCGTCGAACTCCGGCTCACGTGTAGGATGCGTGCCACGTTCTATGGCCGCCATACGGTGGTGCCGGTCTATTTCGTCGATCTCCATCATTTCGCGCTCGAGTTCGCGTCTTCTACGACGACGTTCTTCGTACGCCGTGCACGCAATCTGCATCTCAAGCCACGCATCATCTTGTCTCCATCTGCGACCATACAACTCACCCGTCTTACTCTGACCCGGTTCGCGACCTGTTGCGATTCCTGCTTGTAGATCGCTACTCCCGGTGTCTTCTTCCGACGGATTATTGTCGTAGTGATGCGTGTGTCCCGCCTTACTTTGTTGCACCCGCGCGTATGGTACCCCTTCTCCTGGTGTAGGGTTGTACCTCGAGGTGAGTCCTTCCGACGGGTTGGCAGCTTCGTGTAATGTGCCCGGGGTAGATGCTCCACTGGGGCCGCTGGCAATGTTATCACGCTGCACATCCTGGCTTGTCCCTGGAGTAACTTCTACCGCCCATGGCATACGATGGGTACTCTGATCCATCACTGTCTCACTTTCACTTTTCACTCGCGCGATTTACTCACTTCGATCCGCGAAAACGGAAACTATCCGTGTGAAAGTTTCGACGCACGAAACTTAGCGAACGCGATAACACGGTACTAAATTGGTAACGAGCCAATTTTGTTGTAATATATCCAATTTTATGGAATATATCCAATTTTTTGGAATGTTAGAAAACCGATGGTTTGCTAACGATTTAGCGAATAACACTAAAGAATAAGACTTTTTTTGCCTGTCACGGTTCAATCGTGGGTGCCAAAAAATTGGTCTTTATTCCTTACCAGTTGTTTTAAAAAGAGGTCGCAGGCGCATCCTGCGATCGGTTTTATCCCTTTTGATTTCTTCCTCCTCTACGTAGTTTTTAATTTTCCCTGGCGCTCTCTGACAGGTGGTTGGGAACGTTCCACCCACTGTTGTAGAGTTCCCAACAGGCACCTATAAACCTAACACGTTTCTCTCTTTAAATTTAAAGAGTTCTTTAAAGAGTTTAAAAATAGAAGAAAATATCAAAAGTTCATTCACTGAAACTATTTGTATGACAATTTTAAAACCTATTTAAGTCTACTTAATTGTAATACATTGTGTTAGGAGAAAATTTATCACATTTTAATTTTTTATTGTTTTTAAAAAGTGTTAAAATGATCTGACTTATTATTTATGTTCATTTTGAAAATACCAATGAAATGATCTGTATATGTCGTGAGCAAATATGTTAAAGAGAGTAACGATGCCCCATAAACATTCAAAACCAGCGATGTAAAAGTGATGTGTACATTTATATCATTAGAAACTAAGCAAATTCATAAAAAAATATAATATCAACTATACCGTTCGCTTATTTTGAGTTGTGAACTAACTTGTTCATGCAATACGGAAAAATATGGAATGACGTGAAAATGAAGATTAGAAATGCTATTCTAACATTATGTTCATCTATTTCTTTAAAAAAAAACTTGAATGAGTATTAAACACCAGGTATCCGTATAGTTATGTTGAGCAATGTATTTACATAGGGTAAGAAGTACGCAAACCTTCTAATGTTTAACAAAACCTTAAATTATGACTCTGCGCTAAATTTCAACCCGTGGTTTTAGTTCGAATGCTGAATGAGGGGGTTTAAAAAATCATTATGTATGCTAACTGTGTGTGCATGTGAGTTTTATTAGCTAGCCCCTTCCGCTAGCCGTATATTAAGTTTTAAGTTTCGTTTGTGCTTATTTGTGGTTCGAATTTACTATTGGAGTATAAATGCATTAATGTTTAAACAGAAAGCGTATCATAATCGGTATTCAACCATATTTAATACAAGCAGAGGTAGCAAGCAACTGAAAATATCTATTATAAAACATTTTTACATGTTTTAGAGCACAAGCAATTTCCTGCAAGATAATAGAAAAGTTAATCCACATAAACTAAAAATTGCTCGCACTAATCGAAATGTAAGAAATTTAGAACAAGAATGCGATGCACTATAAATAATGATTTCATCCCGAAATCAAATAGAGAGATAACCAATGCTGCTACAATAACCCCAAAGAGTAGATGCCATACATCCATTATACGACTGCAGTGTTTTCTTGTCTGTTCATGAACATCGATATGATTGGACCAAACTAAAAGAAACAATAATTTCTGTGCATGTGCGCTAATGCAACGGAAGTGTTTGCACTACAAATGCGGCAGTAGTTCAGCTTTACTTCACTGCGGACTTCCTGTTTCCGTTGTACGACAGAAAGCACATATCAAACTAATGGACTAGAAGATCCTGCTACTATTAGAGGATTAATTTCTTCCTTAACAGAATTAGCGTAAGGAAGATGAGAAAATTAATTGTATCCATCTTGCATCTTCGTGTCTAGTGGATCGACTGACTATATGACTGAGCCCGATCGATCGTCATATTTTTTTAAATATAGAATTATTACTAGAAAAAGTTGGTAACATTATGCAACTGTAAGTTAATCAATTACTCTAAGTAGAGCAATTGATAGGAAGGATTAATCTGAATCGAATTCGAAGTAAATTAATCAATTCGTGCTACAGATGCAAAAGTTCTCCATAATAGTAAAACTTTTGACAAAAATACAGCCTCGATGTTTCTTCTAAATGTATAAGTGTGTCGTATGTGTCTCTAAATTATCAACCAAAAGCCGTTTGAGGCATACGTCGTTCATGGAGCAAGTTGACAATGCATCAGAATAGTCGAGATGCAGCGAATGAGGAATGTTAATTCAAATGCGAAACGTAAAGAGCCAGGGAGATAGAGGTAGCGAGAGACAGACAAGACGTAACAGATATGTTATAGAAATCAGTGAGAATTAATGCTATTTTACATGATAATTATACAAATGGTCATGGACGAGCATGTGATTCATTTACACACGCATATGTTTTAGCAAATATTAATGAATATGTACTACACATAGGCATATATTTATTAGCCACGAATTCGAACACTACAATACATAAGAATCATACACAGGCACTCCTAGAAACGTAATTACAGTTATACTTAAGCAATGAATGAAAACGAATGCAACTTTTTTTTTATTCGCTTTCTGTGCTGCATCTTCATTTTGTATTGTGAATGATGTTGGATTGTGGGAGTTGCGCTAGATGGTAAGATGCTGAATAACCAGCAGTAGGAGCACTGTAATTGATTATTGTAATGAACGTCAGCTCATCGATGCAATCGTTCATCTAAAATCATTCAGAAAAAGCTATGGCAAACCAAATTGATATGCCGCACATAACAATATTAAAAATTGACAGATAAAGAAATAAATAAACTTGATGTGATACATATAAAAGGAATTAGAAATAAAACAAAATAGAAAACATACCACAGTGTACTTTTAGTACCCAAGATATGCGGTTGATGTATTCCAGAGAAACAGGCGTACTTCAAAATTTCGCGTAACTGAAATTTCCTTCAAAACATCGTTATTGAATGGGACGAACACCGGTTATTACGTTACGAACCGCATTCAAAACTAATATTTCTACATTTATTTCAAGAATTGCAGTAACATTTTATGAAATGAATTTGTTGTAATAATAAAATGTAACGTGTTTTTGAGCTTCATTGCAAATTGCAAACTAGATATACGGCCGGCCTGGCCGTTCGTCCGTGAATAAACAAAGAAATTTGTATACTAAAGTTGATTTTCACATACAAAACTACACGAAATGTCTAATTTATGATATCCACTCATCTCTGAAACAGCGGAATTCAGGTGAAGACTGTTTTGTAAAATAAATATTCAAGCAGAATCAATTGAACGTTTGAACTAACACAAAATAACTCAACTGCAGAAATTGGCACCATTGAGGTACATCCAAATTTTTTTCGCTCTAATGAACGTATAAGCATCTGATTGATAGTGAGTTTGTCAGCGTTTATACAACTTCCATTTTATTCTTCACACTTCATCGCAAACCAACTGGTGTTCCCTGCAATGCAAGGGTCGATCGAGAACGGCTAGCTAGAGGATTAGACGGCTTTAGTGGTAGAACGATAAACTGTTCGCAGTTGTTCATGGCTATGCAATACGTTTGTATGAATGGCGATTAATAACTGTAATGCAAAATGATCGCTTTAAACATCTCCAAACTTTGTTGCTTTGGTAATAAAATCCCTTTTGCGACGATGTCGGTAACTATGGGTGAAAGTAGGAAGCGTGGAAAGTTAAAGACGCCATCTATGTGTAAGATTGAAAAGCTCTTTTAGATACAGTGTCATCTATGTGTAAGAATGAAAGGCTCTTTTCCATATAGTGTCACCTATGTGTAGGGTTAAACAGCCTTCGAGCTTTCATTATACGGAAGCTGCACGCAAAAGTTGAAACTCTACCCCATCTATCGGCTATCTTGGACAGCGAGTGTTGCACAAAGCGCATTGAATACACACAGGGGCATTTTAGTTTCCACATGAAAACGGATGTCCCAAAAGGTCGCGCGACCCAAAACTTGGAACTAATCGCGACCGTTTTTAGACGTCGCGTTTCGGTCTTGATTATGTGCCAAAGGAAGCAGGTTTGACCTCAGCTCGGTCGCGTTTTGAGGTGTGTGGCTTGGCTAAAGCGCTTTTTTTTAGCTTTTGCAAAATTTAACGAACGGAAATTTAGCGAAAGGCAAAAAAATAAATTAAGGTGGTGGAGGTGGTACACGTGTCTATCAGTACTATTTGTCTCTTTTCCACTACTCTTCGCCCTAGTGTTTATTCTTTGGCTTGGAATGTGCTGTTCTGTCGTCCTGCTACTGCTACCACATATCAGCTGTGTGTGGGGAAAGTGAGGGGAAGACATTATTGTGATATTTGCCAACCTGCTCAGGTCTGTATTTCTGTAAGGAAACCATCGAAGAGAAAGCGGAATTGAACGGATTCTTACCATGAGTGTTTGCGGCACTCGTCTGAAGATGATGCTACGGCGATATCGTGTCAGAGAGTTGATAACGACTGCGTTTTATTCTACGCGCAGCGCGTGAAACTTTAATCTTAATCTGCTGCGTTGAAGTCATGGTTTTGGTTCGAGGATGCATCAAAACGTTGCGTAATGGGTGTGCGCAATAATATGTTTTTTTAGTTAGTCAAATGATATTCTTTTGGTGTCGATATGGCAAACAAAACTGTTTTTGTCAACGGCGTCCCGTGGATTATTGTGGAAGATGGATCGTTTCTAGAAGAACCATATTAAAAGAGACGCTGCTAGGCAAAGACAGGCGATTGAGGAATTTGCAGCAGCAACCCGGCCAGATGAAGGGTCTCTTCCTCGGTCGGAGTTTGAATCCGCACCGGTTGAAACTAAGGAACAGCTAGAGGATTTAGATCAAGGCCTACAAGTAGATTCGGATTTCAAGCCACAAGTAGAGACATTTTTTGCGCTGGTAAATTAATCGCGCATACTTAATAATCCTTGGAAGGTATAATACGAAGCGCGAGGCTACATAACGACATCTATGACACGATATTCTACCGATCTGCATCAGGTGGTCGATTTGCTGTTCAGGAAACCATTTTTCAGAAAACAACACATAACTGAACTCTGTCGTTTATTTCTTATACTCCAGCTATGGGAACTTGAGCAAAAACAATTTTGTAGTTGTTGTGGTTTAAGATAAAACAATCTTAGAAATAGTTTTATTATGTTCTACATATCACAATGTAGCGACAGATGAATGATGCGCCCAAGAAATTAGTGCTGCGCTCTGTAGGTAATGTAAATGTGTACATATTTGTGCGCAAAGTAACATGACATGTTTGACCAGAAAATACATAAGATGTTAATGTCGTTTCCGCCACTACCAGACCGCCAACTACCAGACTTAGGACGTCGCTCCAGTCGTACCAAAAGGTGTGTAACAGTGACTCAAAAATCAACTGGTCAAACACAGAAGATCAGCACCATTCGACAGGTCACGGGTGTATCCTTTGCTCGATATACAATAATTGTGTAGTGTTAAGAGGACATAATTTGTTGAGACAAATACGGAAAATAATTTGTCTGCCCATAAGGCTTAACAAAAGGAATCTTATAGTCTAATCTTAAATCTAATAACGCATCAAAGGAGGAGGAGGAAACAAACTAAACATACAGGATTATAAGGAGTCATTAATTAGTCGGGCCCGAAAAGCAGATATCGAGATATTATAATCGAAATGATAAAATGCAGTTAACTGATTTCATAGCTCGCAGAAAATGATCATTTTGGCCGTAAGAGGTAAGGCCCACCGGAATGAATATAGATAGTAAGGATGGGGCATCAATATTGTTGAGGAGAATCTTAGTGATGAAAAAAGCTTGCGTATGTGAGAGGGGTAATTTTAGATCTGCAACTCCCAGCATACTGCAACGAATGGAGTAGAGAGGCATCGGATATGTACGGATATGTACGGAGCATATTGCTCGAGTCCAAAGGACCTAGCATTTTCTGGCCCAGTTTACGTCCTCTCACGTAGACTTTATCTGTATTAACATCCGTGCAGGAAACCATTCGTCCCTCACGTTCGTCTGCAAAGTGAACCGTAAAGGTAAAGTGAACCGTAAGGTAAAAACTTTAGAGATGATTTTTTTCTGCTGGGAGGGATAAGTTATGTTCTGCTAAGGTGGCTTTGGCATGCAAAGGTATTAAACGCAGAAGCAGTATGCAGAAGTTCAACGTGCACATGCATCAAATTGTGATGCGTTTCGTTGTTAGATAGCGCTCAGTAACGGATGCCTTCGTTGATCGACATGGACCGAAATCCACCAATCCAGCATTACCACCCAACAGTTGAACTTGCTCCCGACTAGGGCCCACCTGCTGGTCAGATTCTTCGGCTGCGTCCACCTTTAGGAATTTAGCCACCTGTTTGCACTGGTACGGCGTTCGCGCACTGGTACGGCGTTCGCGGTTCAAATCACTCATGTTGTTAAAATAAAAATGTTTCAACACTTGCGATGTAATCACTGAAGTTGGTTACTTGTGTAGTGTCTTGTTTTTTCGGATGATGCAAAATACAGATCCTTCAATTTAACCGATCCTTTTGTGATATACCTGCCGGTACCGTTCGTTGCCATAATGACCTCTTTGTAATAAGGGCACCGTTTAGTGTGTCACGCATAAATGTTTGGAATAGTAAAATTATACATTAAACCATGCTTCTACATATCGTGCCATATAACTTATGGCTGGATTTTCATCCAAAACATCAGCGCCCTTGCAAACTCATCCAGTTCCACATATCAAAAACCGGTGCAAAAATGTACTGCTTCACACGGCAAATTTGACGAAGAAAATGCACATGTGTGTGCGCAATATGAAATAATGAGCACGAGCGAGGCCGCATGACGCCTAAGAAGCGAACAGCATGAGAATATCGTTCAGTCATCGAGCGAGCTTTTGATTCGGCGAGAGAGCAAGCAGGAGAGCAACAGCGGTTAGAAAGAGCACTCTTTAATTTTGGCCGTTGAAAGTCTAATTGTTCTCTTTGGGTGTGGAGCATGGAAATGCCCCGATTTTGAACAAGGTCCTAGAGTTTAAAAATTCCATCATTTCCCGAGTTACGCGAATAATGCGTGCCAGAAAGATTCGCGTAACTCGAATTTCCGCATAAGTCATGTGTCATGTGCTTTGATGGAAGCTGGACGTTCTGCGTCAATCGTGTGCGATTTGTTTATTATTTACCGTCATTGTTTGCTGAAACTATTAAGTGAAGAATAGACTGTCTGGCGTATTTCTCAGCCATTCAACGATCCCAAATCAGCTGTTGCCACAACTACTATCATCCATCACATCATGTCATCAACGGCCAACGTGTGTCCTGCTTGCAGCACCGATATAGCTAATGCGGAATACTATGTGTGTGATGGTGTGTGTAATAGTGCCTATCACAGTAGCTGCTTGGGTATTAACAATACGTGCATAAAAGAGCTGAAACGTACCGCAACACCCATTTCTTGGTTCTGCTGCAAGTGCAAGCAACTTCGATTGAATGCAAAAACCGAAACGGATGTCATACTGAATGCTGCTTTGACCGAATTTTAAAAGGATCTTCTATCGCATCTAGACACTCATAACAAGGATGTGCTAGTTTCGATGCAACGCCTTATCGCTGAGTCACATAAAACACAACCGCATACAGTCGAAACTCCTCATCATGCCATACCACTATTACAATCAGCCGTAGATCCTCTCTCGCGAACCCCATACACTGAACAAGACACTGTTGACACGAGCACATACCAATTTCAACCATCGAACGCACCGAAATCATCCACCCACCTTGATCGTTCACCACGTAACCGCAACTACCGTGCTGCTCTTCTCTATGGTACCGCACAGCCATCTTCTGCACTTAGGACGGTCGCAGTACCCCCTAATGAGCAAAGAGCTTGGATCTTCGTCTCTCGTCTTTCTCCTGATACCACTATCGATGAGATGACGTCATACGTTGCACAACAACTGGACACAAATGACATCAATATCTTCAAACTGCTCGCAAGAGACAGAGATATAAACTCCGTCTCATACATCTCATTCAAGATCGGTCTACCATGGTCCCTTCGCGATCGTGCATTATCACCCGCAATTTGGCCAAAGAACGTAATTTTTCGTGAATTCGAAAGATGTACTGAGCGTTTCCAAAATTTTTGGCGCCCGCAATTTTCAACCTGCCAACCCATAATGCAGCGGGAGACACAACAGGATCCACTTCAGGAAACGCAAGCCACAACAACCGAACACCTCGACAACCCGGATCACAACAATCACGCACTCATTCCACAATGCCCGAACACGCCTGCTTAACATATCCAACCGACAATATAACCGCATTGCCCCTCGATAATTTCATCACTATTTACTATCAAAATGTGCGCGGACTGCTTACAAAAACGAACAACTTTCACCTGGCTCTTACAGAGAACGAATTTGATATTCTGGCTTTAACCGAAACGTGGCTCGACGATATGATTCCTACTAGCCTTTTGTTCGATAACGACTATAATGTGTACCGTTTGGATCGTAGCAGCAGTAACAGCACTCGCTCCCGTGGTGGAGGTGTATTGATCGCTATCCGTTCTGCATTTGTTACACGTGAGTGCAGAGTACCTGTAGGATCACTCGAAATCGTATGGGTGAGAGTTCAACTGGATGCTAGCACTCTTTTTATTGGCTGCATATACATTTTTCCATACCTGAGTTCTGATTATGTGACTATGCGAAATATTTATATTTATATAAATATTTCAATATGTATCGACGTAATCAGCGATATTATGAAAACAAATGATCAACTGATTCTGCTTGGTGATTTTAACCAAACACACCTGGAATGGAACATTAATGGCCCCCTAAGCACGGTGGGAAGCAAGGCATTTGTTGATATGATTGAACTATACATGTTAAAACAAATGAATTTGTTCAGAAATGACACGGGAAGAATATTGGATCTCGTCTTAGTCAATGAAAACGCTGCAAATCAAGTGCGAATGACTAAACCGGAACCCACGGAAAATATGCTGCCACCTGACCGTTACCACCCTCCTTTAGTTATCCATTTACACGCATTGTCCACCGTAACAGCTTTTACCGACCAGACAATTAGGCAACCAAACGAACATTTCAAATTTGATTTTAACCATGCTGACTACGATCGACTAGACGCCATATTATGCAGAACTAACTGGGAAGTTCTATTCACTGACGAAATATCCATTGATGACGCTGTTGGCCACTTCAACCAGAAAATGTCCGAGATTTTTCTTACCGCTGTGCCTCGTGTCCGTAAACGCATCAAACCTCCATGGTCTAATCGAACACTTGATCGAATGAAAAAAAATAAGCAAGCAGCGCTGAGACGTCTTCCACGAAGAAACAACGTAATGAACCGCCTAACATATCAAACGATGTCTCGGGAATATCGTGCTTACAATAGAGTGCGGCACAGAGACTATCTCCACCGTGTACAACGCAGTCTTCGGCGGAATCCGAAATATTTCTGGAAGTATGCTAGCTCGAAACGCTCACAAAAAAAGAAAATTACGTTTACATCACATAACGGCCAAATAACTAAAAATGATACCGAGATTTGCGAACTATTTGCAACCCGCTTCCGAGATATATTCAGCCCTCGAGTGATTGATCAAGAAAGCATAGAAATGGCAACAGCAAACACTCCGATGATCGCCCTCAATCTCTCTGACTTCTTAATCAACTGTGATACCGTGAAGCTCGCACTTCAAAAGCTCAAAATGAATTTTAACCCCGGTCCAGACGGAATCCCATCTGTTGTCCTCAAACGGTGTGCCAGTTCTCTAGCGCCCTGTCTAGTTCGATTATTTCAATTATCGCTAGCATCAGGAGCTGTGCCTGATATATGGAAGGTCTCATGGATGACACCGATTTTTAAAAAAGGAGACCCTCACCTTGCTTCAAGCTACAGAGGGATAACGTCGCTCTGTTCCCTGGTGAAAGTTTTGGAGTTAATACTGCATGGACAACTAATGAGAGCTTCTACAGCCTACATATCTACCGCGCAGCACGGATTCATGCCACAACGCTCTACTGCCATAAATTTAGTAGAATTTGTTTCGGTTTGTATGAGCAGCATGGATATGGGACATCAAGTAGACTGCATATACACTGATATTAAAGCTGCTTTCGACACTTTTTCTCATGATATACTGTTAGAGAAGCTACTCAAGCTAGGATTAAGTGTAAATGCAGTAAATTGGTTTCGATCATATCTAACCGATCGTGTTTATAGAGTTAAAATTGGCAACGCGACATCGAAACCATTTAGAAGCATTTCAGGCGTTCAACAAGGCAGCAATCTCGGACCACTGTTATTTATTCTGTACGTTAATGATGTGTCATATGTGTTACCAGACCATAAGTTTTTGATGTATGCAGACGACGTAAAAATTTTTACTACTATCCGTGTCCATTGTGATTCGTCGGACCTACAGAATGTCATCAACGTGTTCAGTAAATGGTGTAATTGTAATAAGTTAACCTTATGCGTCCAGAAGTGTTTTGTTGTATCGTTCTCTCGCGCTCGCGTATCTGTGAAATTTAATTACACGCTTAATGACGACACCATTCAGAGAAAGGACGAAGTTCGAGATTTAGGAGTTATACTCGACTCGAAGCTTAATTTTGCCCGGCACCATGACAGTATTATTTCCCGAGCAAATAGAACATTAGGCATGATATTTAAAATCACCAGAGACTTCGAAGACCCAACATGCATAAAAGCTCTGCACTGCGCGTTAGTGAGATCGATTCTAGAATATGGTTCAGTAGTGACGTGTCCCTACACGGATCAGTGGAAACATAGAATTGAAAGCATACAAAGAAAATTGACTCGTTACGCTATTCGTAAACTGCACTGGAACAGCCCACTTCCACCATACAGTTCCCGTTGCTTATTGCTAGGCATTGAACCGTTAGAGAACCGTAGAAAAAATGCGCAAGCGCTTTTTGTCGCAGGAATTTTAAAAGGAACCATTAACGCCCCAAATATACTAAACAAATTAACGATATGGATTCATAGATGGACCTCCAGATCCCGCCCGTTTCTAAGGTTAGGTTTTAAAAATACCCAATACGGTGCAAACGATCCTATTGAGGCTATGTCACGCGAATTTAACGGCGCTTACAACATGTTCGATTTTCATGAACCGGTATCATCCTTTAGGGAAAGACTGCGTTACCGCGGTGTAGGTCCAAATTGATCTTAGTAAATAAGCGAACACATTTTGTAACACTTTTTGTTTAGCCAATGTATGGCGGACAAGTTTATATTAAATAAATAAATAAATAAATAAGTCGTATTCCCCTGATAATTTAGTATTCAGGGATCGAATACTTTTTTACACATTACAACTCTAGCAACAATCATAACCATAAATTCATCCCGACTCCATACAAATAAACGCCGACCGTCCTCTATCGTAAAATGACAGCGCCAGGCGAAAAAAATCATGACTTCTATTACGATATTTGCATTGTAAAATATAACTATTTTTCATTTTAATATTTTATTTTTACTTTTGTAGTGCGTTTATGTATGCTTAGTAAAGCAAGTATGGATATGTGTAACTGTAGTCAAGAATTTAAGTAATATTTAGTGGTATACTGAATTTTCTCCGCAGCTGCGCGAACAATCGTACCTTTCTTTCGTTTATTTCGATATTTGTACTTTGTTTCTTTACCTCGGCCTATTTTTGTTTTTCAGAAACTGCCATTATTTTATCATTTATAAAGTTCTAATTTACATTACAACATAATTTCTACGGAACAAATTTCTATACAATAAATTTTATATTTCATACCGTGTCTTCGATCCGATCATTTCCTCAAATGAAATACCTGAAAATTGTTCTTTGTTGGATGTAATATTCCATAAGCAGTTGATTTTATTGACAAAACTAACCGTACACAACAATATAAAATCATCAAAATCCATGACCAAAAACCTTACGGATAGCTTTAGTATAGCACGGATAATACAACTCATTTTCTAAATTTGATTAACCTTGAACGGGACGAATCTTGGAATAAACAAAACTATAAAAAAAATTAAGCAACCGCAACAATCATTCTACCCACGATTGAAATTTAGTACACCACTTAAAATGTCAACCTCGTTAGTGTTCCATCTATCCTTTTTATCAAATATTATCTTATTATAACTAATTACTTATAACTTAACCTGCTATAGTTAAGTTTATTGCTTATTGTTCTTTATTTTAATCATTATTCATCGCATGGATTTCATTTTCATTCTCCCATAAACTTTGTTACTTCTGTGCGAAAGTTAGTTAATTTATTTTATTCATTAGAACTGCCAGGCTATACAACTTTTTTACCACTTAGCCGGCAATCTGTCCTTGCTACAGGGGAACAGTCTGGATAGAATTTCGTACACACGTTTCTGGTCTTAACGTGTAGGACCGGCACTGATACCAAATACACCACTGGGTCGCACCTGAAAGTTAGTTATACAACGAAAAGAAATGCAATAGTTTGGTAAAATAACATGTATCAAACTAAGAAAAAGCTCTTGTAGGCACATTTACTGAACATACAACCATGTCGTCATCGCTTGATGGAGTATCGGGAAACAATTTGTACGTGTATATAAAATTCGACAAAAGTGAAGTAATACCAACACTTTTCATGAAATTGCGGTGGTACAAAGAAAATAAAAAATTGTGCGGATGCATATTGTTTAAGATACACTTGTAGGAAGCGGTGTGTGTTAAGCTGTTTGCTACAAACAAACAAAAAAAAATTTTATGAACAAAATAACGCTTGGTAGCCTGAATCGAAACAGTCAGCTTCTATTATTCATCGAAAACTTGAATGTTTTATTAGTTTTCCCCCGGACTAGCTGACAGTGAATTCTCATTTTTTAGTACACTACTTAACATAAATATATGGACAACAGGTTTTCGAAATTTACTTACAATTGTTGAAAGATGATAAACACTTTAAATATTTGGAAAGTCGTAAAATTTAATTTTTAAAATTTATTTATTTTATTTATTTAATTTATATTATGACGGCAATGCCGTATTTTCAACACCGCTTGTGTTGAGCGATAATAACAATTGTCACAAGGCATTTCCTCCTTGCGATTTGCCTTATCCCGGGCATACTCGGTTGTATTGGATGTTGGAGTATGTCTGTGTTGTTTGTCGGTTTGTCTATCGTTGTTGCAATCGTTATGTTTGTTCTATTGTTTTGTGTGTTGATTTTGGTCCGGTGCTATTGTTGTAGATGAGATTGTGGTTGTGATGGCTGTTAGTGTGGTTTGGCAACCACATGGAGGCTCGGGGCGTGGCTGGCAGGTGACTGCGTCGCTTTTCACATACACAACATTCGGTGTTGGACATTGGCAAAGCCTTGACGGAACTGAAACAAAACAGACAACAAATGATTAAGACGGATTACAAGCATACACCTATAAGTCTGCCCCCTTTTTGCGGCTTTGGTGCTGTCCTCAAAGGCGACTGTTTCCTCAACGGCTTGAAAATGGCACAACAAAAAACATTTATTTACAAGGACGACACAACGAATAACGAAGGATGGGGGATGAAAGGATTCACGTGGAAATAAGGATGGGATTCAAAGGAGAAGACCGTTGTCCCTGGCGAAGCGGAAGATAAGCCTCATGTATTTCAGGTCCCTGCCAGCCAAAACATCTCGTATCGGTGTATCCGGGATTCCACCGATGTCCACGACTGCACTCTTCAAGGAGGGTCTGGCGGTTTCGAACTCCACGCAGTGCCATAGAAGATGGTCCACATCATGGAATCCGACCCCACAGCCACACACTTTTGACTCAGCCAGATTGATACGCTGTAGATGTGCATCCAATGCGAAATGATTCGACATGAGTCGGGACATCATTCGAATGAAAGCACGATCTACAGGGAGCCCACCGAACCAAGGCCGCAGGGACACTTGCGGAGAGACCGAGAAAAGGAAGCGACCGAGTTCATCCGCCTCCCACATGCTCTGCCATCGAGACAGGAAAAGTTGCTGTGGGGTGCGTAAGAACTCTTGGTAGGAGATGGATCGGTCGTAAAAAACGCCTTCTGTGGCGCCTGTTTTGGCCAGTGAGTCTGCTTTCTCATTGCCGGGAATTCCACAATGAGAAGGGACCCAAATTAGCGATATTCTAAACGCCTTGTTAAACACAGAGCCGAGCAATTCCACAATTTTAACTACAAAATGGTCTTGGCTCTTAACAGCCCTTGGAGTTTTCAGTGCTTCAATAGCACTGAGGCTATCTGTAAATATGAAGTACTGATCCGGGGGACTCGCTGTTATTAACAATAGTGCGTAAAAAATTGCGGCAAGCTCAGCCGTGAACACGGAACATGGCTGCCTCAATTTGAAGAATGCTTCGGTGGTCTCGCTAAAAACACCGAAGCCAGTGCCCTCCTCAGAGGATGACCCATCAGTGTAATACTGGTTCATTTTGTCAATATGGCCGTACTTGTTCACAAAAATGCCCGGCACAACCCTCGGGCGAAGATCATGAGGAATGATCTTGATCTCCTCACGCAACGAGGAGTCCGTACTAACAATAGAACTGTAGCACTCAGGAAGGGCAGCACGGTTTACTGCTTGTGGGGCGCTAGGATTGACTTGTAGAGTAACAAAATCATTATAGATATTAATAATTTTTAAAATGTTATTATTAAAATGTTATTGAATTATCGCAACAAAATGGAATTATTATCCCTTAACATAAGTTTATTGGCACCTATAAACCTAACACGTTTCTCTCTTTAAATTTAAAGAGTTCTTTAAAGAGTTTAAAAACAGAAGAAAATATCAAACGTTTATTCACTGAAACTATTTGTATGACAATTTTAAAACCTATTTAAGTCTACTTAATTGTAATACATTGTGTTATGAGAAAATTTATCACATTTTAATATTTTATTGTTTTTAAAAAGTGTTAAAATGATCCGACTTATTATTTATATTCATTTTGAAAATACCATTGAAATGATCTGTATATGTCGTGAGCAGATATGTTAAAGAGAGTAACGATGCCCCATAAACATTCAAAACCAGCGATGTAAAAGTGATGTGTACATTTATATAATTAGCAACTAAGCAAATTCATCAAAAAAAAAATATAATATCAACTATACCGTTCGCTTATTTTGAGTTGTGAACTAACTAGTTCATGCAATACGGAAAAATATGGAAAGACGTGAAAATGAAGATTAGAAATGCTATTCTAACATTATGTTCATCTATTTCTTAAAAAAAAACTTGAATGAGTATTAAACACCAGGTATCCGTATAGTTATGTTAAGCAATGTATTTACATAGGGTAAGAAGTACGCAAACCTTCTAATGTTTAACAAAACCTTAAATTATGACTCTGCGCTAAATTTCAATCCGTGGTTTTAGTTCGAATGCTGAATGAGGGGGTTAAAAAAATCATTATGTATGTAATACAAATACAAGAAACACCACGATCAGGATCACACAGAGCGGATCTGTTTCAACCTCTTTATTCGCCAAGCTCCTGTAAGCGACTCTCTCTTCGAACCGCTCTCCCCTCTATTTATACGTTTACATCCGCTCTCTTTTCTCTTTTCGTCCTCGACACTCACACCACACGGCTTCTCCTGACTACCACTTTCGTCCCGAAAGAGCTCACTTTTCCTCGTTGTCTAACTGGTAGATTTTCATGCGACTAGCCGCAGTAGTTGTTGTATTGGGCCCTTCACCTGTTATTTTCTGCACCCTATAACGATCATTAGACATACTATCTAAAACCTTATATGGACCTATGAACTTGGTGGCACATTTTTGCCCTGGGTTGAACTGTGTTCTTTGTATTAGTACGATATCTCCGTTTCGATATTTACGTGCCCTTCTTGCTCTCAAATCATAAGACCTTTTTTGTTCTACCTGAGCCTTTTCAATGCCTGCTCTTGCTTCTGCTCTAATAGCATTACGTTCTTCATTAAACCGTGCCAAGCGAATTTCTTCCATTAGCTCTAATATTTGTAAATCATGTGTGTTTCGCATTTTGACTCCAAACATAGCCTCAAATGGCGTTATTTTTGTGCTTTGATGCATGTTACCGTTGATCCATTTTTGTACAGTGCCAATATGCTTATACCACTTCCGAGGGTCATTCACACTAATCTTCGTCAACATTGTCAAAATTACCTGATTCGTTCTCTCTACCTGTCCGTTCCCACGCGGGATACCTGTTACAATCTCGACATGCTCAATATTTTCATCTTGACAGTATTGCTTGAAACTATTTGAGGTGAAAGCACTTCCCTTGTCACTAACTATTCTCCTCGGATTCCCAAAGAACTCACTTTGATTTCTTAGACGCTGAATCACCTCTTGAGCTGCTGTAGTCTTCGTTGGATAGATCCAAACATACTTAGCAAATGCGTCAACCACAACAAATAAATATTTGTATAGTTTATCTGTTGCCTCTATTGGTCCAACATGATCAACATGGTAGGTATCGAAAGGTACGTCTCCTTTTGCTATCGGATTTAATAATCCATCGCGCTTGCCTCGTTTTCGTTCTGCTAACAAACAAGTTACACAACATTCTACTTTTTTCTTGATTTTCTCAGTTAGGTTTGGGATGTAATAGTTCTGACTAATAACATCCTCTAATTTCCTTACACCAAAATGACCATTTTCATGAGCTTTCCTGATGATTTCGCCCTGCATATCGGTAGGTACCACGATCACCTCTCGTCCGTTAACCAATTTCATCAATAACTCTCCGTTCATCCAATAGTCGTCATACGATTGCGTCTTCACCAATTCACGAATAGCTCGAATGCGGTCATCTCTCTGCTGCGCGGTAATCATCATCTCGATAAGCGGGTCACTGGTCACTACCATCACCGGTGCTCTGCTTAATGCATCGACGTGTCTCATTGCCGTACCTGGCCGATGCACTATGGTGTAATCGTATTCCTCGATTAGACTTTTCACGGTATTGTAATAGCGAGGTGGTACATCAACATCACCTTCCGTGGAACCAATTGTCATTACAATGTTTTCTTCTTTTGGAACTATCTTCACACCTTTTGTGGTCATCATAACACCAAAATGTTCCAGCGACGCTCTTCCCAAAACTGCTTCATAAGGCATGGTCTGATCTGGGACGACATGAAACGTTAGACCCTCACACCCAACACCATCGATCGTCATGTTGACGATCACTGTTCCATATGCTTTTGTTGTCATTCCCCCGAAGCCGGTAAGAACCATCGTGGTTGGCAAGAGTTTTGGAGACCCAATTCTTAGATACGCCTGGATCGACAGTAGATTTGGAAGACAACCGCTGTCGAACAGAGCATTGAATTCAATATTCTCGATAGCGATAACAATAGTGCTATCTTTCTGCGCACCCTCTAGATTAACGTTCGAGTTTTCGTTTCTTACATTTCGCTTCCCACACTCTTTCGCTAAGTGCCCGAACGTGCCGCACACGAAACATTTCAGACCCCTTTTCTCCGTATTTCTTTTGTCCTTACATTCAGACGCCCGATGCCCCACAATACCGCATTGGAAGCATTTCGGTCCTTTGTCTTTGGTTGGGCACTCGGCCAGCTTGTGTTCGATACTACCACAATTGAAACAATGATGCTTTTCTGTTGCTCTAAAAGACTTATGCGATTGTTTCTTCCTATCGTCTGCTTTTTTGTTGGCTCTTTCCATGTAATCCAGCTTGCTTTTCAACGTGTCCAGATCCTTTGCTTCGTATAATGACGCGCGTTCCCTTGCGTCTGCGGTCGCTCCGTCCGCAATATACTCACACAAACTCACTTCGTCCAACTTCACGGCCTGAGCAATTCGCTGCATTGCGTATGTATATTCAAGCATAGTTTCCTTTTCCTTCTTTCGTCTGGCCGCTAACTCTCTGTGCACGTCACTTGCACGCACTATCTTTCCAAATTCTCGAATCAGCGCATCGCGCAACATGGTATAAGACTTTATTTCAAACTGCGTTTGAATAAAGCTGCGCGCGGTCCCCGTTAATTTTTTTTCGACACATGACGAATTTCTGATCATCTATCCACTTGACCATTTTCGCTATGTCCTCAAACTCGCGAATCCATAACTTCACGTCCTTCTTTACATCGTCCCCATACGCATCTATAGCTTCCTCAACATCACGAAACGAGTATACGCGCTTATCATCTCTCGTTTCCACGCACTGTTCCACTTTCATGATCGGTATGTTGATTTTATCATCGCTTTCCGTGTCCTCAAACACTGTCACGTTTGCTTCCTCTTTGGCGTCGTGCTCAACAATGCTCTTGGCCAGTTCCTCTTTAGTACCGGTCGTAGACAATCCACGCGATTCGCATTGTTTAACGAGCCCGGTGCGAGTAAAGTCACTCACCAATTCCGCGATCTTTTCTGTCGGATCCATGATGTGTTTCTAATGTTCCACTACTGCGTACAACTGGCCACAATCTAGCCAAGCAAAACTACGCCACACTTTCGCCGAAATTCCGAAACTGCTGTTTCACAACTTTACAACAATTCCACAACAATTTGTGAAATAGTTCAACTACACAACAACGTCTCTACAACTTGTTCAACAACTTAACACACTTTGCAACTTAACCACGATGATGTACTTGAACCAAATCACATCCAAATCATATCCCAATCACTTCCAAATCATATCCAAATCATTTCCAAATCATATCCAAATCATTTCCAAATCATATCCAAATCATTTCCCGGACGAGCCCCCATGTAATAAAAATACAAGAAACACCACGATCAGGATCACACAGAGCGGATCTGTTTCAACCTCTTTATTCGCCAAGCTCCTGTAAGCGACTCTCTCTTCGAACCGCTCTCCCCTCTATTTATACGTTTACATCCGCTCTCTTTTCTCTTTTCGTCCTCGACACTCACACCACATGTATGCTAACTGTGTGTGCATGTGAGTTTTATTAGCTAGCCCCTTCCGTTAGCCGTAAATTAAGTTTTCGTGAGGTTTGTGCTTATTTGTGGTTCGAATTTACTATTGGAGTATAAATGCATTAATGTTTAAACAGAAAGCGTATCATAATCGGTATTCAACCATATTTAATACAAACAGAGGTAGCAAGCAACTGAAAATATCTATTATAAAACATTTTTACATGTTTTAGAGCACAAGCAATTTCCTGCAAGATAATAGAAAAGTTAATCCACATAAACTATAAATTGCTCGCACTAATCGAAATGTAAGAAATTTAGAACAAGAATGCGATGCACTATAAATAATGATTTCATCCCGAAATCAAATAGAGAGATAACCAATGCTGCTACAATAACCCCAAAGAGTAGATGCCATACATCCATTATACGACTGCAGTGTTTTCTTGTCTGTTCATGAACATCGATATGATTGGACCAAACTAAAAGAAACAATAATTTCTGTGCATGTGCGCTAATGCAACGGAAGTGTTTGCACTACAAATGCGGCAGTAGTTCAGCTTTACTTCACTGCGGACTTCCTGTTTCCGTTGTACGACAGAAAGCACATATCAAACTAATGGACTAGAAGATCCTGCTACTATTAGAGGATTAATTTCTTCCTTAACAGAATTAGCGTAAGGAAGATGAGAAAATTAATTGTATCCATCTTGCATCTTCGTGTCTAGTGGATCGACTGACTATATGACTGAGCCCGATCGATCGTCATATTTTTTTAAATATAGAATTATTACTAGAAAAAGTTGGTAACATTATGCAACTGTAAGTTAATCAATTACTCTAAGTAGAGCAATTGATAGGAAGGATTAATCTGAATCGAATTCGAAGTAAATTAATCAATTCGTGCTACAGATGCAAAAGTTCTCCATAATAGTAAAACTTTTGACAAAAATACAGCCTCGATGTTTCTTCTAAATGTATAAGTGTGTCGTATGTGTCTCTAAATTATCAACCAAAAGCCGTTTGAGGCATACGTCGTTCATGGAGCAAGTTGACAATGCATCAGAATAGTCGAGATGCAGCGAATGAGGAATGTTAATTCAAATGCGAAACGTAAAGAGCCAGGGAGATAGAGGTAGAGAGAGACAGACAAGACGTACCAGATATGTTATAGAAATCAGTGAGAATTAATGCTATTTTACATGATAATTATACAAATGGTCATGGACGAGCATGTGATTCATTTATACACGCATATGTTTTAGCAAATATTAATGAATATGTACTACACATAGGCATATATTTATTAGCCACGAATTCGAACACTACAATACATAAGAATCATACACAGGCACTCCTAGAAACGTAATTACAGTTATACTTAAGCAATGAATGAAAACGAATGCAACTTTTTTTTATTCGCTTTCTGTGCTGCATCTTCATTTTGTATTGTGAATGATGTTGGATTGTGGGAGTTGCGCTAGATGGTGAGATGCTGAATAACCAGCAGTAGGAGCACTGTAATTGATTATTGTAATGAACGTCAGCTCATCGATGCAATCGTTCATCTAAAATCATTCAGAAAAAGCTATGGCAAACCAAATTGATATGCCGCACATAACAATATTAAAAATTGACAGATAAAGAAAGAAATAAACTTGATGTGATACATATAAAAGGAATTAGAAATAAAACAAAATAGAAAACATACCACAGTGTACTTTTAGTACCCAACATATGCGATTGATGTATTCCAGAGAAACAGGCGTACTTCAAAATTTCGCGTAACTGTAATTTCCTTCAAAACATCGTTATTGAACGGGACGAACGCCGGTTATTACGTTACGAACCGCATTCAAAACTAATATTTCTACATTTATTTCAAGAATTACAGTAACATTTTATGAAATGAATTTGTTGTAATAATAAAATGTAACGTGTTTTTGAGCTTCATTGCAAATTGCAAGCTAGATATACGGCCGGCCTGGCCGTTCGTCCGTGAATAAACAAAGAAATTTGTATACTAAAGTTGAATTTCACATACAAAACTACACGAAATGTCTAATTTATAATATCTACTCATCTCTGAAACAGCGGAATTCAGGTGAAGACTGTTTTGTAAAATAAATATTCAAGCAGAATCAATTGAACGTTTGAACGAACTCAAAATAACTCAACTGCAGAAATTGGCACCATGAGGTACATCCAATTTTTTTTCGCTCTAATGAACGTATAAGCATCTGATTGATAATGAGATGTCAGCGTTTATACAACTTCCATTTTATTCTTCACACTTCATCGCAAACCAACTGGTGTTCCCTGCAATGCAAGGGTCGATCGAGAACGGCTAGCTAGAGGATTAGACGGCTATAGTGGTAGAACGATAAACTGTTCGCAGTTGTTCATGGCTATGCAATACGTTTGTATGAATGACGATTAATAACTGTAATGCAAAATGATCGCTTTAAACATCTCTAAACTTTGTTGCTTTGGTAATAAAATCCCTTTTGCGACGATGTCGGTAACTATGGGTGAAAGTAGGAAGCGTGGAAAGTTGAAGACGCCATCTGTGTGTAAGATTGAAAAGCTCTTTTAGATACAGTGTCATCTATGTGTAAGAATGAAAGGCTCTTTTCCATACAGTGTCACCTATGTGTAGGGTTAAACAGCCTTCGAGCTTTCATTATATGGAAGCTGCACGCAAAAGTTGAAACTCTACCCCATCTATCGGCTATCTTGGACAGCGAGTGTTGCACAAAGCGCATTGAATACACACAGGGGCATTTTAGTTTCCATATGAAAACGGATGTGGAGCATGGAAATGCCCCGATTTTGAACAAGGTCCTAGAGTTTAAAAATTCCATCATTTCCCGAGTTACGCGAATAATGCGTGCCAGAAAGATTCGCGTAACTCGAATTTCCGCATAAGTCATGTGTCATGTGCTTTGATGGAAGCTGGACGTTCTGCGTCAATCGTGTGCGATTTGTTTATTATTTACCGTCATTGTTTGCTGAAACTATTAAGTGAAGAATAGACTGTCTAGCGTATTTCTCAGCCATTCAACGATCCCAAATCAGCTGTTGCCACAACTACTATCATCCATCACATCATGTCATCAACGGCCAACGTGTGTCCTGCTTGCAGCACCGATATAGCTAATGCGGAATACTATGTGTGTGATGGTGTGTGTAATAGTGCCTATCACAGTAGCTGCTTGGGTATTAACAATACGTGCATAAAAGAGCTGAAACGTACCGCAACACCCATTTCTTGGTTCTGCTGCAAGTGCAAGCAACTTCGATTGAATGCAAAAACCGAAACGGATGTCATACTGAATGCTGCTTTGACCGAATTTTAAAAGGATCTTCTATCGCATCTGGACGCTCATAACAAGGATGTGCTAGTTTCGATGCAACGCCTTATCGCTGAGTCACATAAAACAGAACCGCATACAGTCGAAACTCCTCATCATGCCATACCACTATTACAATCAGCCGCAGATCCTCTCTCGCGAACCCCATACACTGAACAAGACACTGTTGACACGAGCACATACCAATTTCAACCATCGAACGCACCGAAATCATCCACCCACCTTGATCGTTCACCACGTAACCGCAACTACCGTGCTGCTCTTCTCTATGGTACCGCACAGCCATCTTCTGCACTTAGGACGGTCGCAGTACCCCCTAATGAGCAAAGAGCTTGGATCTTCGTCTCTCGTCTTTCTCCTGATACCACTATCGATGAGATGACGTCATACGTTGCACAACAACTGGACACAAATGACATCAATATCTTCAAACTGCTCGCAAGAGACAGAGATATAAACTCCGTCTCATACATCTCATTCAAGATCGGTATACCCTGGTCCCTTCGCGATCGTGCATTATCACCCGCAATTTGGCCAAAGAACGTAATTTTTCGTGAATTCGAAAGATGTACTGAGCGTTTCCAAAATTTTTGGCGCCCGCAATTTTCAACCTGCCAACCCATAATGCAGCGGGAGACATAACAGGATCCACTTCAGGAAACGCAAGCCACAACAACCGAACACCTCGACAACCCGGATCACAACAATCACGCACTCATTCCACAATGCCCGAACACGCCTGCTTAACATATCCAACCGACAATATAACCGCATTGCCCCTCGATAATTTCATCACTATTTACTATCAAAATGTGCGCGGACTGCGTACAAAAACGAACAACTTTCTCCTGGCTCTTACAGAGAACGAATTTGATATTTTGGCTTTAACCGAAACGTGGCTCGACGATATGATTCCTACTAGCCTTTTGTTCGATAACGACTATAATGTGTACCGTTTGGATCGTAGCAGCAGTAACAGCACTCGCTCCCGTGGTGGAGGTGTATTGATCGCTATCCGTTCTGCATTTGTTACACGTGAGTGCAGAGTACCTGTAGGATCACTCGAAATCGTATGGGTGAGAGTTCAACTGGATGCTAGCACTCTTTTTTTTGGCTGCATATACATTTTTCCATACCTGAGTTCTGATTATGTGACTATGCGAAATATTTCAATATGTATCGACGTAATCAGCGATATTATGAAAACAAATGATCAACTGATTCTGCTTGGTGATTTTAACCAAACACACCTGGAATGGAACATTAATGGCCCCCTAAGCACGGTGGGAAGCAAGGCATTTGTTGATATGATTGAACTATACATGTTAAAACAAATGAATTTGTTCAGAAATGACACGGGAAGAATATTGGATCTCGTCTTAGTCAATGAAAACGCTGCAAATCAAGTGCGAATGACTAAACCGGAACCCACGGAAAATATGCTGCCACCTGACCGTTACCACCCTCCTTTAGTTATCCATTTACACGCATTGTCCACCGTAACAGCTTTTACCGACCAGACAATTAGGCAACCAAACGAACATTTCAAATTTGATTTTAACCATGCTGACTACGATCGACTAGACGCCATATTATGCAGAACTAACTGGGAAGTTCTATTCACTGACGAAATATCCATTGATGACGCTGTTGGCCACTTCAACCAGAAAATGTCCGAGATTTTTCTTACCGCTGTGCCTCGTGTCCGTAAACGCATCAAACCTCCATGGTCTAATCGAACACTTGATCGAATGAAAAAAAATAAGCAAGCAGCGCTGAGACGTCTTCAACGGAGAAACAACGTAATGAACCGCCTAACATATCAAACGATGTCTCGGGAATATCGTGCTTACAATAGAGTGCGGCACAGAGACTATCTCCACCGTGTACAACGCAGTCTTCGGCGGAATCCGAAATATTTCTGGAAGTATGCTAGCTCGAAACGCTCACAAAAAAAGAAAATTACGTTTACATCACATAACGGCCAAATAACTAAAAATGATACCGAGACTTGCGAACTATTTGCAACCCGCTTCCGAGATATATTCAGCCCTCGAGTGATTGATCAAGAAAGCATAGAAATGGCAACAGCAAACACTCCGATGATCGCCCTCAATCTCTCTGACTTCTTAATCAACTGTGATACCGTGAAGCTCGCACTTCAAAAGCTCAAAATGAATTTTAACCCCGGTCCAGACGGAATCCCATCTGTTGTCCTCAAACGGTGTGCCAGTTCTCTAGCGCCCTGTCTAGTTCGATTATTTCAATTATCGCTAGCATCAGGAGCTGTGCCTGATATATGGAAGGTCTCATGGATGACACCGATTTTTAAAAAAGGAGACCCTCACCTTGCTTCAAGCTACAGAGGGATAACGTCGCTCTGTTCCCTGGTGAAAGTTTTGGAGTTAATACTGCATGGACAACTAATGAGAGCTTCTACAGCCTACATATCTACCGCGCAGCACGGATTCATGCCACAACGCTCTACTGCCATAAATTTAGTAGAATTTGTTTCGGTTTGTATGAGCAGCATGGATATGGGACATCAAGTAGACTGCATATACACTGATATTAAAGCTGCTTTCGACACTTTTTCTCATGATATACTGTTAGAGAAGCTACTCAAGCTAGGATTAAGTGTAAATGCAGTAAATTGGTTTCGATCATATCTAACCGATCGTGTTTATAGAGTTAAAATTGGCAACGCGACATCGAAACCATTTAGAAGCATTTCAGGCGTTCAACAAGGCAGCAATCTCGGACCACTGTTATTTATTCTGTACGTTAATGATGTGTCATATGTGTTACCAGACCATAAGTTTTTGATGTATGCAGACGACGTAAAAATTTTTACTACAATCCGTGACCATTGTGATTCGTCGGACCTACAGAATGTCATCAACGTGTTCAGTAAATGGTGTAATTGTAATAAGTTAACCTTATGCGTCCAGAAGTGTTTTGTTGTATCGTTCTCTCGCGCTCGCGTATCTGTGAAATTTAATTACACGCTTAATGACGACACCATTCAGAGAAAGGACGAAGTTCGAGATTTAGGAGTTATACTCGACTCGAAGCTTAATTTTGCCCGGCACCATGACAGTATTATTTCCCGAGCAAATAGAACATTAGGCATGATATTTAAAATCACCAGAGACTTCGAAGACCCAACATGCATAAAAGCTCTGCACTGCGCGTTAGTGAGATCGATTCTAGAATATGGTTCAGTAGTGACGTGTCCCTACACGGATCAGTGGAAACATAGAATTGAAAGCATACAAAGAAAATTGACTCGTTACGCTATTCGTAAACTGCACTGGAACAGCCCACTTCCACCATACAGTTCCCGTTGCTTATTGCTAGGCATTGAACCGTTAGAGAACCGTAGAAAAAATGCGCAAGCGCTTTTTGTCGCAGGAATTTTAAAAGGAACCATTAACGCCCCAAATATACTAAACAAATTAACGATATGGATTCATAGATGGACCTCCAGATCCCGCCCGTTTCTAAGGTTAGGTTTTAAAAATACCCAATACGGTGCAAACGATCCTATTGAGGCTATGTCACGCGAATTTAACGGCGCTTACAACATGTTCGATTTTCATGAACCGGTATCATCCTTTAGGGAAAGACTGCGTTACCGCGGTGTAGGTCCAAATTGATCTTAGTAAATAAGCGAACACATTTTGTAACACTTTTTGTTTAGCCAATGTATGGCGGACAAGTTTATATTAAATAAATAAATAAATAAATAAGTCGTATTCCCCTGATAATTTAGTATTCAGGGATCGAATACTTTTTTACACATTACAACTCTAGCAACAATCATAACCATAAATTCATCCCGACTCCATACAAATAAACGCCGACCGTCCTCTATCGTAAAATGACAGCGCCAGGCGAAAAAAATCATGACTTCTATTACGATATTTGCATTGTAAAATATAACTATTTTTCATTTTAATATTTTATTTTTACTTTTGTAGTGCGTTTATGTATGCTTAGTAAAGCAAGTATGGATATGTGTAACTGTAGTCAAGAATTTAAGTAATATTTAGTGGTATACTGAATTTTCTCCGCAGCTGCGCGAACAATCGTACCTTTCTTTCGTTTATTTCGATATTTGTACTTTGTTTCTTTACCTCGGCCTATTTTTGTTTTTCAGAAACTGCCATTATTTTATCATTTATAAAGTTCTAATTTACATTACAACATAATTTCTACGGAACAAATTTCTATACAATAAATTTTATATTTCATACCGTGTCTTCGATCCGATCATTTCCTCAAATGAAATACCTGAAAATTGTTCTTTGTTGGATGTAATATTCCATAAGCAGTTGATTTTATTGACAAAACTAACCGTACACAACAATATAAAATCATCAAAATCCATGACCAAAAACCTTACGGATAGCTTTAGTATAGCACGGATAATACAACTCATTTTCTAAATTTGATTAACCTTGAACGGGACGAATCTTGGAATAAACAAAACTATAAAAAAAATTAAGCAACCGCAACAATCATTCTACCCACGATTGAAATTTAGTACACCACTTAAAATGTCAACCTCGTTAGTGTTCCATCTATCCTTTTTATCAAATATTATCTTATTATAACTAATTACTTATAACTTAACCTGCTATAGTTAAGTTTATTGCTTATTGTTCTTTATTTTAATCATTATTCATCGCATGGATTTCATTTTCATTCTCCCATAAACTTTGTTACTTCTGTGCGAAAGTTAGTTAATTTATTTTATTCATTAGAACTGCCAGGCTATACAACTTTTTTACCACTTAGCCGGCAATCTGTCCTTGCTACAGGGGAACAGTCTGGATAGAATTTCGTACACACGTTTCTGGTCTTAACGTGTAGGACCGGCACTGATACCAAATACACCACTGGGTCGCACCTGAAAGTTAGTTATACAACGAAAAGAAATGCAATAGTTTGGTAAAATAACATGTATCAAACTAAGAAAAAGCTCTTGTAGGCACATTTACTGAACATACAACCATGTCGTCATCGCTTGATGGAGTATCGGGAAACAATTTGTACGTGTATATAAAATTCGACAAAAGTGAAGTAATACCAACACTTTTCATGAAATTGCGGTGGTACAAAGAAAATAAAAAATTGTGCGGATGCATATTGTTTAAGATACACTTGTAGGAAGCGGTGTGTGTTAAGCTGTTTGCTACAAACAAACAAAAAAAAATTTTATGAACAAAATAACGCTTGGTAGCCTGAATCGAAACAGTCAGCTTCTATTATTCATCGAAAACTTGAATGTTTTATTAGTTTTCCCCCGGACTAGCTGACAGTGAATTCTCATTTTTTAGTACACTACTTAACATAAATATATGGACAACAGGTTTTCGAAATTTACTTACAATTGTTGAAAGATGATAAACACTTTAAATATTTGGAAAGTCGTAAAATTTAATTTTTAAAATTTATTTATTTTATTTATTTAATTTATATTATGACGGCAATGCCGTATTTTCAACACCGCTTGTGTTGAGCGATAATAACAATTGTCACAAGGCATTTCCTCCTTGCGATTTGCCTTATCCCGGGCATACTCGGTTGTATTGGATGTTGGAGTATGTCTGTGTTGTTTGTCGGTTTGTCTATTGTTGCTGCGGGAACAAAGTCGGACTGCTGGGTCCGCCGCCGTAGGTTGACCACGCGAAGGTTGGCCTACCCTGAGACTCTCGCGCAAGTCTCGTTCACCTTTCAGATCAGCTCGGATCAGACGTTAGGCTTCGTAGCTGGATTCCCAGGGCGAGTTTCTAACGTGGATCTTTACTTTCACTGAAAGGGCCGTAGAAGTGAAGGCGCTCGGAATTGTTCGGGTCGGACAGTTAGGCTTTTGTTCTGATAAATCAGAATAAGTTCCTAATGTGGACCTCCGTTCAATTCGATTGCCAACCCAGCGACTCGAAAAGCACCGTGGTTAAGGTTTAAAATACGAGTGAAGTTTATTGGCAATGTCTCCTGCTTATATACTAACAATGTGTCTGAGGTTTGAAAGAGAAAACGAGATGAACGATAGAATCATTCTCCTTACGTTAGCAATCTTATGTTGAAAGATCAGATCATCGTTCTTACTTTAGCATATCTTGCATTGTGAGGTTATAATTATTCTTCTTATGTTGGCAAATCTATTGGTGTCGGGTGTACACGCCCGTTGACGGTCGCATTGCGTCTGCTTATTTGCGATAATTGTCGTATAGTCGATTGTATTTGTTTACAGTATCAACGGTGAGGGCTCTTATTGTTTATGCGCTTTTCGAACGGGTCTCCGGACGTTGTTTACTTACGAGCTCGCGTTTCTGTCAACTGTTATGATTTACGCCCTCACCTTGGGTGCTGGTCATTGCTATGCTATGCTATGCTATGGGTGCTATGCTGGCTCATTCATAAGTTTTGTTTGCTTACTTTGCATTTCGACCGATTTCGCGGATTTCTCAATTGTTATGATTAACCCCCTTCGGATTCTAGCATGCTCATTCATGAGTTTTGTTCGCGTTCGCAACATTCTTCCCCTGGTAAAACTAAAGGTTTTACAAATTAACGCGATAACTATTAATCCATTCAATTATTTCACTCTCATTTGATTTCTTAAATTACTCGTTTACCACCGGCATTATTGATCTGAAGAATGGGCTGATGCTTGTAGAACCTTATGATCCGAAGTCATTACGCTGAACCTGAAGACTAACCATTTCTTCGCGTAAGTCGGGATACTGCTTGGTTTTGGTGTTTGGAAGACGATGTGAACGTACTTCGACGTCCTGATGATCAAGCTCGGGAGCTGTTGTCGGTGGAACGTGTGTATGCTGAGCCCTCTTCATGTGGTTGCGATGCGACAGCAAATTTGTTAGCGAGTCCCAAAACGAAGCCAAAAGCTGCCATCCAATGCCGTAAATATCGTACAGAATTCTGCCGTGTATTATGGTGTCGACGATGAATTTAAGAGCTCGGGTTAACATGTAGATACCGATCGCTGTAGACGTTATGTTGCCCAACCAGGTTGACCATGATAGTAGTTTTGTCCAATACTTATGAAAGGCGTTATGAATGATGTTTTCGGAGACGAGCAGCTCGAAAGAGAAGCCTTGTAGATTTGGATGCTGGCCGGATATCATCTTGTGTACGACTGATGAAGCGATTCGTTTGTCACTCTGTTCGTACACCATGTCCTTCATTCGCTGCAGATTCTCGTAATCATACACGCCACTTTCCATTAGACTTGGTAAAGGAGTGTATGACCAGCTTGTCACGACGTCCGTCGTTAACTCTTGCGGCGGCGTTGTTTCCCGTAGTCTTTGATCCGTCGTATACCATCGGCCACCGATATTGAATTTAGCAGGCAGCAGTGGAGTGCAGTCAATTTGGGTACCACGTAGTTGCAGCATTCTTGTAACCGGTGCCATGAACATCGACCGATTGTTATACTGTACCGGTACCTCTTGATAGCATTCATCTTTCCTCTCATAGGTGACGAAAACTGGCTTGCATTCAAGGATGTACAGCACTTCTGCGGCGACTACTGCTGTGTGCCCCGGTCGTCGTATCAAATTGGAGACAAATTCGGTTGGATTGATACGGGCTAACGTCAGTTTTGTTTCCATCAGTGCCTTATCGACCTTGCATATTTCTGTCATTACCGCGGTGTACACATCATTCAGTTTCTGCCCGAGGTAACTTTCAACCAACGTTATCTTGGAGTTGAAATAGGTAAAGAGATCCAGGTTTCTCCCATTTACCGCCTTGCGCTTAAACGGCGATTGATAACCGTTTGACTCAAGGATAAAGATCCTCGGGTGATCTGTATCGAAACTGTCAAAACCGCAGATCTGTTTTACATCACGCGCTCTTATTGAAAACATCTGTTCGTGTGTGATCAAGGTGTACACGGCGTTTATGCGATCGCCCTTGTTGCTGTTAAACGTTTTATTGACCGTGCCTTCGTAGATGATCTCGAAGTCGGTCCTTTCACAGAGCTTTTGGTGATCTAAATCCCAGGTGAGATAGCCGTATTCCGTGTCCAAACACCAACCAACACTGTACGGGCACACGATACCACTTCGAAGTGTCACTTGGTCTTCCTCGATGTTCGCTGTCGTCACGTAGTCGTACATGCTGATCTCGTACTCGTAGTATACCAGCGCCTTCGTCCACGTATAAGATGGTGTTGAGTAGACACCTCCCTCGCACGATGAGCCCGTGACGCTGCCGATGATCAATGCCTGCCCTCTGGTGGTGTGATTGCGACGTAATTCCCTAATCTTATAATTATCAGAGAGTGAAATTTCGCCTACCACTTGAGCGTGCCTACATTCATCCGGAGTAAATTCCTTTACTATATACGCGAAACCTCGTTCATATTCAGAGGTATGAGACCAAGCCCCGCAGTGTTTGATCGAGCGTTTAATTATTACCTTACATTGGCGAACGTGGGTTAATGTTTTCGGACTACGTTGCAATACCTGAATCTTGGTTTCGACTGTAGTTATGTTTTCTGTTTGAGGTATGCAAGATGCTACGTTCATCAATGAGTAACTCGTTATGTTGATGTTATCGTTTGCACAATCGTATGCGATTAACCCATTAATCGTTTTTCCAAAGGCTTGAGCTGCAAATAGAAGAAGTATGATTAATAGCGCATTCCATATATTTGGTTTGAACCTTGCTTTGTTCGTACGCTTCCCTGATACGTATTCATCTTTGTGTATTGTTGCATCAACATTTGTCGTGCTTGTCTGAAGCTTTTTCGAATACCGCGTGCAAGGTATTGTCTTCTTCCGTTTTGCCCTTTTCTTGGGCGGTGCTTCAACGTTTTCCCTTATGCAGCATTTATTAATCTTTCCTTTGATAGCATTTTTCCGTGTTTTCGGGAAGTTTTCAATTGATTCATCATTGTTTCGTGCTTTGTCCTTTGATTCGGGAAGCTGAGTGACTGGTTTTGCACCAGAATTCTCTCTTGATAAATAATTTGGCCTTATTTGACGGAGACTTCCTTCGTCTTCTTTTATTATCATGGAATGATTAATTCCTTGATCATGGGCTGCCTTGCCATAAATCAACCACCCCAATCTTGTTTTCATTGCGATTGGATCACCTAATTTTCCATATCTATGGGATATTCCCATTAAAAGGTGATTGTGTTTAATGCCAATTATGATTGTTGGTTGAACGTTATTATAGGCATTTATGGGTAAGTCCTTCAGGTAAGGATATTCATCGCACAATTCGTCGTAATTCAAAGATTGAATTGGCAACTTAAGATTGTTAATTGTCCTTACGTCTTTTAGTACAAATCCCTTTCTTGTGGCACCCTTGATTCTTACTTCCACGCTTTGACTTTTAACGTGGTCGGCCATTTTGCCTTGTGTCCAAAGTAATTGAAGAGGTATTTCTTTCCCTGTAAGCTCAAGTTTCTTTGCGACTTTGGCTTCCAAAAGTGTTAAGGACGATCCGGGATCTAGGAAAGCATATGTATCTATCTTTTTATCTTCGTTTATTAATGTTACCGGTAATACCTGGTAATGTGTTGATGATGCATTTTCTTCATAATGGCTATTTACACCTTCTTTTTCAACTATGGGAGGCGTAACCTTTACATGAAGCATCTTATGGTGCTTACTTTCGCATCCATTTATTCCGCAAGTTTGTGCGGACCTGCAATCGTTTATCGAATGATTGTTTGTTTTTAAACAACCTTGACACAAACGTTTGTTTCGAGCAATTTTTATTCGCTCAGAAGGTACTTCCCTGATCAATGCATAGCATGTGATCGTAGCATGAGGTTTATTGCATATTAAGCATTTCATTACCCCGTTTGACCACTTGTAGGAATTTGTTTCCTTTTTTGTAGGCTGTAGTTCAGCCTTAGCAGTTGATTTTTGATCATGGAAAAGACTGTTTCCCTTCTGTGTATGAACTGCGATCGTGTTCATCATTTCCGACGTTTTGGCATAGGGTTTGAGCCATCGACATAATTCCTCTAGATTTTGAACATCTAATGATGATGATGCGGCCGCCATATGTTCCGCTCTTTTCACTTGAATGTGATGCGGTAACTTAGCCGTTAAATCCATCACTAGCCTGTGATCGTTCAAATACGTCGGTCTCCCCATAAGTTTTACGTTCGTCACGATGTTTTCGAGTGCGTTAGCCATATCCGAGATCACGTTTTTTGATTCCTTTCGTAACTTTTGGAGATCATTCAACAACTCCAAATAAACCATATCAGGTCTCCCGAAAGTTTCGTCTAAACGTTTTATTATCTCCGGGACGTTTTCCGCCTCCATCATCAATTGTTGAACAGTCTTGTAGGCTGTTCCGTGTAAAACTTGCTTTAGACGATTTAAGTTTTCTATATTAGAAAACTCCCCTTCGCGGGTTGTGTCTTCAAACGTTCTTTTGAAATTGGTCCATTGTTTTGCACTACCATCGAACCTAGGCAACTGCATTAGGGCTTGTCTTTTGACCAAGATCCCTATTTGAGTGGATTCACCACCATTGTTCGCCATTAACTTTGCGAACTCTTTCATTTGCTGTTGCTGGCTTACCAGCAACCTTGAAACCATTTCCTCGAGTGTTTGTTCTCGAGTGGAACTTCCTTCCCCGAAGTCCATTTGGCCTTCTTTAAAGGCCTTGAGCTCCGCTCTATTTTTTGCGTCTCTTTCCGCGAGAGCCTTGAGCTCATCTCTTTGCCTATTAAGCTCATACTTAATTTGTTGGCATTTGTAGCATAGCCAGGCTTCCTCTGGCTTTGGTTTCCGTATTAATTTGGCACATACCAAATGGAACCATCGATCGCATTCTGTACATGCGATCATACTCTCTTCAGCGGTATCTTCCGCTGTACAGAGTCGACAACTACCTGTGTTATTTTCGGTAAACTTGTAAGGCATTTTGGACGAATCAAAGATTTCCTTGCCGTGCTTATAATAGAATGTTTTAACCTACCCCTTTCGGATTTATGTTAACTTCCTTTGATGCACTGGCTGGATCTCTGATGATTGTGACGATTAAGGACGACTGCGATGGAAGAGGTGCGCAACTTGAATCACTGTTGTTCGTGGTTAATATTGTTCACTTTCTCGTCCGTAGAAGTTTTAGAACATCACTTTAGTCCGTAGCCTTTTGAAAAGTTCTGCACTTGCACTTGATTCGATATTCACGACGCTTAATCACTTTTGTTATGTTTTAACCGTCTTCGCGAATCATTTAATACACAGAACTGTTTTGCTGTTCTTATGGCGACAGCACACCATGAACGTAAGTTCGTTCTAAAGAGATTACAATGCGCGCGCGAGTTACTGTAATTTCCTCTCTGGAGCCACCATTTGTTGCTGCGGGAACAAAGTTCGGACTGCTGGGTCCGCCGCCGTAGGTTGACCACGCGAAGGTTGGCCTACCCTGAGACTCTCGCGCAAGTCTCGTTCACCTTTCAGATCAGTTCGGATCAGACGTTAGGCTTTGTAGCTGG
The DNA here is from genome assembly GCF_943734755.1 of Anopheles moucheti. NCBI lineage: Eukaryota > Metazoa > Arthropoda > Insecta > Diptera > Culicidae > Anopheles > Anopheles moucheti. The sequence continues at coordinate 16,761,856 of NC_069142.1, forward strand.
ATTCCCAGGGCGAGTTTCTAACGTGGATCTTTACTTTCACTGAAAGGGCCGTAGAAGTGAAGGCGCTCGGAATTGTTCGGGTCGGACACTAGCCTGTTGTTCTGAATAATCAGAGTAAGTATCTAGTGTGGACCTCCGTTCAATTCGATTGCCAACCCAGCGACTTGAAGATACCGTGTTAGGGTTTAAAGTACAAGTGAAGTTTATTGGCAATGTCTCCTGCTTATATACTAACAATGTGTCTGAGGTTTGAAAGAGAAAACGAGATGAACGATAGAATCATTCTCCTTACGTTAGCAATCTTATGTTGAAAGATCAGATCATCGTTCTTACTTTAGCATATCTTGCATTGTGAGGTTATAATTATTCTTCTTATGTTGGCAAATCTATTGGTGTCGGGTGTACACGCCCGTTGACGGTCGCATTGCGTCTGCTTATTTGCGATAATTGTCGTATAGTCGATTGTATTTGTTTACAGTATCAACGGTGAGGGCTCTTATTGTTTATGCGCTTTTCGAACGGGTCTCCGGACGTTGTTTACTTACGAGCTCGCGTTTCTGTCAACTGTTATGATTTACGCCCTCACCTTGGGTGCTGGTCATTGCTATGCTATGCTATGCTATGGGTGCTATGCTGGCTCATTCATAAGTTTTGTTTGCTTACTTTGCATTTCGACCGATTTCGCGGATTTCTCAATTGTTATGATTAACCCCCTTCGGATTCTAGCATGCTCATTCATGAGTTTTGTTCGCGTTCGCAACATCTATCGTTGTTGTAATCGCTATGTCTGTTCTATTGTTTTGTGTGTTGATTTTGGTCCGGTGCTATTGTTGTAGATGAGATTGTGGTTGTGATGGCTGTTAGTGTGGTTTGGCAACCACATGGAGGCTCGGGGCGTGGCTGGCAGGTGACTGCGTCGCTTTTCACATACACAACATTCGGTGTTGGACATTGGCAAAGCCTTGACGGAACTGAAACAAAACAGACAACAAATGATTAAGACGGATTACAAGCATACACCTATAAGTCTGCCCCCTTTTTGCGGCTTTGGTGCTGTCCTCAAAGGCGACTGTTTCCTCAACGGCTTGAAAATGGCACAACAAAAAACATTTATTTACAAGGACGACACAACGAATAACGAAGGATGGGGGATGAAAGGATTCACGTGGAAATAAGGATGGGATTCAAAGGAGAAGACCGTTGTCCCTGGCGAAGCGGAAGATAAGCCTCATGTATTTCAGGTCCCTGCCAGCCAAAACATCTCGTATCGGTGTATCCGGGATTCCACCGATGTCCACGACTGCACTCTTCAAGGAGGGTCTGGCGGTTTCGAACTCCACGCAGTGCCATAGAAGATGGTCCACATCATGGAATCCGACCCCACAGCCACACACTTTTGACTCAGCCAGATTGATACGCTGTAGATGTGCATCCAATGCGAAATGATTCGACATGAGTCGGGACATCATTCGAATGAAAGCACGATCTACAGGGAGCCCACCGAACCAAGGCCGCAGGGACACTTGCGGAGAGACCGAGAAAAGGAAGCGACCGAGTTCATCCGCCTCCCACATGCTCTGCCATCGAGACAGGAAAAGTTGCTGTGGGGTGCGTAAGAACTCTTGGTAGGAGATGGATCGGTCGTAAAAAACGCCTTCTGTGGCGCCTGTTTTGGCCAGTGAGTCTGCTTTCTCATTGCCGGGAATTCCACAATGAGAAGGGACCCAAATTAGCGATATTCTAAACGCCTTGTTAAACACAGAGCCGAGCAATTCCACAATTTTAACTACAAAATGGTCTTGGCTCTTAACAGCCCTTGGAGTTTTCAGTGCTTCAATAGCACTGAGGCTATCTGTAAATATGAAGTACTGATCCGGGGGACTCGCTGTTATTAACAATAGTGCGTAAAAAATTGCGGCAAGCTCAGCCGTGAACACGGAACATGGCTGCCTCAATTTGAAGAATGCTTCGGTGGTCTCGCTAAAAACACCGAAGCCAGTGCCCTCCTCAGAGGATGACCCATCAGTGTAATACTGGTTCATTTTGTCAATATGGCCGTACTTGTTCACAAAAATGCCAGGCACAACCCTCGGGCGAGGATCATGAGGAATGATCTTGATCTCCTCACGCAACGAGGAGTCCGTACTAACAATAGAACTGTAGCACTCAGGAAGGGCAGCACGGTTTACTGCTTGTGGGGCGCTAGGATTGACTTGTAGAGTAACAAAATCATTATAGATATTAATAATTTTTAAAATGTTATTATTAAAATGTTATTGAATTATCGCAACAAAATGGAATTATTATCCCTTAACATAAGTTTATTGGCACCTATAAACCTAACACGTTTCTCTCTTTAAATTTAAAGAGTTCTTTAAAGAGTTTAAAAACAGAAGAAAATATCAAACGTTTATTCACTGAAACTATTTGTATGACAATTTTAAAACCTATTTAAGTCTACTTAATTGTAATACATTGTGTTATGAGAAAATTTATCACATTTTAATATTTTATTGTTTTTAAAAAGTGTTAAAATGATCCGACTTATTATTTATATTCATTTTGAAAATACCAATGAAATGATCTGTATATGTCGTGAGCAGATATGTTAAAGAGAGTAACGATGCCCCATAAACATTCAAAACCAGCGATGTAAAAGTGATGTGTACATTTATATAATTAGCAACTAAGCAAATTCATCAAAAAAAAATATAATATCAACTATACCGTTCGCTTATTTTGAGTTGTGAACTAACTAGTTCATGCAATACGGAAAAATATGGAAAGACGTGAAAATGAAGATTAGAAATGCTATTCTAACATTATGTTCATCTATTTCTTAAAAAAAACTTGAATGAGTATTAAACACCAGGTATCCGTATAGTTATGTTAAGCAATGTATTTACATAGGGTAAGAAGTACGCAAACCTTCTAATGTTTAACAAAACCTTAAATTATGACTCTGCGCTAAATTTCAACCCGTGGTTTTAGTTCGAATGCTGAATGAGGGGGTTTAAAAAATCATTATGTATGCTAACTGTGTGTGCATGTGAGTTTTATTAGCTAGCCCCTTCCGTTAGCCGTAAATTAAGTTTTCGTGAGGTTTGTGCTTATTTGTGGTTCGAATTTACTATTGGAGTATAAATGCATTAATGTTTAAACAGAAAGCGTATCATAATCGGTATTCAACCATATTTAATACAAGCAGAGGTAGCAAGCAACTGAAAATATCTATTATAAAACATTTTTACATGTTTTAGAGCACAAGCAATTTCCTGCAAGATAATAGAAAAGTTAATCCACATAAACTAAAAATTGCTCGCACTAATCGAAATGTAAGAAATTTAGAACAAGAATGCGATGCACTATAAATAATGATTTCATCCCGAAATCAAATAGAGAGATAACCAATGCTGCTACAATAACCCCAAAGAGTAGATGCCATACATCCATTATACGACTGCAGTGTTTTCTTGTCTGTTCATGAACATCGATATGATTGGACCAAACTAAAAGAAACAATAATTTCTGTGCATGTGCGCTAATGCAACGGAAGTGTTTGCACTACAAATGCGGCAGTAGTTCAGCTTTACTTCACTGCGGACTTCCTGTTTCCGTTGTACGACAGAAAGCACATATCAAACTAATGGACTAGAAGATCCTGCTACTATTAGAGGATTAATTTCTTCCTTAACAGAATTAGCGTAAGGAAGATGAGAAAATTAATTGTATCCATCTTGCATCTTCGTGTCTAGTGGATCGACTGACTATATGACTGAGCCCGATCGATCGTCATATTTTTTTAAATTTAGAATTATTACTAGAAAAAGTTGGTAACATTATGCAACTGTAAGTTAATCAATTACTCTAAGTAGAGCAATTGATAGGAAGGATTAATCTGAATCGAATTCGAAGTAAATTAATCAATTCGTGCTACAGATGCAAAAGTTCTCCATAATAGTAAAACTTTTGACAAAAATACAGCCTCGATGTTTCTTCTAAATGTATAAGTGTGTCGTATGTGTCTCTAAATTATCAACCAAAAGCCGTTTGAGGCATACGTCGTTCATGGAGCAAGTTGACAATGCATCAGAATAGTCGAGATGCGGCGAATGAGGAATGTTAATTCAAATGCGAAACGTAAAGAGCCAGGGAGATAGAGGTAGCGAGAGACAGACAAGACGTAACAGATATGTTATAGAAATCAGTGAGAATTAATGCTATTTTACATGATAATTATACAAATGGTCATGGACGAGCATGTGATTCATTTACACACGCATATGTTTTAGCAAATATTAATGAATATGTACTACACATAGGCATATATTTATTAGCCACGAATTCGAACACTACAATACATAAGAATCATACACAGGCACTCCTAGAAACGTAATTACAGTTATACTTAAGCAATGAATGAAAACGAATGCAACTTTTTTTTTATTCGCTTTCTGTGCTGCATCTTCATTTTGTATTGTGAATGATGTTGGATTGTGGGAGTTGCGCTAGATGGTGAGATGCTGAATAACCAGCAGTAGGAGCACTGTAATTGATTATTGTAATGAACGTCAGCTCATCGATGCAATCGTTCATCTAAAATCATTCAGAAAAAGCTATGGCAAACCAAATTGATATGCCGCACATAACAATATTAAAAATTGACAGATAAAGAAAGAAATAAACTTGATGTGATACATATAAAAGGAATTAGAAATAAAACAAAATAGAAAACATACCACAGTGTACTTTTAGTACCCAATATATGCGATTGATGTATTCCAGAGAAACAGGCGTACTTCAAAATTTCGCGTAACTGAAATTTCCTTCAAAACATCGTTATTGAACGGGACGAACGCCGGTTATTACGTTACGAACCGCATTCAAAACTAATATTTCTACATTTATTTCAAGAATTACAGTAACATTTTATGAAATGAATTTGTTGTAATAATAAAATGTAACGTGTTTTTGAGCTTCATTGCAAATTGCAAGCTAGATATACGGCCGGCCTGGCCGTTCGTCCGTGAATAAACAAAGAAATTTGTATACTAGAAATTGAATTTCACATACAAAACTACATGAAATGTCTAATTTATGATATTCACTCATCTCTGAAACAGCGGAATTCAGGTGAAGACTGTTTTGTAAAATAAATATTCAAGCAGAATCAATTGAACGTTTGAACGAACTCAAAATAACTCAACTGCAGAAATTGGCACCATGAGGTACATCCAATTTTTTTTCGCTCTAATGAACGTATAAGCATCTGATTGATAATGAGATGTCAGCGTTTATACAACTTCCATTTTATTCTTCACACTTCATCGCAAACCAACTGGTGTTCCCTGCAATGCAAGGGTCGATCGAGAACGGCTAGCTAGAGGATTAGACGGCTATAGTGGTAGAACGATAAACTGTTCGCAGTTGTTCATGGCTATGCAATACGTTTGTATGAATGACGATTAATAACTGTAATGCAAAATGATCGCTTTAAACATCTCTAAACTTTGTTGCTTTGGTAATAAAATCCCTTTTGCGACGATGTCGGTAACTATGGGTGAAAGTAGGAAGCGTGGAAAGTTGAAGACGCCATCTGTGTGTAAGATTGAAAAGCTCTTTTAGATACAGTGTCATCTATGTGTAAGAATGAAAGGCTCTTTTCCATACAGTGTCACCTATGTGTAGGGTTAAACAGCCTTCGAGCTTTCATTATATGGAAGCTGCACGCAAAAGTTGAAACTCTACCCCATCTATCGGCTATCTTGGACAGCGAGTGTTGCACAAAGCGCATTGAATACACACAGGGGCATTTTAGTTTCCATATGAAAACGGATGTGGAGCATGGAAATGCTCAGATTTTGAACAAGGTCCTAGAGTTTAAAAATTCCATCATTTCCCGAGTTACGCGAATAATGCGTGCCAGAAAGATTCGCGTAACTCGAATTTCCGCATAAGTCATGTGTCATGTGCTTTGATGGAAGCTGGACGTTCTGCGTCAATCGTGTGCGATTTGTTTATTATTTACCGTCATTGTTTGCTGAAACTATTAAGTGAAGAATAGACTGTCTGGCGTATTTCTCAGCCATTCAACGATCCCAAATCAGCTGTTGCCACAACTACTATCATCCATCACATCATGTCATCAACGGCCAACGTGTGTCCTGCTTGCAGCACCGATATAGCTAATGCGGAATACTATGTGTGTGATGGTGTGTGTAATAGTGCCTATCACAGTAGCTGCTTGGGTATTAACAATACGTGCATAAAAGAGCTGAAACGTACCGCAACACCCATTTCTTGGTTCTGCTGCAAGTGCAAGCAACTTCGATTGAATGCAAAAACCGAAACGGATGTCATACTGAATGCTGCTTTGACCGAATTTAAAAAGGATCTTCTATCGCATCTGGACGCTCATAACAAGGATGTGTTAGTTTCGATGCAACGCCTTATCGCTGAGTCACATAAAACAGAACCGCATACAGTCGAAACTCCTCATCATGCCATACCACTATTACAATCAGCCGTAGATCCTCTCTCGCGAACCCCATACACCGAACAAGACACTGTTGACACGAGCACATACCAATTTCAACCATCGAACGCACCGAAATCATCCACCCACCTTGATCGTTCACCACGTAACCGCAACTACCGTGCTGCTCTTCTCTATGGTACCGCACAGCCATCTTCTGCACTTAGGACGGTCGCAGTACCCCCTAATGAGCAAAGAGCTTGGATCTTCGTCTCTCGTCTTTCTCCTGATACCACTATCGATGAGATGACGTCATACGTTGCACAACAACTGGACACAAATGACATCAATATCTTCAAACTGCTCGCAAGAGACAGAGATATAAACTCCGTCTCATACATCTCATTCAAGATCGGTATACCATGGTCCCTTCGCGATCGTGCATTATCACCCGCAATTTGGCCAAAAAACGTAATTTTTCGTGAATTCGAAAGATGTACTGAGCGTTTCCAAAATTTTTGGCGCCCGCAATTTTCAACCTGCCAACCCATAATGCAGCGGGAGACACAACAGGATCCACTTCAGGAAACGCAAGCCACAACAACCGAACACCTCGACAACCCGGATCACAACAATCACGCACTCATTCCACAATGCCCGAACACGCCTGCTTAACATATCCAACCGACAATATAACCGCATTGCCCCTCGATAATTTCATCACTATTTACTATCAAAATGTGCGCGGACTGCGTACAAAAACGAACAACTTTCTCCTGGCTCTTACAGAGAACGAATTTGATATTTTGGCTTTAACCGAAACGTGGCTCGACGATATGATTCCTACTAGCCTTTTGTTCGATAACGACTATAATGTGTACCGTTTGGATCGTAGCAGCAGTAACAGCACTCGCTCCCGTGGTGGAGGTGTATTGATCGCTATCCGTTCTGCATTTGTTACACGTGAGTGCAGAGTACCTGTAGGATCACTCGAAATCGTATGGGTGAGAGTTCAACTGGATGCTAGCACTCTTTTTATTGGCTGTGTTGCGTACACAACGGCTAGGTTTGTGAAAAATTGTAACTTATCATCTGGTATCGACCTCGCTGGCTAAAATAAAGAAAATATTTGAGAAAGGCCCGAGGCAAGAAACCAGAGATAAGCGTAGATCATAAAACTTTGAAAATAAACAGAACCACAGTGCGATTAAGAAAAAAATAGACTTCAAATGGAAAACCATGCGCAAGCGGCATTATTTGAGAGTCATAAGCGAGTACCGTTGTCCTGCGCAATAAAACACATTTTACGAGGTATTGGGATCTAAGATGCACATGTGTCAACAAAGATGCATTGAGCATAGGGCTCATAGGGACCACAAGCCGACACTGAAGGAAACGGAATAACCGACGATTCAAGCGCTTGTTTGGAAAGGACCAACGCACAGATAACCAACTTATCCCACGCACAGAACATTCACCAACACATGTAAACACGTCGTCGTGTCGCAATTCTTACCAATACATTGAAACATTATTAGTATATAAGCAACACAAAATTGTTTAATAAAGTTAGATTTAACTCAGAACCGTAACGGAGAACGTCTCGACTTTCGAATGAATTTTCTTGATCTCTCCTAGGATTTGTTTGGAATCTCATCCGGGTCTTCTGCCCTCATCCGAACTGTTAAAGTTTCAATGATACACTTTTGCTGATAGGTTCCTACGCACCGAGAACACTAGCGGGAAAGTTTAACTATCATTTGAATACGATAACACCATTTCGGGCAGAAACCCAATTCTTATTTGTTTGCGGTAAAGCTAGGGACTTTAAGGTCATCCCTTCGCGTGACCTTCCGGAGTTTTGCCGTCAACAGGCTGCATATACATTTTTCCATACCTGAGTTCTGATTATGTGACTATGCGAAATATTTCAATATGTATTGACGTAATCAGTGATATTATGAAAACAAATGATCAACTGATTCTGCTTGGTGATTTTAACCAAACACACCTGGAATGGAACATTAATGGCCCCCTAAGCACGGTGGGAAGCAAGGCATTTGTTGATATGATTGAACTATACATGTTAAAACAAATGAATTTGTTCAGAAATGACACGGGAAGAATATTGGATCTCGTCTTAGTCAATGAAAACGCTGCAAATCAAGTGCGAATGACTAAACCGGAACCCACGGAAAATATGCTGCCACCTGACCGTTACCACCCTCCTTTAGTTATCCATTTACACGCATTGTCCACCGTAACAGCTTTTACCGACCAGACAATTAGGCAACCAAACGAACATTTCAAATTTGATTTTAACCATGCTGACTACGATCGACTAGACGCCATATTATGCAGAACTAACTGGGAAGTTCTATTCACTGACGAAATATCCATTGATGACGCTGTTGGCCACTTCAACCAGAAAATGTCCGAGATTTTTCTTACCGCTGTGCCTCGTGTCCGTAAACGCATCAAACCTCCATGGTCTAATCGAACACTTGATCGAATGAAAAAAAATAAGCAAGCAGCGCTGAGACGTCTTCAACGGAGAAACAACGTAATGAACCGCCTAACATATCAAACGATGTCTCGGGAATATCGTGCTTACAATAGAGTGCGGCACAGAGACTATCTCCACCGTGTACAACGCAGTCTTCGGCGGAATCCGAAATATTTCTGGAAGTATGCTAGCTCGAAACGCTCACAAAAAAAGAAAATTACGTTTACATCACATAACGGCCAAATAACTAAAAATGATACCGAGACTTGCGAACTATTTGCAACCCGCTTCCGAGATATATTCAGCCCTCGAGTGATTGATCAAGAAAGCATAGAAATGGCAACAGCAAACACCCCGATGAACGCCCTCAATCTGTCTGACTTCTTAATCAACTGTGATACCGTGAAGCTCGCACTTCAAAAGCTCAAAATGAATTTTAACCCCGGTCCAGACGAAATCCCATCTGTTGTCCTCAAACGGTGTGCCAGTTCTCTAGCGCCCTGTCTAGTTCGATTATTTCAATTATCGCTAGCATCAGGAGCTGTGCCTGATATATGGAAGGTCTCATGGATGACACCGATTTTTAAAAAAGGAGACCCTCACCTTGCTTCAAGCTACAGAGGGATAACGTCGCTCTGTTCCCTGGTGAAAGTTTTGGAGTTAATACTGCATGGACAACTAATGAGAGCTTCTACAGCCTACATATCTACCGCGCAGCACGGATTCATGCCACAACGCTCTACTGCCATAAATTTAGTAGAATTTGTTTCGGTTTGTATGAGCAGCATGGATATGGGACATCAAGTAGACTGCATATACACTGACATTAAAGCTGCTTTCGACACTTTTTCCCATGATATACTGTTAGAGAAGCTACTCAAGCTAGGATTAAGTGTAAATGCAGTAAATTGGTTTCGATCATATCTAACCGATCGTGTTTATAGAGTTAAAATTGGCAACGCGACATCGAAACCATTTAGCAGCACTTCAGGCGTTCCACAAGGCAGCAATCTCGGACCACTGTTATTTATTCTGTACGTTAATGATGTGTCATATGTGTTACCAGACCATAAGTTTTTGATGTATGCAGACGACGTAAAAATTTTTACTACTATCCGTGACCATTGTGATTCGTCGGACCTACAGAATGTCATCAACGTGTTCAGTAAATGGTGTAATTGTAATAAGTTAACCTTATGCGTCCAGAAGTGTTTTGTTGTATCGTTCTCTCGCGCTCGCGTATCTGTGAAATTTAATTACACGCTTAATGACGACACCATTCAGAGAAAGGACGAAGTTCGAGATTTAGGAGTTATACTCGACTCGAAGCTTAATTTTGCCCGGCACCATGACAGTATTATTTCCCGAGCAAATAGAACATTAGGCATGATATTTAAAATCACCAGAGACTTCGAAGACCCAACATGCATAAAAGCTCTGCACTGCGCGTTAGTGAGATCGATTCTAGAATATGGTTCAGTAGTGACGTGTCCCTACACGGATCAGTGGAAACATAGAATTGAAAGCATACAAAGAAAATTGACTCGTTACGCTATTCGTAAACTGCACTGGAACAGCCCACTTCCACCATACAGTTCCCGTTGCTTATTGCTAGGCATTGAACCGTTAGAGAACCGTAGAAAAAATGCGCAAGCGCTTTTTGTCGCAGGAATTTCAAAAGGAACCATTAACGCCCCAAATATACTGAACAAATTAACGATATGGATTCATAGATGGACCTCGAGATCCCGCCCGTTTCTAAGGTTAGGTTTTAAAAATACCCAATACGGTGCAACAGGTGCATTCGTCGATCGTGCGTAATGATCAAACCGGTAATTATAGTCCTTCTGTTGACGCTGCTAGCAAGATCGAACATTGACAGGTCCTAAGTATCGAAGAAGTCCGTATAAACGGAAGCGAAAGCTAGGACCACGGCTGAACGCGAAGACAGCAGGAGGAGAGCACATGAGAAGCGAAGACGAGAAGACGCGTTCGGTCATTATTTTGAGTATTTGTTTCTTTGTAACAATAAAAAGCATTAAACTACAAAAAAGGCCAGTCGTTTGTTGCGTTAGCAACACCTTCTTTCCCCCCTGGTCTGTTGTCTCAGACTGCCATAGGGGTAGAGAAAGAGTTTTCCGATTTGGACAGGGATATTGAACAGTGCGTCAAAAGGAAGCCAGGACGCCCGAGGTCCGGCCCAGCTTCCAAGAAAGTGGCAATGGACAATAGACCGTCAACATCGGGAGCCGTGCAAAGTTGTATGAGTGGGCCGAGTGACAACAGCCTACGCAGAGCACGCGCTTACCCACCATTATGGCAGGGTTTGCCAACTGTTTATTTTATGCCGCGCGTAAAACAGCTCAATGTGCGCTCAATAGCCGCATCGCGGTTTAAGAAGTTTTAGGGAGTGACTGATGTTTTTCGGCTGCGCCCTAAGGGCTCATTCAATTATTACGTAACGCTATTTGGAGGGGGGGGGGGGGGGGCAGTACCAGCGTTACGATTTGTTACATAGGGGGGACTGGGGGTGTAACTTTTTGTTACGTAACATATAATAAGCTTATACTTAGATATGTATAGAGATATGTATGAAAAATTTACTTATTTAAGGGATTTTTATACAAATTCCATATTATTTATCTACTTGTTGATTGTTTAAAGGTCAAGTCTCTAAAGGTTCTGGCGTCTACTCAGATGATGATTTTGCAGTTCTGTGTGTAGTAGTGGATCCAGTTTGCATCCATTGTCATATAACAAGCATTGTCGACTCGTAAAACAAGTATTGAGCTAGAAGAGCTCTAAGTAGTCAAAGAATCCTCTTGCGTTTAAGCAAATGCAGCAAAAATTTTTTTTTGTCTGGTGTACGCATCAATGGCATCCCTCTAACTTAATTTGGGCCTACCAAGCCTTCTCTATCCATGAGGACGACCTAAAACGGTTTTTTGGACAGGGTCGTCCGATGTCATTCTCATGACGTGACCAGCCCATCGGGGCCCAGGCTGGTCTAATCCGCTGTACGACGCGGTACAATTCATAGAGCTCATCATTGTAGCGGCTCCATTGTCCTTCCACACATACGGGGCCAAAAAACCTTCTGAGCATCTTCCTCGCGAACGCGGCTAAGAGAGTTTAGTCAGTTTTGGACATAGACCATGTCTCACAGGCGTATGTAAGTACTAGAGCTATATAAGTTCTATATACTCCCAGCTTCGTTCAACTGAAAATTTTTCACTAAATCTACTTTACCAACAAATGTATTTATACTGCCTCCATTTTTTTAGATCCTTTAAATCTGTGTTTAATAAAAAAAAAGTTTGTCAAAATGGTGAATGAATAGTGAGAATTTACAGAAGACAACTACGCAAATAAAAGGTTTCTAGATAAATAAGAAAGGAATAGTACTGATAAATAATTTACGTACGAATTATTTATCTTAATAGATTACATCGATTCGCCATAGTACTATGTAATGTAAACTATCAAACGAGCTTCTTAAGCTTTTTTGAATGGACGATTAGCGAATGAATCCTTCGTTTGGGATCTGTGGTGTTGAAGACTTGTGTACAAAGCGTCTTCCGGAAATTAATATCTTTATCCAGAACCTATCCAACCTTGGTTTAGTTAACTTGGTACATGTCAATGATGCCAATTATATTGATGAAAGATACTGGCAGCCTGAAAACAAACATGGTTAATGAAGTATCGTATGCAGAATCGTAGCTGGTTAGATGGAAGTAGGTTCTAAAACCGCTTCAAATTATTAGCAGCGATCAAGCAAGTCAGCCTGGCGTGAGTAGTAAATTTATTGGACAGTATGTGTGCTTTTTTTTTTTTCAGTCTGCCTCCAGCTTCCGTAGCGAGAGGACGTATTTTGTTTGAAAGCGTACCTACGGAGATTTTGCATACGGCAGCCAATGGTCATTACCCCGAAGTGCGATTGCGTACTCAGCGTATCTACTCGTTTTGGCTGTAGCGTGCTAATCGGTGTCTCCGTCTGTCTCCGATCTTCGCTCGGTAGACAATTGTGTTGTGAGTGTTATCGATCAACAGCGATAAGCAAGCGTACGCATACGTTGCGGAGCGACGCTTGCGTTTCGATCGAGGTTTGTCGAGTGTGGTGTAGTGCGTGTATCTGTTCTGTAACTGTCTATCGTGTGTAACGGTAAGTTTGTCCTCCCGTTCCTTCCTTGACCGTTACCTCCGGCTCTACCATGGCGGCAGAGCAAGAGAGTTCGGACTCCGAAAAGGAGATCGAAACCAGCGCGAAGCGTAAACCGGGACGGCCTAAAACCGCTCCTGGCTCTAAAAAGGTGGCGCTTGATGTTCGTCCTTCAACTTCGAAGGACAAACAAATAGAAACCACGCTTGAAACACAGCATAGAGCACGAGCTTACCCTTCCTCCTGGGAAGGTAAGCCGCTCGTGTATTTCATGCCGCGGACCAAACAGCTCGACGTTAGATCGATCGCATCATCGATCTTTAAAAAGTATCCGGGTGTTACCGATGTGTTTCGGATACGCCCGAACAAGATAAGCGTAACCGCAAAGGACCGGGCTCAAGCCAACGTTATTGCGGCTGACCCAGATTATACGGAGCACTATCGTGTTTATATCCCCGGTAGTTTGGTTGAGGTCACTGGCGTTATCGAGGATTTTAACTATCCCGAGGAGGATGTTGTTAGAATGGGCTTGGGCGTATTTTCATCCCCTGATTCGCCCAAAGTGAAAGTGCTGGAAGCGAAAAAGCTTTATAAGCTTGACGCTTCAGCAACAGAAAAAAGTTTTGTTCCTACCTCGTCAATCCGAGTTACGTTTGAGGGAACAGTACTTCCGCAGGTCCTCGTTATCGAAGGTCTCCGGATACCCATTGACCGACCATACGTACCAAAGGAGGCCACCTGTTCGAAGTGCAGCCGCATTGGTCATGCCGAAGCGTTTTGCACCCGCAAAACGTACTGTGGAAAGTGCAAAGGGGCGCACGCCACTGAGGAGTGCAAAGCTGCGTCTCAGAAATGTTCGCATTGCCGAGACGAGTGGCATGAGGTTGCGCAGTGCCCCGTGTACCGGAAGCTACAAAGGGAGCAAGTTAAGACGGTAGCCGAGAGGGCACGCGGCTCATACAGCGATGCCCTAAAAGGGGCAAATGTCGCTAATCCCTTTGCGGCGTTGTCCAGCTCGGATGCAAACGATGCATCAACACCGGTTGTCCTGACACAGGTGGCCATGAGACCGATTAAGAACCGGAGGGTACTTTATAAAAAAGTGCAGCGAAAAGTCTTAAAGGCAAAAAAGAAACCTTTGGCACCACAGCGTTCCATAACAAAAAAAAAATCCATCTCCCAACATTCCGACACGGGACGCTGCTCCTTCTACCCCTGATCCTAATCCCAGGAAACCCAAGTCTAAGCGATCCCCTCGGACCGAGGTTCCTTTGGAAAGCCTGGCTTTCTCAAAAGAGTCAAGTAGCTTCCCGAGAATCCCTGCCCCTTCCCTTTCCGAAATCCTGGAGTCCCTCCTCATGACCCTAAACCTCCCGCAACCTTTGCAACTGATCGCTACTTGGGCCCTTCCTTACCTGAAGGGGATGATTAAACAGTGGCTGGCGCAATGGCCGTGCCTAAGTATGATGGTGCGCCTGGACGACTAGTCTTCCAATGGCTACCATCATACAATGGAACTGTAGAAGCTTGTTGGGAAAATTAGACTCTTTTAAAGTACTAGTAGGCGAACATAATTGTGATGTGTTCGCCCTCTGTGAAACTTGGCTATCGGAAGACATAAATCTAACCTTCCCGGGGTATAACATACTCCGTGAAGATCGAATCTCCAGGGGTGGGGGGGTATTGATCGGTATAGGAAAGAGTCACAGCTTTTCCAGAATACCAACCCCAAATCAACAATATATTGAAACTGTCGCAATAAAGGCAAAACTTGGGGGTCTTCACGTGACAATTGCATCTGTTTATATCCCCCCGATAGCCAATAATGAAAAAGACAAAATTGAAAAGTTCAAAGAGGATCTTGGAAATTTAGCAACGGACTTGCCTGGACCGCTTTTGATCCTGGGAGATTTTAACTCCCATGGAATTGAATGGGGGAGCTATAAGGATGATTTCCGCGCTCCCATCATTCGTGAGTTCTGCGACAGGTTTGCGTTTTCTATCCTAAACTCAGGAGAGGCAACTAGGATGCCGACGCCGAAAAGTAGAGCAAGTGCACTGGATCTGTCTCTATGTCCTTTAGCTATGGCCCTGGATTTTAGTTGGAAGGTCATCCAGGACCCTATCGGAAGTGATCACTTACCGATAGAAATTTCCTATGTCAAGGGATGTCCAGTTAATGCAAATCCCGTCAAATGTAACTTGACGAGGAACATTGACTGGACAAGATACGGTGAATTAGTAGCCGCTTCGCTTTCTCTTGTAGGAGAAAATTTGCTCCCTGTAAAGGAGTATGAAAATCTTGTATTAATAATAAACAAGTGCGCCCTTGAAGCTCAAACAAGGGGCACCCACCAAGCAAGGAAATTCAAAAGACCTCCCACTCCTTGGTGGGACAAGGACTGCCAAGCGGCTTTTAACAAGAAGCGGAAGGCATTTAAAGCCTTCAGAGACACAGGTTCCAGGTCATTATATGACAAATATAAAGAACTGGAGAGATTGTGCAAAAACCTCCTGAAGGCGAAGAAAAAGGGTTATTGGCGCCAATACGTCAATAATCTTGATCCTTCCACTTCTCTAAATTCGCTTTGGAAAATGGCTAGAAGGATGCGAAACAGCAACAACACCAACGAGAACGAATGTTTTTCTGGCGAATGGCTTAACGAGTTTGCTCACAAGTTTTGCCCCGATTTCGTTCCAGCGCAAAACTTCTTCCAAGATGCGCCTGGTAGTGACCCAATGTTGGACTCACCATTCACCATGATGGAGCTATCTCTGGCTCTTCTATCATGCAAAAATTCGACCCCAGGTCTGGACCAGGTTAGTAGCAAACTGCTTCAAAACCTACCAGACGTGGGCAAGAAACGACTGTTGAGAGTCTTCAACAATATGTTGGAACTCAACATCGTCCCGCAGGAATGGAGAGAAGTGAAAGTTGTCACTATTTTGAAGCCTGGCAAACCGCCATCAAGACACGACTCATATCGTCCGATATCTTTGTTGTCGTGTCTGAGGAAACTCCTAGAAAGAATGATTCTTTTCCGATTAGAAGAATGGTTGGAATCCCACAACCTTCTTTCAAATACCCAGTTTGGTTTCCGTAAAGCTAAGGGTACTAATGACTGTTTAGCGCTTCTGGTAACAGAAATTGAACTTGCTCGTGCTCGCAAGCAAAACATGGGGTCTATTTTTCTAGATATACAGGGGGCGTTTGACTCAGTTTCTCCGCACAAACTGAGCCAAAAACTGCAAACTGCCGGGCTGGGACCAAAATTGAATAATTTCCTATTCAATCTTTTGTCGGAAAAAGCTATGAATTTTAACAATGGTCACGTTCAATTAAAACGAACCAGCTACCACGGACTGGCACAAGGGTCCTGTCTGAGCCCCCTGCTATATAATTTTTATGTGAGTAAAATAGATTCTTGTCTAGCTCCCAACTGCAGTATTAGACAATTGGCAGACGACGGCGTCATTTCAGTCGCTAGCAGGGACGCTGTCGAAATACAGCAGGCTTTACAAAGCACTCTGGACAATCTTGCCGAGTGGTCCGATAACCTTGGTATCAAGTTCTCTACAACGAAAACTGAAATGGTAGTCTTTTCTCCTTTTAGCGACACCGAAAAAAATAGGGAGAAAAGACTATATGAACCAAACATTGATGTCTTTTTATACGGGGAAAAGATATCAATCACCGACAATTTTCGATACCTTGGTGTTTGGTTCAACTCCAGGCTCAACTGGAGCGTGCACATCACCCAGCTGATAAAAAAATGCTCGAAAAGAATCAACTTTCTAAGGACAGTCACAGGATTTTGGTGGGGCGCACATCCATCAGATGTCCTGCGACTGTATAAGACTACGGTACTCTCCGTATTGGAATATGGAAGCATATGCTTCCACTGGGCATCCAATACGCAGTTCATTGGGCATCCAATCGTAGTCTTAGACTCGCACTAGGGAGCATGAAATCTACGCACACCATGTCCCTAGAAGTGATGGCCGGAGTGATGCCGCTGAGATTACGTTTTGAAATGCTGTCGCTTCGCCTTCTGGTTCGTTCTTCAGTATCAAATCCCTTGATCATAGAAAATTTTAAAGCGCTTATAGAGACAGGTTCTAAGAGCAAAATTATTAATATCTATAATGATTTTGTTACTCTACAAGTCAATCCTAGCGCCCCACAAGCAGTAAACCGTGCTGCCCTTCCTGAGTGCTACAGTTCTATTGTTAGTACGGACTCCTCGTTGCGTGAGGAGATCAAGATCATTCCTCATGATCTTCGCCCGAGGGTTGTGCCGGGCATTTTTGTGAACAAGTACGGCCATATTGACAAAATGAACCAGTATTACACTGATGGGTCATCCTCTGAGGAGGGCACTGGCTTCGGTGTTTTTAGCGAGACCACCGAAGCATTCTTCAAATTGAGGCAGCCATGTTCCGTGTTCACGGCTGAGCTTGTCGCAATTTTTTACGCACTATTGTTAATAGCAGCGAGTCCCCCGGATCAGTACTTCATATTTACAGATAGCCTCAGTGCTATCCAAGGGCTGTTAAGAGCCAAGACCATTTTGTAGTTAAAATTGTGGAATTGCTCGGCTCTGTGTTTAACAAGGCGTTTAGAATATCGCTAATTTGGGTCCCTTCTCATTGTGGAATTCCCGGCAATGAGAAAGCAGACTCATTGGCCAAAACAGGCGCCACAGAAGGCGTTTTTTACGACCGATCCATCTCCTACCAAGAGTTCTTACGCACCCCACAGCAACTTTTCCTGTCTCGATGGCAGAGCATGTGGGAGGCGGATGAACTCGGTCGCTTCCTTTTCTCGGTCTCTCCGCAAGTGTCCCTGCGGCCTTGGTTCGGTGGGCTCCCTGTAGATCGTGCATTCATTCGGATGATGTCCCGACTCATGTCGAATCATTTCGCATTGGATGCACATCTACAGCGTATCAATCTGGCTGAGTCAAAAGTGTGTGGCTGTGGGGTCGGATTCCATGATGTGGACCATCTTCTATGGCACTGCGTGGAGTTCGAAACCGCCAGACCCTCCTTGAAGAGTGCAGTCGTGGACATCGGTGGAATCCCGGATACACCGATACGAGATGTTTTGGCTGGCAGGGACCTGAAATACATGAGGCTTATCTTCCGCTTCGCCAGGGACAACGGTCTTCTCCTTTGAATCCCATCCTTATTTCCACGTGAATCCTTTCATCCCCCATCCTTCGTTATTCGTTGTGTGGTCCTTGTAAATAAATGTTTTTTGTTGTGCCATTTTCAAGCCGTTGAGGAAACAGTCGCCTTTGAGGACAGCACCAAAGCCGCAAAAAGGGGGCAGACTTATAGGTGTATGCTTGTAGTCCGTCTTAATCATTTGTTGTCTGTTTTGTTTCAGTTCCGTCAAGGCTTTGCCAATGTCCAACACCGAATGTTGTGTATGTGAAAAGCGACGCAGTCACCTGCCAGCCACGCCCCGAGCCTCCATGTGGTTGCCAAACAACACTAACAGCCATCACAACCACAATTTCATCTACAACAATAGCACCGGACCAAAATCAACACACAAAACAATAGAACAAACATAACGATTGCAACAACGATAGACAAACCGACAAACAACACAGACATACTCCAACATCCAATACAACCGAGTATGCCCGGGATAAGGCAAATCGCAAGGAGGAAATGCCTTGTGACAATTGTTATTATCGCTCAACACAAGCGGTGTTGAAAATACGGCATTGCCGTCATAATTTAAATTAAATAAATAAAATAAAATGTGTGCTTTTTTTGCATTACTCTAAATACGATGGAATTACATGGATTACTTAAGAAAATTTCATTTTTTTCAAACAAGGGGAGGGGGGGGGGGGTCATCCAAATGTTACGTAATTAATGGAGGGGGGTTGCGTCCAGTGTTACGTTTTGTTACAATAGGGGGGGAGGGGGTCGAAAATTGACAATTTTTGCGTTACGTAATAATTGAATGAGCCCTTATTGCAAGCATTGTTCGGTTTAGAATGTAAGATCGAGAATTGTTAGTTGGGTGGTTTACGCATGCGATTTGGCAACGGGTCAAATTGATAAGTCCAGCAACAACGTAGCAGACAACCAAAGCGACACCACGTAAAATAAAAGAGCTAACCACCGCGACCAACACGAGAGAAACAACCATCCGAACATTGGTGACTGTGATCAGGATTGTATTCATGTGTTAGTGCGGATACTGTGCAGCGTAGTGTGCAGTCGGAGATAACAAAGTGCGTGTTTAAAAGTACGTGGAGTGGGTTCAACGGACAGTAGTGTGCCCTGAAAGAAGTGATCCCGTACAAAGCAGAATTTACAAAACATTACTCCTTTATTGCGTAGTGGGTAGTAGTGTTAGAGTAACGCGTACGCACTATGAAAAAGGATAGTGAGTGTTAGATGGGAACGAGACCAACGGTTACCGGAAAGACAGCACCAGTGACAAAATTAGTAACGGTAAGCCCATATAGCCATTCTACGACCGTCGGTCGTATTAAGTCATATAAATGAGATTTTGTATGGAAATGGTCTTTGTATATAAGACTGGTTTTTGGCCATGCTATGTAACGCCAAGGAGGCACAGAAAAAAGTCTGGACAACAACTATAATTGAAAACAGGTTTATGATCCAACTGAAATGTGTCTGAAACATGTTATATTTCACCGAACTATCGAAACATTTCATCTATTTCGGTTGTAGTTTCAAATCTGTTTCGATAAATGTCATACAGCTTATCGAAGATAGCGATATATTTCGTTTTTTCCTATCTGTCATGTCAGAACAATTGTCAACACTTCTGTTACGGCCAACTGAAAATTTAAAATTGACAGGAGGTGTTGGGAGTGACAGTTGGTGTTTGGTTAGTTGGGTCCTCTGGAAAGGTCAACGGGAGAGTCTAGGAGAGTTAGTTGCGAACAGTCAGAGCAGGGAAGCGGTAGCAAGCCAGGACTGGACTAATTTTTGAATTCTATTAATTTTCTATTAAATTTCTATTAAAGTTCTACTAAAGTCTTTATGACATCATTGTACTCTATTTCTGAAAAACAATAAATTACAAGAACATCCAAATCCGTGGTGCAACAAAATCTTCAAAAATTAACTCAAAGTTGAACGATTAAGTCGGAACAAGCGTGTTGCAAAATGGCGCAGGCTAATTCGGGACAGAACGAGGCCTCGGCGAAATGCGTTATTTGCGCCGAGAGTGCTAGTGATCCGGATTGGGTGTGTTGTGATAAGTGCAACCGGTGGGCGCATTTTTCCTGTGCTGGTGTAGACCAGAGTATCAAAGAGCGCTGCTGGTTTTGTGCAGTTTGTGTGTCCCATGGTTCCCTGTGCGAAGCCGGAAAGCTTCCTTCCGCGGAAGGCGGATTTGAGGCGCAAGAAACTTTGCTGGAAGAGCAATTGCGCATCAAAAAGGAGCAACTGGTTCGTCAGGCTCAGTTAGAGCAAAGGAGGATGGAGGTCGAGTTCGAACTGCAAAAGCTGGAGCTTGATATAAAGCAAGAATTGCGTCGCAAAAAAATCCGGCTTGACAAAGAGCTTGAAGAACGGTGTGCCGCTTCCGAGAATGCGTTTCTGTTTTCGACCGCAACTCAAGACAACAAAAGAGGCGTTTCGACTGGAATGGAAGATTCCAGAGAAAGCGAAGCGTTGTCATCAAAAACGCGATCTAACATGTTCGGCGTGTTAGAAAAACAAGACATTGTTTCCGAGAAAAGCCTTCCATCTAACGACCATGCTTCGGCGCGATGTGTGTGTGAGAGTGGAAAGAAGAACAATGAGCTCTTGTGTGAGACGAATCCTAGTGTGAGTGTCAACGTTAGTGATCCTGAGAGGATAAAGGACTGTGTGAGTTACAAACTAACACAAGAACAGATAGCTACGAGAAAAATAGTGAAGAGTGGTTTGCCGAAATTCAATGGAGAAGCTGAAGTCTGGCCATTTTTTATCAAAAGTTTCGAACAAACAACTGCTGCTTGCGGATTTTCAAATCTTGAGAATCTTGAACGACTACGTGATTGTTTGTCGGGTGAAGCGCTGGAAGCCGTGAGAGGTGTGTTGTTGCTGCCTGAGTCCGTACCACGTGTTATCGAAGATTTGCGGAACCTGTTTGGACAACCGGAAAGGCTGTTGGGTGCGTTGCTAGCCAAGATTCGCCGAACTCCGGCGCCGACAACAGCGGATCTTTCATTATTTGTCACCTTTAGTGTTCGAGTGAAACAACTAGCCGATCATCTCGAAGCAAGCGGGTTAAGTGAACATCTTGGAAATCCTATCCTGGTACAGGAACTGGCAGATAAGTTACCACACGATTACTTGATGGAATGGGTAGAGTACAAAGATAACAATCAAGGATATGCACTAACCAAATTTGCGGCATTCATTTCAGTAATAGGAAGAAAAGCATCCAAAGCCGTGGCTAGTAAGTCGCTTCAGCAAACAGCACGGAAACCAAACGCAACCACCAAGACATATACGATGGTTCATGATGTAGCCAAACCCACGTATGGTTTAATAAAGAGACTCTGTTTTGCGTGTGGTAAGCCTGGTCATTACGTAAAGGCGTGCCGGAAATTTCAAGAGATGAAATTGCCAGACCGTGTGAGTCTAGCTAAGGAAAAGCAGCTTTGCCATCGATGTCTAATACCTCACGGAACCAAGTTGTGCGTTAACAAGAAACCGTGTAATATCGACGGATGCGTTGAAATGCATAACTCGTTGCTTCACAATCCGAAAAAGGCGATCGATACATCGACAGCTCGCATCCACAGTCACAATGATGAATCTCTAAACTCAATCCTGTTCCGCATGATTCCAGTACAGATTAAAGGGAAATTTGGCGACCTTAACACCCTGGCTCTCATAGATGAGGGATCGTCCGTTACGCTAGTTGATCAACATGTGACTGATCTACTGGGTATAGTAGGAGATCCAGAACCGCTAGTTCTATCATGGACACAAGATGTTAGCCGTTCCGAAAACCTGTCGCAGAGAGTCGAACTGCAAATGACAACGGACGGTCATCAAAGATTCTGCTTAGAGAACGTTCGAACGGTGTCGGAACTCTTGTTACCGAACCAACAACTAAAAGTTGCAGAACTACTGGCAAAATATCCGTATCTGAAAGGGATACCTTTGAAGGATTACTGCGGTATGAAAGCAACCGTATTGATTGGTCTAGATAACGTCGACTTAATAGCTCCAATTGAATCTCGTGTTGGATCGAAGAACGAACCTATAGGAGTGCGTTCGAAAATAGGTTGGACAGTATATGGGCCTCAAAAACCGAAGACCAACATTCATGCTTACCTAAACCTCCACAATAGTGAGCCGAGTAATCAAGAAATCCATGAAATGATAAAGAGACTATATGTAGAAGAAGAACACGGAAACACTCGGTATTCGGCTCCCGAATCAGATGAAATTAAACGAGCCAAGATGATACTCGAAAACACGACTAGGCGTGTAAATGGTCGATTCGAGACAGGGCTATTGTGGAGAAGAGATGTGTGCACACTACCGGATAGTCATGACATGGCCACAAAGCGAATGCATTCACTAACTCGGAAACTGGAAAAGAATGATGTTCTCAGAGAAAAAACGTCTCAACTAGTTGAACATTATGTCAAGAAAGGTTATGCTCATGCGTTAACAGAAAGCGATGAGGCAGTACTTCATAATGTGTGGTATCTTCCCTTGGGAGTAGTGACTAATCCAAGAAAACCAGGGAAACTGCGACTTGTTTGGGATGCCGCAGCAAAGGTAAACGGCATCTCGCTAAACACAGAACTCCTAAAAGGCCCTGATATGTTAGTCCCGTTGATTAAGATCATCTGCTTGTTTCGAGAACGTCCAGTGGCCTTCGGAGGGGACATTGAAGAAATGTATCACCAGATACAAATTCGCGCAGAGGACAAGCAGGCTCAAAGGTTTCTGTTCAGAAGCAAATCTAGTGAGGCAATCCAAACCTATGTCATGGATGTTGCCACCTTCGGAGCTACCTGCTCGCCCACATCAGCGCAGTACGTGAAAAATATGAATGCAAAGGAATTTGCAAATGAGTATCCAGAAGCATCTGCAGCAATAATCGAGAAGCATTATGTAGACGATTATTTTGACAGTACGGATACAGTAGCAGAAGCTATAAAACGTGCAAAAGAGGTGCGTCGTATACACTCTATGGGCGGCTTCAACATTAGAGGTTGGGTTTCAAACTCTCCAGAGTTCATGAAAGCACTGAATCCAGAGAAGGTTATCGAATCGGGAACTGTTAACTTCAGCAACATAGAAGAAGCAGAATTTGAACGCGTTTTGGGCGTCTCATGGCAGCCTGATAAAGACTGGTTAGTGTTTACAACATCAAAGATGGATCTTTTGCGGAGTCTAGGAAACGAACACCGACCAACTAAAAGAATGGTTCTCCCAAGCAGCCTAAAGCAGCATGAGGCGCTGCATTATAGCTATATTTGCTTCACATGCTACTTTTAACGCTAAAGTTTCGCAGAGCGCTATTTTAGCGATATTGTAGCGATTTTCGCTGCTGTAAAAGTTATGCTGCAAGAAACCTCTCATGCAGCGCTCTTATAGCCAATTGTAAGCCAATGTCGTGAAGTCAAACAGTTTCGCTGCAAACAACCTCTCCTGCAGCGGTTTTGCAGCGATTCACGTTGACTGAAAAAATTTCGCTGCAAGCAACCTCTCCTGCAGCGGTTTTGCAGCGATTCACGTTGACTGAAAAAGTTTCGCTGCAAGCAACCTCTTTTGCAGCGGTTTTGCAGCGATTTTGCGGCAAATCGCCATAATGTAAACATTTTCTGCTCACAGTATAAGTTTAAATATAGGTGTGTGTATGTCATTTGCAATCTATATTTTGGTACGTGAGGTTTGTTTTTGGAGAATTTAGTTGTGATAAAGCAAACATAGTGAAATGAATGCAAAAAGGTTGCGGAAGTCTGGTGTGTTATACCGAAAAAGTGATGTGTATATGAAAAAAAGGACCTCAAACGAGGAGGCACCACAAATTCCAACTGTAAGCATCGAGGAGCCCGGAAACAGAACCTTGGCAGAAACAAAACCATATCGAAATAGTGAAGCAAATTGTCACGTTCCTAATGAAATACCAGCAAACGAATCAGGAAGTGATGAGGAGGAAAGCAGCATGTCAACGGAACATCCAAATTTTAAGGACATGGACATAAAAACATGTTTAAGGTACTGGGCAAAACCTTTGCAAAACCATGCCATGCAGAAATATCAGGAACAATCCTGTCAAACAGGCTCATTGCCGATATAAACTAACACACATACACACATTCTTCAGTCAACTGATTCACTTACACAAATAAAAATGCTAACTGCACGCACACATTTAAACTATCCAAGCAACCTAAAGCAACATGCAGCGCTACTTAGCGATAAAAAGAGCGCTTCAATACATGCGCTGCATATTGCCGAAATGTAGCGCTCTTGCAGCTAATCTGTAAAGCTTTACGATAGCTGCCGCTGTTTCCCGGATTGGCTGCATGAGCGCTACATTTCGGCAACGAGGCAGCGCTGCATTTCGACTGTTTCGCTTCGCTCTCGAACATCGTATTGAAGCGCTCTTTTTATCGCTAATGTTGCTTTAGGTTGCTTGGGCTCAGCTTCACGATGGCACAGTTTGACCCAGCTGGTTACCTGTCTCCGATAACTATAAAAGGAAAAATGTTGCTTCAGGACATTTGGAGATCGGGTTGCAATTGGGATGATGAGATCAATGACGAATGCTTCGAGAAATGGCTGCAATGGACAAAAATGATGCAGAATGTTGGATCCTTCAAATTGGAACGAAGTTACTTCGGTACCGCACCAAGTTATGAGATTGAGGACATTCAATTACATGTGTTCTCCGATGCGGGAGAAAACGCGTACGGAAGTGTAGCGTATTTCCGAGCGAAAGTGCGAGGCAAAGTAAAATGCTCGCTAATAATGAGCCGAACAAAGGTGGCACCGCTGAAGCTGCTATCAATTCCGAGAATGGAGTTGTCTGCAGCAGTGCTAGGCGCAAGGCTAGCGAAGACCGTACAAGAAATGCACAGCTTCACCATTAGTCAGACTTACTTTTGGATTGACTCCAATGTAGTACTATCGTGGCTTCAGTCTGACCAACGAAAATTTAAACAGTTTGTTGGATTTCGAATCGGAGAAATTCTGGAGCTAGCAAAAAACAGTGTATGGAACTGGGTCCCATCTGGTATGAACATTGCTGATTGTCTTACTAAATGGGGTAAGGATCCTGAGTTACATCCTTCCAGTACTTGGATACGTGGACCTGATTTTCTGTACCAAGAGGAAATAATGTGGCCAAAGAAGAAGTTGCCTCCGGCAAATACAGTGGAAGAACTCAGAGGCCATCTATTGCTACATCACGTAAAGACTATACAACCGGTGATCGACTGCACGCGTGTATCGAAGTGGAAAATTCTCATTAGAACCATAGCAACGGTACTTCGTTTCGTTTCGAATTGCAAGCGCAAGGCCAACGGTTTGGCCATAGAACCGCTTAGGACTAAGCGTGGTAATATGCAGCGTGTACCGTTGACTCAAGAAGAATACGAAAAAGCTTAACGCATCCTGATTAAACAAGCGCAAACGGAAATGTTTGGCGAAGAGCTAAAGGTACTAAAGAGAAATGTAGATCTTCCTGTAGATGAATGGAAAGCCATTGAGAAGTGCAGTCCACTGTATAGAACAGTACCACTTCTTGACGAAGATAACATCATCAGAATGGAGGGACGGTTGACGAATGCTGAATTTCTTGCCTTCAACGTGCGCTTCCCGATCGTTTTGCCAAACAATCATCGTATTACGTGGATGATCGTTCAGTATTATCATGAAAAATGTGGACATAGATATCGGCAAACGGTCAAGAACGAATTGCGACAGCAATTTTACATTCCCCATGCAGATGCAGTTGTTAGAAAGGTGGCAGCATCCTGTATGTGGTGCAAGGTTAACAAGTGTAGGCCGCGAAATCCACGAATGGCGCCATTACCCATCCAACGCTTGACTCCATATATACGACCCTTTTCGTTCGTAGGTGTCGACTACTTGGGACCACTCAGTGTAACAGTCGGACGTAGAACTGAGAAAAGGTGGATCGCGGTATTCACGTGTTTGGTTGTTCGGGCCATCCATTTGGAGGTGACACATGGTCTACCCAAGCAACCTAAAGCAACATGCAGCGCTACTTAGCGATAAAAAGAGCGCTTCAATACGATGTACGAGAGCGAAGCGAAACAGTCGAAATGCAGCGCTGCCTCGTTGCCGAAATGTAGCGCTCATGCAGCCAATCCGTGAAACAGCGGCAGCTATCGTAAAGCTTTACAGATTAGCTGCAAGAGCGCTACATTTCGGCAATATGCAGCGCATGTATTGAAGCGCTCTTTTTATCGCTAAGTAGCGCTGCATGTTGCTTTAGGTTGCTTGGATAGTTTAAATGTGTGCGTGCAGTTAGCATTTTTATTTGTGTAAGTGAATCAGTTGACTGAAGAATGTGTGTATGTGTGTTAGTTTATATCGGCAATGAGCCTGTTTGACAGGATTGTTCCTGATATTTCTGCATGGCATGGTTTTGCAAAGGTATACTGTTGTGGAGCATTTGTTTTAATTGCCCAGTACCTTAAACATGTTTTTATGTCCATGTCCTTAAAATTTGGATGTTCCGTTGACATGCTGCTTTCCTCCTCATCACTTCCTGATTCGTTTGCTGGTATTTCATTAGCAAAGTGACAATTTGCTTCACTATTTCGATATGGTTTTGTTTCTGCCAAGGTTCTGTTTCCGGGCTCCTCGATGCTTACAGTTGGAATTTGTGGTGCCTCCTCGTTTGAGGTCCTTTTTTTCATATACACATCTCTTTTTCGGTATAACACACCAGACTTCCGCAACCTTTTTGCATTCATTTTACTATGTTTGCTTTATCACAACTAAATTCTCCAAGAACAAACCTCACGTACCAAAATATAGATTGCAAATGACATACACACACCTATATTTAAACTTATACTGTGAGCAGAAAATGTTTCCATTAAGGCGATTTGCCGCAAAATCGCTGCAAAACCGCTGCAAAAGAGGTTGCTTGCAGCGAAACTTTTTCAGTCAACGTGAATCGCTGCAAAACCGCTGCAGGAGAGGTTGTTTGCAGCGAAACTGTTTGATTTCACGACATTGGCTTACAATTGGCTATAAGAGCGCTGCATGAGAGGTTTCTTGCAGCATAACTTTTACAGCAGCGAAAATCGCTACAATATCGCTAAAATAGCGCTCTGCGAAACTTTAGCGTTAAAAGTAGCATGTGAAGCAAATATAGCTATAATGCAGCGCCTCATGCTGCTTTAGGCTGCTTGGGTAACCACTCAATCCTGCCTAATGGCCATTCATCGCTTCGTCGGACGTCGAGGTTGGCCTCTTGAATTTTTTTCTGACAATGGAACTAATTTCCGAGGCGCCAGCGAGGAAGTAATAAGGACCATGAGAGAAATTGGAAACGACTGTGCAGATCAACTAACCGATGTTACAACAAAGTGGAACTTTAACCCACCTGGTACACCCCATATGGGCGGTGTTTGGGAACGACTAGTTCGTTCTGTGAAGGAAGCTCTTTCGGTAATCAACGATGGGAAACGTCTAACTGACGAGATACTTCAGACATCGATAGTCGAAGCGGAAGATATGATAAACTCTAGACCGCTCACCAGTGTATCATCAGACGTAGATGAAGCCGAAGCACTCACTCCAAACAGCTTTCTCAGAGGGGAGTCACTCAATCAACCGACCAGACCGGCGTATCCTACCGACGAAAAGGCAGCCCTACGAGACACCTTTCAGCGATCTCAACAGATATGTGACAGGATGTGGCAACGCTGGATCAAAGAATACGTGCCGTTATTGAATTCACGTACAAAGTGGCACGAAGACACGCGAGCTCTTCAAGCTGGGGACTTGGTATATATAGTGGACGGAAAAAATAGGAAGGGTTGGATCCGAGGCGTCGTAGAAGAGCCAATTGTTTCGCCAGACGGGCGCGTGCGTAGTGCGTGGGTTAGAACCAAGTATAAAACGTATAAACGAGCAGTAGTTAATTTGGCCGTCTTAGAGATTGATTAGTAACCTAACGTATAAACCGAGATAGGTTACGGGCCGGGGTATGTTACGGCCAACTGAAAATTTAAAATTGACAGGAGGTGTTGGGAGTGACAGTTGGTGTTTGGTTAGTTGGGTCCTCTGGAAAGGTCAACGGGAGAGTCTAGGAGAGTTAGTTGCGAACAGTCAGAGCAGGGAAGCGGTAGCAAGCCAGGACTGGACTAATTTTTGAATTCTATTAATTTTCTATTAAATTTCTATTAAAGTTCTACTAAAGTCTTTATGACATCATTGTACTCTATTTCTGAAAAACAATAAATTACAAGAACATCCAAATCCGTGGTGCAACAACTTCCTTTGATATAAACCGTGTGTTTCTGTGTTTCAGGCAATCAATAGTGTTTTTGAGGCTAATATTAGCTATCTTTTAGCTATTTGAAACGTAAGTAGCCGTAAATATTGTTAAGCGAGTATAATCTGATTATGATTCCTTCGATTTTCAGTGATAGGAATGGATTACGCTGCAAAAATAAGGAGAACCGGTATGCTGTACAGGCGTCGTACTAGAGTGGAGAAAAGCTTTCAGTACAAGAAGGGAGAACGAACCTTTGCGAACATCGATCTGGCAACAGGTAAGATTACTTTGCACTTTCCAACGGGAAAATACTGTAAAACTAGGATCTTTTTACTTTAGAAATACACACTAATGCAATATGTTTTCACTTAATTTCCTTTTTTGAGGTGCAGCTCTTTGATTTATTCTTCGCTGTATGGTTATTCCGGCACCAAAGGATGGACAAAGCAACAATTTCTGCGAATCTTTGCACTTGTATGTTCAACCAAAATATTATCTCCGAACCAATCCATGCAACAGAAAGAGAATGCAAATCCTGTTGCCTCTTTCTCTCACTCGAGCAGAACGAAGAATAAAATTAAAACGAACAGTATTTAACGAGTCTGAAATGTTTCATTTATTTATGAGAAATATTTCACAAGAACCTAAATATCGTTTCGGAAATATTTCAGACGTTACTGAAACGGTTTCAAAGCGTAACGCATTTAATTTTCACGTAACGCTTCCTCAAATTTTCGTAACGAGTCTTATAATTGCTGCTGCTTGTCCTCATTTATGTAATCAATTACGACTCCTTATATCGGTCTTTCAATGGTCGTATTTCAGTTTTTGGCTATGTGGGAGAAAACCAAGTGCGCGAGTTAACGCACGTCGCCACAACCTTTCCACCGGATGTACCCTTTCCTATGATATCTACCCGAGGAATACATTATGCTACAGATACATAAACATCCGTTCAGCTGCAAGACATGAACATCATCCAGGTATCAACATTCTACACTCTCACTCCAGGTCCTTCACGCCCACATCCATGCCAGCATACCGTTGTAAAACAATTTACCAACCATCGCCATGCACCTTTACCTGGTCATCTGTACCCTGGCTATTCGGACATATACATCCCTAGACCCGTATTGGAATTCCCTGATAAACCGTCGTACATCAGGTACTCTAACCCACCATCAAGCAAGCAACAACGAATCCTTAACCCTTCCATCCTGCTTCCTCAAATTGTGAAATAGAAATAGTTTATTAGATTTAAGGACGAAATTTAGAAATATATTCTCAGCCTAAGCGCCTTAAAAGAAAGAAAGCTTTCGTTTCTCTTAAACTTCTTTACGATCCGAAGTGATAGTTTCGCTAACTCGCGTCATTCTGAACTCCCAACTTCGGACCAGTGTGCGCATGGTCCATCAAATAAACTGGCACCAATAAAAGGAGTCTCAATGTGCAGGCAGCGAAGAAAGGAAACAATAGAAATGTATCCTGGTGTACATTCAACAACTAACGACACTTGATTAAAATTTTGACTTTGATAGTTAACTGAGAGAAATCGTCAACAACGGCATTTAGAATTTACAACAGAGCTCAACACGGATCGTTCATCATCCGACTTCAGTCCCGTTTCACTAGATATCCGTTATCCTTTTGGTCCTAATTAGTCGCCTCGTTCCATCACTCCCAAATAACATTTTAAGTTTTATCATGATTTTGACGATGTTGCTATTTTCATGTCCTTAAGTCTTATTTTGAGACATGCAATTCTTGTAGCCCCTAATAAAACCATATCAAAGCACTGTTAAGACAAAAAGATCCATCCACACAACGTTGTTAATACCATTTCTTAAAACCTTCTCTAGGGAGAGAAATTTTATTCTACGTAGGGAGAACTCTGCTCTCATTTTTTCTTGGGAGACGGTTTGGCCTCATATTTACCTCTCATTTTATTTCTCAATAATATTCATCTTTGATCTTTGATAATATTCATGTTACTGCGGGAACAAAAGTTCGGATTGATGGATCCGCCGCCGTAGGTTGACCACGCGAAGATTGGCCTACCCTGAAACTCTCGTGCAAGTCTTGTTCACCTTTCAGATCAGCTCGGATCGGACGTTAGGCTTCGTAACTGAGTTTCCCAGGGTGAGTTTCTAACGGTGGACCACTGCCTTCACTACCAGAAGTGAAGGCGCTCGGAATTGGTCGGGTCGGACACTAGCCTGTTGTTCTGAATAATCAGAGTAAGTATCTAGTGTGGACCTCCATTCAATTCGATTGCCAACCCAGCGACTTGAAGATACCGTGGTTAGGTTTGATTTCTCGTGCTTATATATTAACAATGTGTCTTGAGATTTGAAAGCGAAAGCGAGATGTTGCGAACGCGAACAAAACTCATGAATGAGCATGCTAGAATCCGAAGGGGGTTAATCATAACAATTGAGAAAACCGCGAAATCAGTCGAAATGTTAAGAACGCGAACAGAACTCATGAATGAGCATGCCAGCGCTCAAAGGGGGAACAAAAACATAACAATTGAAAGATACGTGAGGTCATAAGTAAACAACGTCCGGAGACCCGTTCGAAAAGCGTATAAACAATAAGAGCCCTCACCGTTGATACTGTAAACAAATACAATCGACTATACGACAATTATCGCAAATAAGCAGACGCAATACGACCGTCGACGGGCGTGTATACCCTCACAAAGCAAGATATGCTAAAGTAAGAAGAATGATTCGATCTTTCAACATAAGATTGCTAACGTAAGGAGAATGATTCTATCGTTCATCTCGTTTTCGCCTTCAAATCCCAAGACACATTATTAGTATATAAGCAGGAGAAATTGCCAATAAACTTGACTTGCACTTTAAACCTCAACCGGTGCTTTTCGAGTCGCTGGGTTGGCAATCGAATTGAATGGAGGTCCACATTAAGAACTTATTCTGATTTATCAGAACAAAAGCCTAACTGTCCGACCCGAACAATTCCGAGCGCCTTCACTTCTACGGTTTTCCGTCTAGCAAGGTCCACCATTAGAAACTAGCTCCGGAATTCCAGAGCCAAGCCTAACGTCCGATTTGGCTACGACGGTCCGAAACTAGCGCGAGAGTTTCATGGTAGGCCAATCTTCGCGTGGTCTACCTACGGCGGCGGACCAAGCAGTCCGAACTTTGTTCCCGCAGCAACACGAGATGAACGATAGAATCATTCTCCTTACGTTGGCAAATCTTATGTTGAAAGATCGAATAATTCTTCTTTCGTTAGCATATCTTGCATTGTGAGAGTGTATTGTCTTATGGTATCAGCTTTTTTGCAATAATTATTTCTTAACCGTATCGTTGATCGTATTTGTTTATCATATCAAACCGGGATGTCTCTTATTGTTTATGCGCCTTTCGAACGGGTCTCCGGACGTTGTTTACTTATGAGCTCGCGGTTTTGTCAACTGTTATGATTTACACCCTCACCTTGGTTGCTAGCATGCTCATGAGTTCTGTTCGCGTTTTTATCATTTCGACCGATTTCGCGGTTTTCTCAATTGTTATGATTAACCACCCTTTGGGTGCTAGCTCGTTCATGCTCATTCATGAATTCTTTTCGCGTTCGTAACAATTCATCTTAATATTCATCGGTTCTTGCCGGTGGCTGGCCGGGCCACTAATCTCAGTTTTGGTTTGCGAGCAATTAAATCGTTTGCATGTGTGCAGAAACTGATGTTATGAAAATTTTATCGATGAAATGTGGCATGATACCTTTTTTTTGTTTTATTTATTTATTTTTTTTTAACGGGGAGGGAATCTTCAAAAGACGAACACGTAAGAGGAGGGTGGATACGGTTGCCATAAGCGTTTGTAAACCACCGTCCATCCGATAAACAGTGCGGGATTCACCAGGTCCGCTAATTCCGGGGGAAGGAATTAGCGTCCTGGCGCGACCTCGCTAAACCACTCCTCGACCTGATCCAACCCTGCCGATGCGCTGAGATGCGTATTACTCCTTGCAGGGGCGTGTGTGCTATGCACCCTTGACGTCGATCCTCTGCTGCTGCCTTCGCTGCTTCTGCTGCTGCTTCGACGTCTTCTTGTTGGCTTTGCTGCTTCATCTAAAAGAAAGAATAATGGGAAGAAATAGACATAAAAAGTTCTTGGGATGCTGCATCGCCAAACAGCATCTACAATGTTTTGCGAGGTTATCGCCGTCGTTGTCGTCGCCTTCGCCGTGCCGTCGGTGGGCTCACTTCGTTCCACAACTGTTGCAGTGTCTTGAAGATTGCCCTGGCGGTTGTGCGTACTGCGTCCCAAGTTTCCTTGTCGGCGCACATCTCTGCCACAAGGTTCTTCATGGTGAGCGCTGGCAACACCAGTGGACAGCCGGCGCAGAGCAGCAGAGTTCGCCAGGTTTGAAGACAAGGAGGCTGATCCCGAACATCAGTTCATGGGTTGGCCGCAAGCACGGGGAAATAGATTTCTATCTTACCCAAGTCCTAACGGGACACGGCTTCCTGCGGAGCTACTTCGTCAACAAAGGTATCCTGGAGGGCTCGCCTAACTGTCCGGTATGTGAGCATGACGTGGAAGATGTCGACCACGTGATGTTCCATTGTCCACGGTTCGCCCGAGCACAACACGAGATGCAGCAACAGAGCCACACCCGCTTGACGATGGACAACCTTGCCACGGAAATGTGTGCCAGCCGCAGCACATGGGAAGCAGTCCGGACGGCCGCACGGACAATCTTCAAAAGCCTCCAAGTGAGGTGGAATGAGGAGAGTCCGCCGACGGCCAGAAGACGACGGCAGCAGCGACGGAGGAACGCGGATCAACGGGGGCAGCAATAGCGGCCCCCCGCCACCAACAACACCAGGACAACGGAAAACAGAAGCAGCAGCGGTAGCGACGAGTAACCAGAGCAGCAGCAGGAGCTAGGACCCACCCGAGAGTGGCGGCCACGGACGGGTGGATTCGGAACAACAGCAGCAGACGGAAGACACGAAGCGGCAGCAGCAGCGAGGACAACCAGGAAGGACGACGCAGCAGTGCGCAACAGCAAGGGTGCTACGCACACACGACCCCGCAGGGAGTACTACGCACATCAGCGCATCGGCAGGGTTCGGATCAGGTCGAGGAGTGGTTTAGTGCGGTCGCATCGGTTGCTTGACTCGCTTCACGGGTCAAGCTTCATGATGAATCCCACATAACCCACCTCGAGGGGCGGTGTCTAGCCGCGATATGCCCCTCTAGGTGGGTACCTTTTGAAGGTTCCCTCCCCGTTAACAAAAAAAAAAAAAAAAAGGTTCTTCATGGTGAGCCGGGTTCGACTACGCTGTTGCGTTTCTTGCTGTATTCGGGCGAATCGGGGACATGAGAATAGTACATGGCTCACGTCCTCCACGGCGTTGGTGCAAACTGGGCAGTTAGGTGACCCGTCCAGGATGGCTTTCTCGACGAAGTAGCTACGGAGAAATCCATGCCCCGTAAGGAGCTGGGTTAGTAAGAAGTCCACTTCCCCGTGCTTACGGCTTAGCCAGACGGAAATGTCCAGTGTCAGCCTCCTTCTCTTCATTCCTGGAGCTGTGGGTTGCGTCCCTGCCTCTGTCCATTGTTGCTGCCAACGCCTTAGCGTTTCCTCGTGTTGCCGTTTCCTGATGTTCGCAGACGTTCCACGCGTCGATTTGAATTCGCCGTGGCAGCGAATGTCCTCGTCTGTCAGGAGCACGAGCGGGATGGTGCCGGCGACAACACATGCCGCATCGTTTGAGACCTTCTGGAAAGCGCTAGCCACCCGGAGTACTCCCGTGCGATGCGTTTGTCGGATGATGCTATTGGCGACGTTCACCAGTGGTTTCCTTCTGCTGCTCCTAGGACCACGCTTGTTCGGCATCAGAGCGGTCAAGACGTTAGTGATCTGTGTCGCCTTGTTGCAGCCCGCTTCTAAATGCCGGCTGTGGTGCTGTTTACGGCAGAGCTCGACCCCCAGGTATTTCAGTGACTCCGTCGAGGTGATCGAGTGACCTCCCGTCTGTAGCTGTCCTGTGTCTGTAGCTGCGGGATGTGGTGGGTGCAGAAGATCATGAATCCAGTCTTTTGATGGGCTAGTTCCAATCCGACTCCTGTCATCCATCTCTCGATCCTCTCTAAGTTCGCTGTAGCCTGTGTACTGATCTGTTCCGTTGTCCTTCCCAGCAGGGTAAATGCCACGTCGTCCGCGAAACCAGATACTGTCCTCGACACTATTCCTTCATCGGTCTCGTAGTGCAGCGTCCGTCCTACGAAGTAGTGTCGCAGCATGGCCAATAAATACTTCGGGGTGTCCTTTCGATGCCACGCCGCGCCGATCGCCGTCCAGTTTGCCGTGTTGAAGGCATTTCTTACGTCGATCGTCACCATCGCACAGAGTCGGTCACCCTTCCGCTTCTTGTACAGCGCGACCTTCCCGTTGTTTAGCACCCTGGTGATTGCATCCATTGTTGAGCGCCCTTTGCGGAATCCGTACTGAGCATCAGCGAAGCCTCCCGTCGATTCCAAGTGGGCTGTTAATCTTCGCTGTATCAATCGCTCCAGTACCTTACCAAGGACACTCAACAAACAGATCGGCCGATAAGAATAGGGCTCACCAGGAGGCTTCCCGGCCTTAGAGAACAGCACCAATCGTTGCCTTTTCCATTCGTCTGGGAATATGCCGGCATCGAGGTAGTGTTGAAATGTTCTCTTGAAGACTGCTGGGAAGGCCGCCATTGCCGTGGACACTGCTACGTTCGTAATGTTGTCGTCGCCCGGCGCTCGTCCTGGGTTGAGCGATTTGGCTATCCCGACTAGTTCGTCGTCCGTCACTGGTTCCTGGTTCGTTGCGTCGTCTTGTTGTCCAACTTCCGGCCAGTCCATGAGTGGTCGGTCCGGGAAGAGGTGATCCTGGCCTTCGAGCCCTTCGAGGAAGTCCTGGCTTTCGAGCCAACACGAAGACCCTTTGTTCATTTTTTTAAAGATAATAAACACAACGTAGGGTGAAAAGTGAACAAGTGAACATAGTTATTTTTGGACAGAACACATGCCTTAGCTGAGAATTTACCCTTCCTGATTGCCGACATGCTCGTTGCCCGAAGGAGTGTCCGACTGCGTCGGAACCCTTGCAGACAAGGCATTTCCGTTCTTTGGTGCATGGCCCCTGGTGCGCATCGATGACACTTTGCCGATCGGTCCTTGCCCCGACACGTTATCGCGATGTGGCCGTATTCATAGCACCTGAAGCACTGACGTCTCCGCTCCACCATTCAAATGTGGCATGATACCTTCAAATATGAAAAGCGCCCTAATAATATTGCAAATAAATGTCGACATTTTCTTTTGGAAATTATTTAGCACTCTTTATACGCCCTAAAATCGTTCCAAAACCATTATGTATGCGTGCACTGTATTTCCCATGATTAATAATAGTTTATTTAAATTGAAAATCATCAATTTCGCATGCCCATACATGAAATTGTTAATCAAAAATCAGTATGGCTCTAAATAAAACATGAAGATTATGCGAATAATGAAAGATTCCATTGATTTAAGTGCAAAAGTTCTTCATTATGGACACCTTCTTTGGATTAAAAAAATTATATTGTCACAACCTATTTAACCGCTAACAAATCGTAACTATTCAAAATATGGAATATATAGGAAATTCAATGTAATTTTCCATTAAAAGTATGTGAGGCATTTTTTTATCAGTACTTGCGTTGATACAACTTTACTAAAGGCACAAACACCTCAAAAAGCATACAAAGGGTGTTCATAGATGTAATTAGGAACCTAACAGGTGGGCTGATAATTGTTTGGCCTAACACATATATCGCGCTAAAAGATTTTTATCCATATCATATTTCGTTTGTACCAACCTTCAAACGAATTCTGTCCAAATTTGACAGCACTCGAGCCGTATCCTAATGTGCTAGAGTACTTTGTATGACGCAACTTTGGTGTTTTGAGTAATCATGGAAAAGAAGGAATTTCGCGTGATGATAAAATATTATTTTTTGAAGGGGAAACATATAGTTAAAACCAAAAATTGACTTAATGAAGAGTCTTTGGACACTGTTCCACTAAAATCAACCATAAAATATTGGTATAATAAATTTAAAAGTGGTGAAATGAGCACTGAAGATGGTGAACACAGTGGACGCCCAAAAGAGGTGGTTACTGACGAAAACATTAAAACAATTCACAAAATTATTAAAAGCAACCGTAATGTGAAGTTGATCCAGATAGCTGACACCTTAAAGATGTCTAAGGAACGTGTTGGACATATCGTTCACGAGTATTTGGATATGAGAAAGCTTTGTGCAAAATGGCTGCCGCGCGAACTCACATTTGACCACAAACAACAACCCCTTTGATGGTTCGGAGCAGTGTTTGGAGCTGTTTGAGTGAAATAAATCCGAGTTTTTGCGTCAATATGTGTCCATGGATGAGTCTTGGCTTCTCCACTTCACTCCAAAGTGCAATAGACAGTCATCCGAGTGGACTAGACGCGATGCACTTGCTCCAAAGCAGGGAAAACGCAACAATCAGCTGGCAAGGTTATGGCCCCAGTTTTTTTGGGATTCGCAAGGAATAATCTTCATCGACTATCTCGAGAAAGTAAAGACCATTAACAGCGACTACTAAATCAAGTAATTAGAGTGTTTGAAGGACGCAATCGCCAAAAAACGGCCACATTTGAAGAAAAAAAAAATTGTTTCATAAAAACAACGCACCGTGCCACAAATCAGTAAAAACAATGACAAAAATTCATGAATTAGGCCACGAGATGCTCCGTCACCCACCGTATTTCGTATATCTGGCTCCCACTGACTAACTCCATTTCACAGATCCCAAAAGGATGTCCTCTGAGAAGAAATTTTCGTTGGATAAAGAGGTTGTAGAGTTCACTTCTTTATTCCGTTTTAGTCCGTCGCTCAAGCGCGTCTGCCTTTCGATTCCAAACCCAGTCCTGAGCCATCCTGTCACTCACAAGTTCTCATCGTGCTTAACCGCACCGCTCTCTCTCAGGTTCTCACAACTCTCATCCCTACATCCCTTTTCTCGTCCAAATAAAAAAATAGAAAAAAAAATCATCTACTGGTACCTCGCAGGAAGTTTACATATTCGTTTTGGTCTGATTTTGTTTCCATTATCTGAAACAGCTACCGTTCCTTTTCTTTTACTATTTTGTACAATTGTTTTTGCTTGTATCTTCTTAATGTGTGCAACCGGTCGACGGTATTGCACTCCTTGGTCATTGATTACTATTGTATCATTTCCTTCCTTTTTTACTACTTCATAGAACTCCCTCGACCACCTTGGTTCCAACTTTCCCAGTTCATAATTCCGTATTCTTACTTTATCTCCTACTAGAATTTCAGAAACTTTCGACCCACGTCTCTTATCGGCGTAAATTTTCCCTTTCATTTTATGTATTGCATCCGTATATTTAGTACTTTCATCTATAATCCAGCTAGGATCTGTCTTTAGTGAGGGGAGAAGGTCCTTTACTGGTCTTCCAGTCAGTAATTCTAATGGGGCTTTTCCAGTTGTCGTATGTGGTGTTAAGTTGTACATGTGCT
The DNA here is from genome assembly GCF_943734755.1 of Anopheles moucheti. Lineage (NCBI taxonomy): Eukaryota > Metazoa > Arthropoda > Insecta > Diptera > Culicidae > Anopheles > Anopheles moucheti. The sequence goes on from NC_069142.1 coordinate 16,800,084, forward strand.
CATGCTCCTTGATTGCCACTCTCCAGTCTGATTTTATGGCTTTGGCTATGCGTAATGCTCGCAGAATTCCCTGATTGTTCCTTTCTACTAACCCATTCATTTGGGGCCAATAGGGAATGGTATGTATCAATCTCACATTCTTTCGACTACAGTATGTTTTAAACTCCTCACTCGAAAATGGTGGACCGTTGTCACTTCTAATTGTTTCCGGGTACGATTGTTCTTTAAACACTGATTCTAGTGCCTCGATTGTTTTTGTTGCCGATGTGTTACTCATTTCTATAATTCTCATATATTTACTGTAATAGTCAACTATCACCATAAACGTTGCGCATTCTTTTGCAGAAAAGAAATCAATAGCAATATCCTGCCAAGCCCGTTCCGGCATTGTTTTTCTGATCATGGGTTCTGCCGGTCCCGAAGGCGCAACTAATGAACACCCCTCACATTCCTGCACGTAATTTTCTACATCGCGATCCATATACGGCCACCATAATCTTTCTCTGAGATTCCTCTTCATACTCACCACACCGAGATGGCCTCTGTGTGCTATTTGTAATGCTTGTCGCCGTAAACTATCCGGAAGAACTATTCTATCATTTCTAACAACTATTCCATCTATTATTCCTCATTCCTTCGAAAAAGCTTGAAAATGTGCCAAACATGGATCCCATGACTGATTGTTAATAGCCGTCATGACTTTGTTTAACACTTCGTCTTGAGCTGTGTCTTTTTTAATTTGCGGTAGAGTAATTGCGATATGCTCCGTATTATCATTAAATGGCTTGTCTCCAGGTACGGGACACAGTCGCGACAATATGTCAGATACATTAGTAGGCCCAGGAATATGTTTCACTTTGTATCTGTACGGAAGCAAGCGAAGAGCCCACCCTTCGGCTCTTGAACAAGCTCTTTTACCAGTCTGATGTTTGCCCTCAAAAATATATTGTAGAGTTTTGTGGTCAGTGAAGATGGTAAAATCTGTTCCAAATAGATAATAATAAAATTTCTCCACTGCCCATACTATAGCCAAAGCCTCACGTTGCGTCTGTGGATATATCCTTTCGGTTTTCGTTAGTCCTTTAGACGCAAAACTAATTATACGAGCTTCCCCTGACTTTGTCCGTTGTGCTAGGACCGCTCCTAAACCCACCGGAGATGCATCCGTATACAATTCAGTCTCATCTTCAGGATCAAAGAACCCTAGTCGTCTTACTGTATTACACAGTTCCTTTCTTAGTTCATCAAAAGCTGATTCTTCATCCTTACCAAATGTTTTAGTGTCGCCTCGTATAAATTTCCGTAATGGTTCCGATTTTGTCGATAAATCTGGAATAAATTGTCCAACAAAATTGATTAATCCTAAGAAACTCCTAACTTCTTCTTTTGTCTCTGGTTTCCTGAAATTTTTGATAGTTGTTATTTTCTCTTCAGATGGAGCTATTCCTTTCGCGCTAATATTGTATCCAAGAATCTCTAAGTTTGATGTTCCAAAAATACATTTATCTTTGTTGAGTGTGGCATTATTTTTATCTAAGGTTTCTAATACTTCTTGCAGACGACGATCATGCTGCTCCTTTGATTCTCCAGCGACTACTATATCATCGATATATATCACCTCCCCTTCAATTCCTATTAGCATTTGGCTCATAGTTCTTTGAAATATTTCCGGAGCACAATTTATGCCAAACATCAGTCTTTTGAATCGCATTAGTCCTTTGTTTGTCATAAAAGTCGTGATGTTCCTAGAATCCGGGTGCAATTCTATGTGATGGTATGCGGATGTGATGTCTAGTTTCGAAAAAATGCAAGATCCTCTCAACTTGTTAAGTAAAGTGTCTATGACTGGTAACGGGTAATGTTCTCGCTGAATAGCTTGATTAGGTCCACGCATATCAATACATATGCGAATATCATCCTTCCCTTTTGGTACTACTACCATCGGAGAAATCCAATCTACTGGCCCTTTTACATGCTCGATTATATCTGTATCTAACATTTCTTGGATTTTATATTCGACTCGTCTTTCCAGTGCTATCGGCACTCTTAAGTATGAAATCTTTTTTGGTACTATTCCGTTGTCAACCGACAATTTCACCTGAATTCCTGGGAATTTCGGGAAAGGTTTCTTGTTTTGATCAACTTGAAATACTTCTAAACCAACTTTTAATACACGCAAGGATTCTGCTGTTCTTTTGCTTAATAAACACTTCTCGCTTCCTTCCACCACGAAAAATTGTGCGTACACTTTAGGCTTGGTTTCATTAACTTTTACCCATGCCTCAAATTTTCCTAAAAGTTTCAGCGGTTGTTTAGTTGCATACGCAGTTATCCGGAGCTCGTTGTCTACTTCCTGGTGAGCGATTTCAGCTTTGTTGTGTTTCAGTTGATTCCATATTTCAGGTGTTACCGTATTAATAGCCGCTCCCGAGTCAATTAAGAACTTTACCGGAAAACAATCAATGAAACAAGTTATGATTCCCTCGTTACTCTGCTTTTCCTGGACATAACTTTTGGCAAAATGACCAATTGTTCCGCATTTATTGCAACGTGATTGCCGTGCAGAGCACTAGATGCTAGATGTCGCATGCTAGATGTCGCCATGATCCACAACGCGAACAAGTGTTTGGCCGTGATATTGTCATTCCCTCTCTTCGTACATAAGCAATTTGGGACTCCCCTTCATTCTCCCAACATTCTTCCGCTTTTGTTTCATTAGTACTTCCCGATTTATGGCATAATTAATCAAATCATCTATTTTCATGGTATTCTCCATTCCTTTGTCACGCACCCTCTCATCTTTTGCTCCAATTGTAATTTGATGCAAAATCTCTCTGGCTGATCTTGTTTGGAAGTCGCATTTTGAAGCTTGGGTCCTGAGTCTAAGCACGAATTGGTTAAATGATTCCTCACCTTCTTGCTTCAACGATCTAAATATTTCGAGTTCAATTCTTTCGTTTCTTTTTCCCACAAAGAAATTATTTAATCGTTTCACTGCGTTGTCGTAAACTGGTATTTCCTTAGGTTTAAATGGTATTTTAACGATTCCGCCTTCTTCTTCTTCTTGGATTGGAGCTAAATTGAAAAATATTCTTTGCAAACCCCTTCCTCCTCGCGCCAACATATACGCTAGTTTTTATGCTGTGTTTTAATTGCTTTCAAGTTGATAATTAACTCCAGCGCACGATGCCACTCCTCCCACTCTCGTCTTAAATCTGCCGAGTTAGCAGCGTCGTTGAAAGGTTCCAGTGGCCACCGTTCTGTATTCATTTCTAAACAACGAAATAGGAATTTGGTATAATATAATTAAATATCCTTGCATACCATACCATGTAAACAATTATAGTTTATAAGACATTTAAAACAATTAACACGCCCCAACTTGTATTCCATTTTCTTTATACTTCTTTTCATTATCGTACCTAAACTTCATAACTATTTATCCGGCACTTCCAATTTCCACGAACCCGTTTATCTTAGCTCCACTTTTGGCACCCACGTTCTCTTCTTTGCTTCATTCTTTCGCCTTCCACAGAAAATGTCTCTTCTTAAAATAATTCTGCACACTTTCACGCATCTATTTCTAACAACCGCAAACGATTTAACGTAGCGTGCTGCAGGTTCTTGGCGGACTCACACTTTGTTACATTGTCCATCTGGCACACAGATTCCCCGAACTTGCTCTTTTGTGCTACGGCTTCTTGCCGGACTCACTCTTTCCATCTGACACTCGGATTTCTCCGGAATCGCCCTTTTTGTGCTACGGCTTCTTGCCGGACTCACACTTTTCCATCATGCACTGCGGAATTCTCCGGACTTGCCCTTTTTGTGCTACGACTTCTTGTCGGACTCACGCTTTCTTCTGTCTGGCACTTCAGATTTCTCCGGACTTGCCACTTGAACTGTATCCTAATATATGACTATATATACATATATATACGTTACGCAGACACCACAGCTTAGCAACAAACATGTACGATCGTGTATGACGCTAGCCACACGCATGCACCACACTCAACGGTCGACCACCAACCGCCATGCGAGCATGCACGGAAGTCAGACAGACAGGACACTCATGTTTCAAGCCTAGAACCCAACGGGAGGTCTCCACCACCGTACCAGCGTGTGACAACACCAGCCCCGGAACCGGAAGACAACCCTCAGGAACTGATGAACGAATCGTGGGACCACACCACTGGAATGCTGACGACTGATGAACGCATCGTGGGAACACCAACGACGGATGCACGACCAACCGCGATTGGCTGACCGAGAAATGCTGAAGTTGCGAAATAATAGAATAAAATAGGTCGAGCTAGGGCGAGCCAGCTTAGTCTTAAGTCGTAAGCCATGTGTTGAAGGTGTAGTTACAAATAAAAATTATTTTTTTGTTATGAATCGACCACGATCCGCATAACTGGCGCAGCCGTCCGGAATAAGTTGGAGTGAAAAAAGTTAGTGAGTGAACAAAAAGTGGACTTTACTGATTAAAAAAGGTAAAACAGTGGTTCCCGCTATACACGCATCCGTCAACCCGTACGAGATTTGAGGACCCCCCCGCTTGCTGACAAACACCGGGAGCACCCGCAACGTCCAACGAAGACCAACACGAACCGACAACTTAACCAAAATAACAGATGCAGCCTAAGACTCCGGGCATGAAGCACTTCAAAGTGATCATCCTGTAAGTAAAATCCTAATGAAAGGTAAAAATAATTCGTTAAGTGGTGAAAAGTGAATTCAATTTTCTTACATTCTGCGAATAAGAGGGTAAGAAAGGGAATTATCGAAACTACAAACGATAGCAAACAACGCGAATTTGTATTTATTTTCTTTTCCGTTCTGTGCATAAGAACACGAAAAGAAATTCAACAAAGCGAGAGTGCTTTGAGGCACAAAACGTATCAACCTAAAATAAACGTCCTTTTACTTTTTGATTCTGCGAATAAGAGTCAAGGAGAAGGTGTAATCAGGTGTACGTAATTGGAATAGCCACAGATCAAGATAACCTTCTCAAAACGAAGAGATCTAATAGGCAAAACATATTCCTAAAAAACAGAAACATTATGGCCGATGAAGAGTTAGTCGCTCACATCGCGCAGCTGACGCAAAATCAAAATGCACTCAGAGAAGAGATTGCAAGATTAACAGCAAGACCGGCAGTAGATCCATTTACCTACTACAAAACACCGGACCCCATTAAACATATCTCAAGTTTCAGTGGAAACAAAAGAGAAACATTAGCATGGATTCAGGAGGTGGAAGACTCTCTGAAACTGTTCGAAGGGTTCGAAAACGAGCCAATGTACCCACAATTAATAAGAACCGTGAAAAGTAAAATCATAGGAGAGGCGCGTGAAATCCTTATCGCGGCCGGAAATCCAAAAGAATGGCAGGAAATTAAAGATGTTTTACTGCATTCCTACGGAGATAAACGTGATTTAGCATCACATATACAGTCCTTATTCTATATAACGCTGGGAAAGAAATCAATCTCTGAATACTACAGTAAGATAAAAGAGATCGATACAGCAATCAAGAGTACGGCAAATGCAACCGAAGAATTAAAGGGTGCAACAAAGCAAATTAATGCCTTGGTGGAACTTATCTCTACCACCAGATACATTGACGGACTTGGGGAAAATCTTTCAATGCTTGTTAGAAGTCATAAACACGAATCATTGGAAGAAGCATACACTTATGCAATGCAATACTCCAATGCAGCATATCGTCAACGGTTGGAAAAACAAAGTTACAAACCAGACGTAAAGAAAAATTTCTCAGAGATCTTAAATAAACCCTCAACATCTGGCTACAGAAAACCAGAATATAAGACAAACAAAGAAGTCAAACCGGAATTCAAAAACGATTTCAAACCAGACTTCAAGAAGGATTTCAAAATGGAATCGGGAAAATTTAAACACCACCCGATAAGCGAAGATGTGTCAATGAAAACACACCGATCTAAAGGTCAAATAAACACTCACGAAAATGTGGATGAAGTCAGCCAAGAAACTGATGAAGAAACAGAAGAAGACGAATCATCTGTTTCAGATGAACTAAATTTTCAAATGGCTACTCCAAGAAAGGAAGGAACATAGACAACAATAATTTTATCCCTTTTTTAGAAATTCAAACCACAAAAGGAATACTGAAATTTTTAATAGATACAGGAGCTAACAAAAATTATATTTCACCCAATCACGTAAATTTGGAAAATTGCAAACAAGAGCAAGGAATTCACGTAACAAACACACAAGGAACACATAAGATACAAAAATCAGCAACATTCGATGTTTTCTGCATAAAGAAGAATGTGAAATTTTTTGTCTTTAAATTTCACAATTACTTTGATGGTCTGATTGGATATGAAACATTAAGAGACCTTAAAGCTAACCTCGACATCTCCAAAAACACACTGAAAATAGGAAGGAAATTATTCAAGCTCAATAAAAAATTTCCAGAAAAACAAACAATAAATTTACAAAACCAAGAATATCAATTCATCAATTTAAAAACAAATCATAATAATGAGTTTATTATAGATGAAGAACTAAATCTTCATTGCATCACTATTTTGCCTGGCTTATACCGAGCAAGAAACGGAATTGCAACAGTCGCCATACGTAAAAACACAAAAGAACTCGTATGCGAAATAAACTCTCAAGATATTTTATTTAAAGACGATTACAATATCATCTCTGATATGAACTACAAAAAACGTTCTCCTTCAAATTTTAACATTAGAAGTGAACATATGAATAGAGAAGAAAAAGAAGCCATCTCAAACATAATAGAAAAAAACAAATCCATTCTTTATGAGGAAAATTCAAAGCTATCTTTTACACATAAAATTAAACACAAAATTCGAACCGTGGATGACATTCCCATTCACACAAAATCATACAAATACCCACAAGTGTTCGAACAAGAAGTCCAAAAACAAGTAAAGAAAATGCTAAATGACGAAATTATAAAAGAATCTATCTCACCATACACTTCACCCGTTTGGATAGTTCCAAAAAAAATGGACGCATTAGGAAATAGAAAATTCAGATTGGTTATCGATTATAGAAAACTAAATGAGAAAACAGTAAACGATAAATACCCAATCCCTGATATTACCGATATTTTGGATAAACTTGGCAGAGCTCATTACTTCTCGACAATAGATTTGGTTTCCGGATTTCATCAAATTCAACTTGCAGATGAAGACTTCGAAAAAACAGCTTTCTCCATCAATGGCGGAAAACATGAATTCACAAGAATGCCTTTTGGTTTGAAAAATGCACCAGCAACTTTTCAAAGAGTAATGGATTGCATACTGAGAGAATACGTAGGAAAATGTTGTTTTGTTTATATGGACGACATAATTATTTTTTCTCCTTCATTGCAAGAACACGAAAAAGATTTGTCGAAAATATTCGAAAAACTTAAAGAAGCAAATCTGAAAATACAACTTGACAAATGTGAATTTTTCAGAAAGGAAGTTCAATTTCTAGGGCATACGGTTACCGAAACAGGGAGTTAAACCCAACCAAGACAAAATACAGGCAATTAAATCATGGCCATTACCCAAAACCGAAAAAGAGATTCGACAATTTCTCGGCATCCTAGGTTACTACAGACGTTTCATAAAAGACATTGCCAAAGTCGTGAAACCGTTAACCAACTTGCTACGAAAAGACGTGGAAATCGAAACTACAGCAGAAATAGAACAGTGTTTCGAAAAATGTAAACAAATTTTAACATTGGATCCTATTTTAATTTACCCAGATTTTTCAAAAGATTTTATCCTAACTACCGACGCAAGTGATTTTGCAATCGGAGCAGTTTTATCACAAGGACCAATTGGGAAAGACAGACCCATAGCATACGCTTCACGTACATTGAACAAAACAGAAGAGAAATACTCAACAACTGAGAAAGAACTACTTGCTATAGTATGGGCAGTGAAACACTTCCGACCTTACCTATACGGCAGAAAATTTAAATTATTTACTGACCATCAACCTCTTACATACAGTTTGACGAATGCTAACAACAAAATCATTCGATGGAGACTGGCACTTGAAGAATTCGATTACGAAATCATTTACAAACCAGGAAAACAAAACATGGTCGCAGATGCTCTTTCCAGGATAAAACCTGAAGAAGTTAATATTAACACACAATCTGACGATTCCAGCACAATGACAGCCCATTCAGCTGACACTAGCGATGATTATTTTATCCCATGCACAGAAAAACCGATTAATTCATTTAAGAATCAGATTTTTTTGAAAATCGGAAATATTGAAATGTCCGCGTACGAACAAATATTCCCAACGTACCACAGACACATCATCGTCCAAAAACATTACACGGAAGCAAATATTTTTGAAATACTCAAAACAAGAATTAATTTCAAAGGCGCTAACTGTCTAAAGGTTCCAATAGAACTAATACAACTGGTTCAGGAAACTTTTCGCAAATTTTTCACAACTAATCGAACTTTTAAAGTATTCATTTCAGAAAAATTCTTAGAAGACGTCCGATTGAGCGAAGAACAAGATGACCTCATACGGGAAACGCATAATTATGGACATCGGGGAACGAAAGAAAACAAAACACAAATTTTACAAAACTATTTCTTTCCAGAACTCGATCGAAAACTGAAAACTTTTTATAATCTTTGCAGTGTATGTAAAAAATCAAAATACAACAGAAAACCTGCCAAGCTTATAAGGAGAAGTACCTTTGGTGTAAAACCATTCGAACGAGTTCACATCGTTCTTATCGCTTCATCGTTTTTAAAAAGTCAAAAATGGCTCACCATAATAGATTCATTTTCAAAATTTGCAAATGCCATTCCTTTAAACACAAGAACTATAATTGATGTTAGAAATGCTTTAACTGAACACATACGGCAATTTGGAAGGCCAATAACCATTGTGAGTGATCAAGAACCAACTTTCCGATCAATAGATTTTGTTGGATTCCTTAACGACCTTGGCATAGAAATTCATTTTACTAGCAACTCAAGTTCCAATGGCATCGTAGAAAGATTTCATTCAACTTTGATAGAAATTTTTAGAACAACAAAAGAAAAATTTCGAAATCTCTCACTTACAGATCATGTAAACATAGTAATTGATATTTATAACAATACTTTTCACGAATCTACAAAGCATAAACCAAGAGATGTAATTTTTAACAATTCCACTACTACAAACACAGAAGAAATACAGGAAAAAGCTAGAAAGTTACAATCAGAAGTAGTTATGGAACTGAATAAAAGGAAGAAGAAATACGATGATAAAAACCGAGACAACGAAAAACCCTCTTCTTTACATCCTGGCGAAAATAAGTGTATCAAAATATCGCAAAGATTAACAAAAGATAAAGACCCATTCAAATTCTGCACGGTAGATTCAGACCAATTTTTAACGTTCAAAGATACAAATAATATTAAAATTCATAAAGGTCGATTTAAGCACTAAAACGTTTTAATTCAATTCCAGATTGTACATGATCGCCCAAGTAAAAGCCAACACGTATAAAGAAGTAACAGGCAACAATGGAATAATAGCTTTCAAAATCGGAACAGCAAGGATTCAGATAGGATACAATCGGATAATACACCACATCAATATGAAGCAAATCGAAAAGGAAATCAATAATGTAGAAAAACTTTCTAAATCATTTAATGTAACAGATCACATTAAGGACACTCTGACAGCAAAAATAGGAAAAGTCAAAGAAAAATTGAGTGCCTTAACAAGTAAAAGACAAAAACGAGCATTAATCAACATATTAGGAACAGCGATAAAATTCATTGCAGGAAATCCAGATAGCGAAGATCTTACAATGATTGAACAAAGTATAAAAACCATAGAGAACATGAATAACAATATAATTGAGAATCAAGAAAAGCAAATAAAAATCAACACAATTCTACAAGACAGGATTAACAATGCGTCTATGGCAATTAACAAAATTCAAAGACAAAGCAACGAGATACAAGAAGCAATTCAAGAACACAAGATAGATCTCGAAATCATTAACCTTATATTTGTAACCGATCAAATAATCGAGATAATTGAAGACATAGAAGAGAAGATAATTTTTGAAAAACAATCTTTTAAACAAAAACATTATCTCTAGCGAGGAGAAGATATTTATTTTCCAACAACTCAAGAAACAGAAAGTAGAAATCAGCTTTTTAGATTAGATATTCCAATACGTAAAAAGCAGCGTTTCGCTAGACGGAAACAACATCATCATCCTGATAAAACTTCCCATGTTAGCAGAAAATGTCTACGACCTGATCAACTTAGAGGCAGTCAATATGAACGGCTCAACAGTGGACATCCCTTTCAACCTGGTGACAAAATTCGGAGATGACATCTATGCACAAACATCCGTTTGCAGCATTTGTGACAGCAACCTACCAGTCACAGATGATTGTATTTTCAACATGCTAACGCACCGTACTCCCAAATGTCGAATCACACGACGAGGAAAAACTGTCCGTTTCAAAGAAATAATTAGAGGCATAGTCTTGATTGACACTAACGACAATGTTCTGATAACAGATTCTTGTGGACAAAATCGAACAGTAAGCTAACCAACAATCGTCCAGATAGAAGACTGTTCAATAACGATAATGAACACAACGTTCACGAAGAAACCACAACGATCATATGTCGGCGAATACCTAGCACCTATGTATGGAAAAGCAATGCACACGATTAAGCAATCCATAACGAACAACGAGTTCGATCGAATCGAGATTGACAACATGAAGAAGATACCGAAGCTGCAAGAAATAAGCAAATACTTACGTCACGAAAAATACGTAATGATCACCGGTGCAATCATCTTCCTATTGGGAACATGTTATGTATGCAGAATTTCCATACTGAAAAGGAAAATCCAAAGAAGGGTATTGCCACAGATCATAAGAATCGAAGAACGACCGATCGAGATGAGATCCACTACCGCAAGCAACACCACCTCGAAGAAGAAGACAGTACAACTTCCGAGATTCGCTATGCATACCAGTCAATCGAGGACGAATGACGAATCTTAGGGGGGAGGCGTTACGCAGACACCACAGCTTAGCAACAAACATGTACGATCGTGTATGACGCTAGCCACACGCATGCACCACACTCAACGGTCGACCACCAACCGCCATGCGAGCATGCACGGAAGTCAGACAGACAGGACACTCATGTTTCAAGCCTAGAACCCAACGGGAGGTCTCCACCACCGTACCAGCGTGTGACAACACCAGCCCCGGAACCGGAAGACAACCCTCAGGAACTGATGAACGAATCGTGGGACCACACCACTGGAATGCTGACGACTGATGAACGCATCGTGGGAACACCAACGACGGATGCACGACCAACCGCGATTGGCTGACCGAGAAATGCTGAAGTTGCGAAATAATAGAATAAAATAGGTCGAGCTAGGGCGAGCCAGCTTAGTCTTAAGTCGTAAGCCATGTGTTGAAGGTGTAGTTACAAATAAAAATTATTTTTTTGTTATGAATCGACCACGATCCGCATAACTTATATATACTGATACAAAACTACTTAAATACAATGGTATTATGGATTTCCACTATATATCCAGACTCCACTATCCTCATCCACTGTACAACACTTCCACGAATTCCCATCATCCATGCCCCATTTCGGGAAAATGTAACACTGTGCTTCATGCTAATATCCGTAATACACTTATCACGTTCTTTACTTTTCGCTATTTCTATGTTGTCCCCATTATACTTTCACTTTCCTTCCTTACTTACTTTTACAATTCTGTAGGTCCACCAATCGAAATCAATACCGGCTGCGCCAATTGTAGAGTTCACTTCTTTATTCCGTTTTAGTCCGTCGCTCAAGCGCGTCTGCCTTTCGATTCCAAACCCAGTCCTGAGCCATCCTGTCACTCACAAGTTCTCATCGTGCTTAACCGCACCGCTCTCTCTCAGGTTCTCACAACTCTCATCCCTACAGAGGTGTTCGCCGAAACTGAAGCCTTTTTTGGGGCAAAGGACAAATACGACTACAAAAAGGGTATCGAAAAATTTAAAGACCGCTAAAATCGGTGTATCGCCCTTGAAGGGACGTATGTTGAATACAAAAAAATAATTTGGCCAAAAAAAAGTGTTTTACTGTCATAGGCCAAACAATTATCAGCCCACCTGTTAAATAATGGATACTTACAGTTATCTCGTGTTGATTTTGATAATTTAGTGTTTTGAACATCAGTATCAAGAATAGATCACATTGTTTTTGGATACAAACAAACAAAAGCCGATCAACACAAAAAAATAACAAAAAAAAAGATATATGAAAATACGGCATTGCCGTCACAACATAAATTAAATAAAATAAAAAAATATATAACAAACATTAATTTTGTAATAAAATTGTTTTCATTATGTAAATAAATGCAAAAATATCAATTACTAATGTGTCTCATAACATGAAAAGAAAAAACCGAGGCTAGACTCTGAATAACGACCCTACTAGGCATGCGCGCAAAGAATCAGAACCGTTCGATTCGCTCCTATCTTTATACTGAGTGAACGAGTTCCGCACAATATTATTGAGAATAGCGATTCTTCCGCACGCTACCCGTGCGGCGACTCTTCCGTACGCATGCCGTACGATGATTCTTCCGTACGCCACCCGTACGGCGACGATTCAATGTGCGGCAATACATGCAAACCAAAAACTTCTGTGATTTTTGACAGACAATACATTCGACGATTCTTCCGTACGTTTTCCGTGCGGTGATTCTTCCGTACGCCACCCGTACGGAGACGATTCAATGTGCGGCAATACATGCAAACCAACACTTCTGTGATTTTTGACAGACAATACATTCGACGATTCTTCCGTACGTTTTCCGTGCGGTGATTCTTCCGTACGCCACCCGTACGGCGACGATTCAATGTGCCGACTACACGACTTCGGACGGCTTCGGGTTTGTTCTTTTCTGTGTGTGAGTCACTTTCCTTGCAGACAATTTCGTTTTACTAATTTATAGGTGGTAGTGAGCAGAAAACTAACGTTCATATGCGCAGATAACTTAAAGGACGTGTTCATGCATGTTTAATTGTTTTTTGAGAATCCTAATAAATTTGAAGAAAGGTTCACATTTTCCTGCAGTCAGTCCATTTTTCGGTTGTCGTGCGTTATTGATATTCAATATATCGTATAAAAAATAATATCGCTGTTATAAAAATTGAAACTCACTGAATTTGCGATTCGCATGTGTCAGTGGGCCACTGAATAGTCGCCACGTTGAACCGCACGTATGGCGTGCGGAAGAACTGCCGCACGCGTTCAGTTCACGACACTGAAGGAATTGGACCGCACTCAATCTTTGAAAAGAATCGTTTTGCCCATGTCTAGTCTATATATAATAATCGACGCAGCGTTACGTAAACGAGCACGAGCACTAAACATTTGCTTCCTTCTTTAGGCGCTTCACGGTCTTGACCTGGTGTAGGATTCCTCGTAGCCGCTTCCGACCAAGCGCCGTCGTCGTCTGCCAACCGGATACACTAAGCACTATGCCAAATAATAATCCTGTAGTCACTCTGTAGGCGCTGGTTCATTGATCGCCTGTTTGTGTCCGGAAAAGGGATTGGATCATGTGATCTGCAAGAGGTATAACTCAATCTTTAGTCGGGTACATTTTACTGTATCGAAATATTGAAACTTACACTATACTGATCGATGGTACGGCTGACTGTAGTTCCACTGTGGTATATTGGAAATGTTCCAATACATTACGGAAGAAATGATACAGCGTCGCAGAGCTGAAGAATGCCTGCTTGAAGTTTGTGTCCAAAATTAAGCAAACTGCCGGCCCAATGATTGCAGCTGTGACGCCCGCTGCCCTAGATACACTTTCAGATCAGATACAGGATTGCCGATTTAAGCTGCAACGCTAAAAAGAAGCATAAATACAGCCGGGTATAAAAGGACGAGTCGGGTTGTTGTGTTGTGGTCCGTACAAACATACCTTGTACCCAACGGGTTTGTAGACGTTTACTCACTGGCTCGCGATAAATGAATAAACGCTCGTATGGAGAAGAGTTGTGATCAGATGTACACTGAAACACTGGTCCGATTTTGGAATAGTTTCACTACTTGTAGAACTTCTTTTGATAATGGCAAGAAAATACATTACATTGGTAAGTTTGAAATGATTTGCTTTGATTTAGGCTGCATGCTGATATTGTTTTGATTCTGTTCGCAGCCTGAATAAAGAGGATAGCATGATGGAACTCACGAACCTCTCTTTTCGTCGGTGTGTCACTTTTTGAAACCGTTCATGAAAGCACCGTTAAACCTGCGCAATGTGCCATTTAATTGCGTTGCAATTTTGTAAAGTGTGTTTTTTAAGTTAAATATATAAGAGCAGCCTCGCAGGCTCGCGGTAAAATATTACAATAAATTATTCGAACCTAGTATTCACATCTGTTGCATGTGTATCGTTAATAATTATAATTATTGAGTAATTGATAATTGAATCCATAATTATTGCGAGCAACAAGACTGATTGTTCCGATACGACACCATAACTATCTGGCTAGTCGATCAATCCTTTATCTTCCTTCTATCTTAGAGTACGCAAGCATTGTTTGGTACCCTTCAACACATATCTGAAGCCAGGGCATCGAAACAATTCAACTTAAGGCTACGTGATTTGCCATCAGACTTCTTCCCTAGAGAGCCAACGATTCACGCCCAACTTATGCCCCACGATGCCTGCATTTGGGACTCCAGCCACTGGAAGTACGACGGCTCAGTGTATGTTTGTTGCTGGTCTGATCGGTAACGAAATTGACGCAATAAAGTTTTCTTAGTTCTATCAATGTTTTGCGCCCTAGACGACTAAGGCTAAGACAGCGGGAAATAATCCGGACTACTCGCTACAGGACTATTTTTGGTCAAGCTGATCCCATATAAGTAGTGTGCACTGTCTTCGACAAATATTATAACTTCGATACGAATTCGGTATGTCTTAATCTGCGTTTCGTTAGCGTCTACGTATGCGTCCATCAGTGTCCATCAGATAATTAGACTCTATTATGTATATATTCATTAACCGTAACGGTTGCTACCCATACGACATTGGTGTATTAGTTAAGATCGATCGAACGAAAATCATTTGATCTTTGGCTATATTTTCTCACGCTCATTATAATCCAAGCTGCCAAAAGTCCTGCTTCATTTGATCTAGCCTTTGGACATTACAAACCACGTGTGGCACGTGGGGCAGGCATCCTTCCTGATCATTCGCAGCCATTGAATGATATTCTTAAGGATTTATTTGTTTAAGCCGACCTCAGCAACTCATGCTCTGATATCACCGATAACACCTTCCTACAGAATAAACCTACAAGTTAAGTTTAATAATAAGGTATTGTTGCACCTAGTAGCTTCTGTAGACTGTCATTAGAAGCTTTTTTGAATCAATGCTTCTTGTATCGTTTGGTTTTACAATTGCAAGTAACCTCGCCCTTTACCAGTCTGCATCAATGTTAATGACAATGTTATTGATCAAGCTTTCGGTGCTTTATGTGCCTTAGCTTTAGCACATGTGTTTGTGTTTTTGAGGAAAGGAATGATTGAGATTTTATTTTAATTTTTTAAATGAACGATTAGATACTCTTCACTATGCAAAGCTTCGTGTTCAGAAGGATACACCAGCACGAAGCCAAAACCTGAGTTATTTTCATTCGTGTAATACGGTATAATTTTATTCTTTACTTTCTAAACCAAACCATTGTAAGCCTGATTTAATAAATTGTCCATAATGATTCCTACAAAGGAAACATAGTAGCAAGGAGCAAGCACTCTCCTTTTACGTGGCAAAATTAAGTCTAGTAAGTCAACCACATGCTTTACCCTGAAACGTGTTAGAACACTTGTTCGAAGAAAGAAACAGCCATGCACGAGCACCAAAACTCAAAACTTTTAAACAAAATTATCAAGAAATTGGTTGCACTTAAAAAAATGAAATTGTACTACAAGCTACCACGAGGAGTTAGAGATGCGCATAATGTAGCTGGATTTGGACGTACATGGGCTGTTTTTATATATCCCTTCTGTGTAATGTGTTCAAATGAGTAAAACATCATCATCAACAAGTTATCATCATTGATGATGAGGGGATGTAAGGAAGGAGAGGATAGACCTAACAGTCCTTAAGTCAGCGCGCGAGCAAGTGGACGTTACCAATAGTGTCGTGGCTATATAGTGCCGTGCATTTTTGTGAATCTTAATATTAGCTACCGTTAAAAATAATGTACGGACAATCCAGACATTAAACATAAAGGCAGCACAACGTAGACAATGAAGGACGTTGCCATTGCTAGGCAATGGTAAAACATCGTTAAAGCAGTAATCAATTCATCGGTAGATAGACTAAACGGTGGCGGGTGGCCTTGAGCAAAATCTTGACTTTCTCCACTAAGCGAGCTAACGAAACGTGGGAGTTTTTACGCTATGGATGTACATCATCATGGATTAGCCACAGAACTTTACATTTTAATGATTTTTCATTCCCAGAGCTCCCTGCTGCCTAGTGGACAATCCATCATAGCTTAGCCTTTCATAGCTATCATATTATGTACATTCAACATTAGACGACATCAGTCGAATTGTATCAGGTCCTTCGTAAACAGGCGGTCCAACTCAAAGGTTTTGCTCGAACGACAGGCATCTTACCGAAATGAAGAAGCTTCACATGGTTGGACATTTCGGATTCGTCAGATTAAGCTGACCAGGCATCTAGCTTATCTTTTTCCATCTAGTGTCAAACAGAAGCCTTGCACTGGTTACCCGGCAACAGTTGTGGCCGTAAATTGCAACAGAATTCAAAGATGAAGATCGAGGCCGTTTCGTTCTCCCTGTATGGTGAAGCAATGGTCCAAACAAGTAAGGAATAATTTTATAAAATATACTCTGAAATCCTTTACGTCGAACTAGCAGTATCATACCAGCATATTCAGGTGCACACATTCTTTTGGAATGAACACTCTGAACACTCTGAAGCGCAAGACAAAAAACCTTTAAGACAATTACCACGAACAACCACGCCACGAAATACTCCGCGTTCTCTTCTATTGCATAATGATTTTATGCATTCCATTATCTTCCATAGTAACCTTTCGCATCCCCAGGGCTTTTAAATCCGCACAGGACCTCCAACGAACTAAAGCTATGGTTGCGAACTATCGATACACTATCCCATCCAGACTCTTGTCCCCCAGAACAGCAGGAACAGACTATTCGACTACATGATACAATACAAGTAGAGAACATCCAAGTTGGATCGGTAGCGAGACAGCCACCCTCCCAAACCATATCGCGATACCGGACGAAGAATCAATGTGTAATCCTCCACTCCATTATGGACCTACATGTCATCGAAATGGTGATAAAGCCGGACGATAAATTACTGTTTAAACGATAAACTTTAAATAATTCATTAAACATGCCTGTGCAATATTATATGCACTACGTTAATCCACGGTAAGGCGGTTTTGAACGTAACTTACCTGATAGAATTCATGAAACCCATTAGGCAAACACATAAAAGAGAGAAAACAATCAGTGTCGCAAGTTAAAACGCTTGCAAACATACCTACATGGAATGTATTGACGGAATAATGGAAGAAAAATAATTTTTAAACCATCGTTTATGACGGCAAACATGCCAGAAATATATTTAAAATCAAACAAAAATGTTATTTTTACAGTGCGCAACTCTTTCCGGACTGTGTATTTAATGTTAATTAATAAAAAACAACGCACCCGCATCAGCATCGGTGCATGCGCAACGCGAAAAATAGTTTATTCAAATAATGCAATCCGAACCGTGCACCGATCGCTTGACCGCAACCGCCATTTCGAACGGGAATAAAAAAAAAGCAGAACGCAACCGCCTAAAATACGTACGCAGCCTCCGTGAATTATCCCCCGAAATTTGAGCAGAGAGAAGCTTCTCCCTAGGTCACTTAAACCGCACAAAGTGGGGGCTCGTGAGTGGGTAGGGTCGTTATTCAGACTCTAGCCTCCGATCCGATCGTATCCTTCAAAGGATCGGATCTTCCAAATCTCAATCTTCCCAACACTACCCAGGAGTAACCAGCGCCATCTAGCGATCGGTAGCACGACTCTTTATATATCGATTGCACAGCGAGATCGAATCGACCATCAGATGACAGCTGGTAAACAACAACAACCGCATGAGAATATTGGCACAATTATAACATCCGGTTGTTGTTTACCAGCTGTCCCCAGCAGCACCCCGTGAACACATCTGCCTGCACGAAACTGTTGTTCACTATCGATTTCGGGCATTATTTTGTAGTAGTGTTTCACGTTTATAGTTGATTGTCTAGCTCCGCTTTTATCACCGGGTAAGTTTCCTGCACTATCGCTCTTGGCCACTCTTTCCTGGCTCTCTTTGATTAATACTAAATCTTCTGGTTCTAACTGTTTGCTTCGAGCTAGCCACTTCGTACGTCGGTTAAGTATTGGAACGTATTCTTTCAACCAACGGCCCCACATTGTTTCTGCAAGAACCACTGTTCGTTGGTAGCTACTACGCAGGGTTACAGCGAATCCCGGTAACGATCGCAAATTATCTTTTCATTCACTCCATCCGAGTCGCCTAAAAGAAAATGATTCGAAGTTAATGCTTCCTTATCTGACGACGTTTGGGGCATATATGTTAGTGGGTGAGAGTTTATCAAGCTTTCTACTTCGATCAGAACCGTTTTCAATATCTCATTGTTCAACCTTCTGCCATCATATAACGCTTTCAATCCTTCTTTAACACTTCCCATGCTCCACCTATATGTGGCGCCGATGGAGGATTGAAAGACCACGTAGTGTAAGTATTTGTAAATGTAATTGCGTAGGCGAGATTGACATCTGCCATCTACTTTTTCAGCTCGTTGCTGGCCCCTTGGAAGTTCGTTCCCTGGTCTGAAAATATTTCAGCCGGTGGTCCTCTTCTACAAACGAATCTTCTGATGGCTATTATGCACAATTCCGTACACAGGGTGTGTGCAACCTCTAGATGAACCACTCGGGTCACTAAGCAGGTCAAGACAGCCACAAACCGCTTTTTATTTCGTCGTGCATTACTGATATCTATTGAACCGAGGTAATCCACTCATATGTTGCTGAATGGACGTGTAGAACGGTGTAAGTCGTTACGCTGGTAGTTGAGCTATTGGAGGACTTTGTGACTTACACTTTCGAAATTTGCAGCGTTAGCAGAATCGGATCACTTTATCGACAGCTGTTCGTAAACATGGTATTTGATATTTGATCATATTGATTGATTTGATATGATGATGATAAAAACAGTGACGGGCTTTGTTCACCACAATCTCCCGATTAGCATGTGCGTAACGTTCGTGGTAGTGACGTGGTATTAGTATCGTAATATGGTGTTGAGCGGGAAAGATTATTGAAAACCTTGCAAAAGGCTCGATCGTTCCACATTTGTTTTTGTGGCTAATCTATCTATCTATCTTCGTCGCTATTCATAAGAGCTTTTACATTTCTTTGGATATAGTCTTTTTGTGCCATTCAAAAATAGGATTGTTTCTGACCGCTGACATTCCTCTGACTCAATTGGAACAACCTTTGCTTGCACTTGTCCCTTGATAATAAGCTTTAATTACTTATCGGTAGCTGTGAGGGTTCGTACCGATTCTCCTTGCCTCTTCAGTCGACAGTTCGACGGGAATCTTTGGACTATAGCAACTGTCCTCAGTAGCATTATCAATCTAGAAAACCGAAATGTGTCTATACAAGGTACTTCGGGAGGATAGACTGTGTGAGCGAGAAGATGTATTTTCCTTTCTTTTTTTCTCATCCGCTGTGGATTTTACGAGTTTTTGTACTGGTTAAAACTCTTTCGGAAGGTAAAAAAAAAACTACCGGTTATGTAACCATTTTCCGTGCGCGTCGATTTCGGAATCTCTGTTCCATTTATACAGACAGTCAGCTGAATTTTCTTTTGTATTCACGTGTCTTCAATTACACGAATCTGTGAGAGTTCGAATTTCTCGAAATTCGATTTTTTTTAAATTACTAATGCGCATCAAACTTTGTCTCCAATTTCGAGTTGAAAGTACGCCATAAACCCTTATCTGCTCACTAGCATCTGTAAAAAGTGTAATTGAACAGCTTCTGGTGGTATTGGCCAAGCACCTTTGAAGTTCTTTATTTAATTATTTTTAAAGAGAAAATTTCAACATAGAAATTATTCGCTTTATTATCAATTCATATACAGTTGTATTAGTACATAGGTTTCCTATTTATCTAAGTGCTTACTCTGTATTTTGAATGTTGACCAATTCTATTTATTTATTCGTTGTAAAAAACATTAAGGTTTTTATTCCGGAGAAGCTTATTGTACCATACGGTGGGAGGGATGTGCTCCATATAAAGGAACTATCAACATGTTTAAGGGTGATGTTAAACAGGTTGTTATGACCCGGAGCCTTTAAACCAACACTCTATTTAATGAGACTGTGAACTTCGTTTGCGTGCACCTTTGAATTACCATCGTGTTGGAACCAAGTTGGAAAATGTTTGGGAACATAGCAATCCATTTTTTCCATTCAGCGTATTCATTATCACCGTATACCCATTGTGGGAAGAACTATTGCTCATTATTTTCTTTCTCATTATCATTATTAACTTTTCTCATTATTAACACTTTATTATAATCGTGATTTATAATTATGTTGCTGGTGGTGCTGGTGTTGCTGTTGTTGCTAATGATTAAAAAAATAGTCCTGCTCTTTCATTATGGTGTTCCATATGTTACTAACTCGCTACGCAACACATATCCTGCTTGCTTCGTTCTGTCTTAGCCTAGGATCACGTTTTTTGGAACTATCACCTTGTTTGGGCATCAAATCGATCCAGCCGATCCGATCGATAAACGAGCGTCGATCGATGAACCTTTTGCCGAACCTAATTTTGCTCCTAGCGCCACCTGGTGTGTGTTCCTCTAAACAAATTCGCTATATTCAGCAAAACTAGGTGACAACTGTTTCGCCCGACTGCTGACATGATGATGTTTACAGAAAATGACATCTTTGCTGCTTTTGTGTCGCGCGTGGTTAGCAAGTCTCCACCCCGTAAATTCTATAGTTCGCGAGAATTTGCTTACAACTAGCTTGGATAGTGTAGTTTGCTCTCTAGTATCGAGTTATTCCCCGTTGAACTGTTTCGATTTTCAGTACCGCAAACTCTAATACCGTTCTGTTCATAGTTTTACCCGTAGGTGTGCACACTGCAGCTTGACGTATACGTCGATCCCTTCCTTTGTGCACTTCTACTGTCGCTGTGATCCAATCGTTCCTATTGCCTTCCGGAACGAACACCAAATCCCCAACGCGGATTGAGGTCGTATCTTCATGCGTAGGTCGAGATGTAGGAAGTATTGTTTGAGCTATTTCGTAGTGCATCCGCCACATCTGGACAGGGTGCCAGAAGTGTTGTTCCTAAAAAACTTCCTGGAAAAAAGTGGTTTGGTGAGAGTTCTTCTTCGATTCCCGAGGTAAGTGACATATAACAAAATGGACGCAAATTGATCAAATTCTTAGCGTCTGCTAGAACCGTAAGCTCCGTCCGTAAACAAGCGCTCCCATGTGTGGTGCCGACGGTGGATTAAAGGCCCATGTGGTGCGGGCAACGTCGGCAACGTCGTGGGTCATGGCAGCGAATTCTCGTTTTAGCAAGTTGCTGGCTCCTACAAGGTTAGTGCCATTGTAAGAAAATATGTGAGTCGTTGAATCTCTCCGTGACATAAACTTTCTTACTGCCATAATGAAAGAATTGGTGGGCAGGTGATGCGCCACTTCCAAGTGAATTTCCCTGGTGACCAGACATGTGAATACTGTTACGTATATTTTCTCCTTTGGTCTACCATTCACTACATCCAGTGGACCTAGGTAATCTACGCCTACATGGCTAAACGGGTGAGTGTACGAGCTAAGACGTACTGCCGGTAGTGGTGCCATTCGAGTATAATATTACTTGCACTTATATACATTGCAGTGTTGGCATTCCCTCGTTGTTGCTGACGGGAACAAATCGGAACACGGATCCGCCATTGTAGGATGATCACGCGAAGTATGATCGTCCAGGAAACTTTCGCGTTAATTTCGTCGTTTTTCGGATTTAGCTAGGATCGGACGTTAGGCTTATGCTCTGGACTTCCAGAGCTAGTTTCTAACGGTGGACCTGTGCTAGTTTAGAAAATCGTTGAAGTGAAGGCGCACAAATCGTTCGGGTCGGGCAAGTAGGCTTTTGTTCTGATAAATCAGAATAAATTCCTAAAGCAGACCTCCGTTCAATTCGGTTGCCAACTATTTGGCTTTTTGGCTTTTTGGCCAATCGATAGCCAGCGATTGGATATTTTGGTTACCCTTGTAAAGGCGCGCTCGCTTAGCCCTATTTTCGTTTATTAGTTCAGGTGTTCATAATTACATGTGTCCGGGTATGTTAGCTGGACGATGGAACTTTGGGTTTTTCATGACATTACCCTATCTACGGTTTAATGTTTACATGTTTGTAATAAGGCGTGCTTGTAGCTTTTGTAGTGTTTCTTTGCCGAGACTTCGATTAGTAGTTCGTTTAGGATTTTTTCTATCTTTCATTTCCTTCATTACCCGTCCGTTAGGCGTGTTCCTTCTGTCCTTTATCTGTAATGTATACTTACGTATGTTTTTCCCCGCTTTACGCTCACGCGTTGGGCGTCGGACCTTTACCGTTTTATATATGTTATTGACTACGTGATCATCTTTTTCCTGTTTTCTAAGTTTCTTTACGTTTGCCTTCTTTGACGCAGGTACGCTCGCTCGATTTACGTTCGCGTTCGTAACACTCGTCCTTCTATCAACCAACGATCGTAGATAAGATATGAAGATCTCGTTCACGACGGTTTTACGGTCCAAACTTACAATGGTAGCTTTTTACAATAAGGTTTCTAGTAGTAGTGAAGGGATATATATTTAGACGATGAATAGTTTGATTTTACAATAGTAATTCACATGTAATACACAAAACGGGTTCGACCTATACGTCTTTCCTCGCAAATTAAATAACTTCACTCGCATTGCGATGTATAACGAATATTGCTTTACCTGTAAGGCGTACGGAAAACTATGAGTGGGAAAACTTGACAGACAAAAACCCAACAAGTTCGAGAGAAAAAAAAATTTTAGCTTATCATAACTAAGCTTATATCTAAAGTATTATCTATTCATTAACCTACCTAATCTAATTAAGTCATGTTGACTTGATTATAAACTTATATGGTGATTATTTTCGACCTCTGGTTTTGTTGAGGAAAATAACATTTCCTGACTTAGGGATAGGTCTGCATAGCGGATTTGTTTCGAATTTTTGTATGTAGGTGGTCTGAATATTTTTATGATGTTGGGTTATAAAAGGCATTTTACATTTTTCGTGTAATAAGGATGTACGGTACCAAGGAGGAACATTTAGTATAGGTTTTAGATATTTGTTTTGAATTCTTTGGAGTGTTTTTTTATGACAGTTAGCGCAATCTGCCCAGACTGGAGACGCATATGTAATTATTGGCCGTATTGCTGCTTTATAGAGAAGGACCTTATTTTTAAAGTTTAGTTTCGATTTCCTTTGCAGAAAACTGTATAGGATTTTAAACATTTTTTCACATTTTAGCAAGGTAGCTTCAGTGTTGTTCTTAAAGGTTAACCTTTTGTCCAGCAGTATACCTAAGTATTTGACCGAAGTTTCCAAGGAATTTCATTGTTTTTATATTTCACTATTCTGTTAGGTAATTTGTTTGTTTTTTTTTTAACCTGGTGAAAAATATTGCTTCTGATTTTAATCCGTTAATTTTGAGCTTCCATTTATCGCAATACGTAGCATATTTTTTAAGTCCATTGTTCAGTGAATTTACAATAAGGTTTGTAAATGCGGGTTCCGTAATGTCACTGGATACAGAGCGTCGTAACGGACATGGTCAGCGTTAACAGTTCGCTTAACAACTCGCAGCAGTCCGGTTTTATCTAGTAATGAGGACAATTTGTATAGTGAACTTCCCTTTTCTATACGTCTCTTAGTGTCGCCTTCGTTATACAAAATTTTTAGTTCGTACGCTTCTGTAGCGTTCTTCTTGGACCATACGAAGGAAACCTAATTCAGTCTTGCGATATTTCTCACTGTTCAGAGGGACTTGAGTCGAATTGATCGATCTTTTAATGAGTTTAACCTGCTTCTTGGTAGCCCTTAGCAGCGGCAATTGTTTGCAAATCGGTACAATGATGGGCTATTTTATTTTACGAGAACCGTACGATATTTAGTATTGGACTTTCGTCTAAACCGTGGTGTGTGTGATTGTTCTGCGTTCTTTCGATTCTTGTTTGATTGGTTTCTGTTTCGACCAGTGTCTGTCTTGAGGTGTCCGAGATTGTTGAATATTTAACGACACTATGACTTAAGACGCAAATGATACAAATAGTTTTATTATCATTCAATTGTAATACACACGCACTGCTCGCAGTACACCGAACGCTTAGCTCTTTCTCAGCCGAATTCCTCTCTTAACTTCTGACGATTGCGCGCTGAACCGCTCCTGCATTTAGCGCCCTCGGATACTCACTCACACATGACAACCAGCCGAGTGGCTGTCACCAAAAATCAGAGTGAGCTATAACAGAGAGGAAGATATAAAAAGCACGGACCCTTGTACGGTCCCTGGTAAACAGTCGGCAGGGGTTTCTTTCTTAGGGACGTAACTTTACGTTTCCGGTTCGCTCAAGGAAAGTATCTCGTCAACCCGACAGGCCACAAACTGCTTAAAGTCTCTTGGGGGCGACTTTTTCCAAGACAGCACTACTTCTGAATCGGTGTGGTTGAATGTCTGGTTTATCGGGATGGTGTGGCTGTCGCATACTGTGTTCATCAGTCTCACACCGAAAAGGGCTCCTCGTTATTTCATTTTCGGGGTGGTGAGATGTTTTAGTGGGGCAACTTTGCACCGTGCCATAGTTAAGCAACAATGCACGACTCCATTATGTACTATTCGTAAGTGCGCTGCGCATCCATACCCCAGTTCGCTTGCATCTGTAAACACGTGCAGTGGCGGATCAACATAATCCGGGCGGGTTACCATACGGGGCCCTTTGCCTTTGGTTTTTGACCAATAATAGTATTTTTTACAGACAATACGGTCGTTCACATTGACATAAAAATGTATTTCAAAAATAGTTACATAGTTGACGATCCTTATAAATTTGTGTCATTTGCTGTGCATTTATTTAAGTCTTTGTTCTTATGCCAGCATTCTTCTTCAAGTTCTATATGTATTTTACGCTTCGGTACAATGTTCGTGATGTTGGTTTCTACAAATAATATTCTAATATCACGTAAGTCACGTATGTAACTGTATTTAAAATAACCCTAATTGATTTAGGACGCGCGCGCACACCGACCGATCGCACCAATCAGAATTGCGCTATTCCCTTTTCTCGTGTGCTCCGGACCCATTGACCTGCCGAACGACACTGACGACATTGACCTGACGAACGGGGAGCAACTAGTCTAATCAGCTCGGCCAGATTGGATCACAACATGTATAAATTCTAAATGTAATTTTTTCGAGACTACTTCCTAGCGGATTCATTTATGATGTCGTATCAATATAATCTAAAAAATCCTGCTATTTGTACTATATTGCCAAACTATTTAAATTCATTTCTCCCCTAAAATTTCGTAAATAATGTTTTCCCATTCTTAAATGGGAAAAAATGAATGCCATGAATCGTTCCTGTATAAGTCCTTTACGTTAACTTATCTTATGAAAAGTAAGTTGATCCGTGTGAGCAATGTCTGGGGTGTGGAATCCACTGGAAATAATTTCCACTGGAGTGGAATTAGTTTCTGCAACTATTTTAGATCATACTTTAAAACTAATAATTTTTATAAATCCATCTCAAATATTCTTTGATCAATAATTAAAATTTCCGCGTCCCTAAAAAGCAGTTTTTAAACAATATTTAAACCTATATATTTTTTGTAGTTAGAATTCGGGGCCCTCTTGAAGCTCGGGACTCCACGCTGCCGCTTACCGTTAGAGCCGCTACTGAACACGTGCTCTGAAGTGCTCTTCGTTTTGTTGGTCGTTGGTGGTTTTCGAAAATGTACGGGACCAGATCGTCATGCCAGTTGGCCGTAGAATTGAATGCATCTTTCACTGGATCCCAGGCCATACCGAGTACTCGTTGTTGTTTTTCCATGTTGACACAGTCAACGATGGACGGTGGGTGATTGGACGTTATGCCTAGACTCTTTAAGACATTTCGGTTGTTGCTAACCCAATTGCGCAAGTTAAATCCGGCCGAGAGTGAATTGTCTTTTCTTCTTAGGCAAGTTCAATGGCCTCTTCTTCTGTGACACAGCTATCGAAATAATCATCCATATAAGTTTTATTTTGATTGGCTTTTGCTAAAAGTGGAAATTCCCGAAAGTTTTCTTGGGCATTACGATGCATTATATACTGTGCTGAGCAAGGCGAACAGGTTGCGCCAAACGTCGCGACATCCATTATATAGATCGGTGGTTGCCTGGTAGGGTCAGATCGGAATAAAAACCTTTGAACGTGGGTATGCTCTCTACGCATCCTTATTTGATGGAACATTTTCTCCACATCCCCTCCAACGGCGCTCGTCGTTCGCTAAACTTGCTAAGCACTCCAAGATGTGTTGCTAGTAAATGAGGTCCTTTCAAAGGTAGTGAATTTAGAAATACTCCTCCTACTTTAGCCGCTGCATCCCAGACTAAACGTTTCTGGTGAAACGAGGATGGAATACCACATTCTGGGGAAGGTACCAAGAGCGCAAAAGATCAGCTGTATTGAATTATTTTTGTGTTGCTTTGTGAGAGTAACCTATGTCCAGATACTCTTGTATCTATCGATGTACATTTTTGGCAAGGTTTGGATTTTTCCCTAGCTTACGTTCCAGATTTTGCAAACGCTTCACACCCTGGGATAGCTATTGGAAAACTACACCACGTCTGATCTCCATAACAACCCAGTCTCAAACCTTTCATCTCGGCGGACAGTGATGTTTAGAATGATTTGGCCCTAGCTATTTTTTTGCTTCCGGTAATGTGCTATTTGATATGGCAATTTCTTCTAGCGCGAAATGTCTTTTTAGTTATGTTCACTATCACTCTCCGCAGGTCGTTCAGGTTCAGTCAGGTTCAGGTCGTGATGCAGCGTAACGATGGTTGCGTTAACGGGACCATGCACAGCCCAGCCTACTTCCCACTGCCACTGGCTTGTTCGGCTTCTCTCTGCGAGTTTCCAGCGGTGTCATCAGGGTCTTATATTCCAGCCCGATCAACAGCTTTCAGAAACGACTGGAGCGGTAGAAAGCGTGTGGTTAGATTTTTAAAATTGAGTTTTTGAGACGGGAAACTTAGCTTTTCGACGGTATGAGCACCAGTAAGCTGGTAGCGTTTAGCGTTGCCTCTCGCTGAAATCTGGACGTTCACCAACTCCGAACCGTTCTCTATCCTGGTGACAACTGCGGTCCATCGTAGCCGTGTACACCAAGTTGTCGAGCAATATCAGCTACCATTAGTGTTATTGACGATCCCTCGTCTGGAAACGCAAGTGTTTCAAGACTGCTTGCTTCATGATGTACGGTGGCAGGAACGATGCGAAACAACACTTCCGGTTCTAGTGTGTCGTGGTTCAACCCGTTGTCCTGTTTTGTTGCATACGGCAAATGGCTTTTCAAGGTAACGGTTAGAGGGGGATTGTTCGTTTAATGCTATTGGCCCGTCATGGACATGATGTAAATGGTGCAGTATTTCCTGAGCGTTCTCTAAACGTTTCGCTTTCGGCTAGAATTAGCTCACCTTACAAGTCTTTTCCAGCAACTGCTCCATAAACTAGTTGAATTCCTTTAAGCCTGGGTCATCGAATCGCCCCATAACTTTTCCACTAACTCTTCGAGTAGTATAGGGGGTTTCAGTAGTATAGGGGGTTATCTAAGTCAGCAGAGACTAGGTTATCGCAGAAATGATATACCACGATCCCATACATAATAAGCGAATCGAGATCTTCAGATTTAGATGCTTCGGTACGCCTATCAACTCATTTAAAATGAGTGCTTGCCTTCTATACAAACGCTGAAGGGTCTTTATAATATATAATAATAAATCGTGGGGGTTCCTTTTACTAAACCAGCTCTGTATTCCTTTAAGATCAGATTCGGAGTATCTGTTTTAGTGCCTTGCGCGGCATATCCAACTGACATTGTTGTAACTGTCAGTTGGGCAAGGCTGTGTGGTTCGGGTATGATATTACATAAGCTTACATATAATGTAATTATACCACCTATAACTTCTCCGGGGGGTGTAGCTCGGACATCCTCGTTCGATTTGAGTTTATAATAAAAGGTAAGTTTTGTTTTCCAAACGTTATAAAATGTACAATTTAAGTTTCTTAAACTATCTACTTAAACAATTAAAAAAAATCATTCGCGAAACACCAACAAAAATTACAAATGAAAAACAAAAGAAAAACACTTCATTTCACTACGACTCCAGTTTATTTCAACTTGACTTCCTAAACGCCAATTTAGTATTTTTGGGTTCTTTAATGAGGATTTTATAAAGAGGTAAGTGGTTTGTGATCCGTTATCAAAGTGAATTTTTGACGGTAGAGATAAGGCTTGAACTTTTTAACAGCCCAAATTATTGCGAAGGCCTTTTTCTCAGTTGCAGGATAATTTGACCCAGTACTAGGTTCTACTAGCAAATGCAATAGGTCTTTCATAATTGTCTTGAATTTGTGACAAAACTGCTCTCAATGCAAAATTGCTAGCGTCAATAGTCAATAGAAAGGGTAATTCAAAGGAGAAACAAGCAATTATTTGTTGAAGTTGTGTGAAAGCCTTCTCGTAATCATTATCTACCTGTAATATTTATTTGCTCCTTGTTTTAAGTATTTTGAAAGTGGTCTTGTTACTTTCGCATAATCTTTAACAAATATACGATAGTAGCTAGTTAGGCTGAGAAACTGTTTAATTTCTTTTTGATTTGAAGGGAATTTCCACTAAAGGATTTGTTTTATTTTATTGGGATTAGGCTTAATACCATGCTGAGTTATTATATGCCCTAAGAATTCAGTTTCTCGTTTGAGGAATTCACACTTGTCTATTTGGATTTTTAGATTTTTTTAAAAACTGTATCTAAGTTATCCAAATGCCAAGTTAAATTAGAACCAATTACTAGAATATCATCCAAGTAGACAAAAAAATTGAACCAAGGAAGCCTGCTAATACGTGATTCATAGCACGTTGAAACGTTGCAGGCGCGTTTTTCAACCCAAACGGCATTCTCGTGAACTCAAATTGATGATCTTGGGCTGTCAAGAAGGCCGTTTTTTCGCGATGCATAGGATCCATTTCTATCTGGTGGAATCCAGATTTTAGATCAAACGTCGTAAAATATTCAGATTTTCCCTAAAAATGTTCAGTTCAGGTCAGTTTAGTTCAGTTCAGTTCAGTTCAGTTCAGTTCAGTTTTATTTACATATGTTAAGAATTACAAATTCAGTTTTAGATTTCAATATTGGTTTGGGCTTTTCTAGTTCTTTACACAATATATTGGTTTTAACTAACTATACTTCATGACATGTCATGTACCAGCTTTACGCTTATCTTTAGAATTTCAAGACCGCAGGGGAAACTCAGAAAAAAACCCTGGTCACATTGACTAGCTTATAACTAAACCTTATTATAATTTGTTATGAGGAAGGAATGTAACCTAAAGGCCTAATACTAAACTTAATTGTAGGGCGCTTAACTTATTCTATTTACATTTGTACAGGTTATTTACTACTCGGCGTCGGCTAGTCGCGCAATTTGATTTCTATTTATCCAATAGAAATTCTGCGTGTATTATAATTCTCATCATATTAGTTCTTTTGTGTATGTCATTAGTGCTATGCCAGAAGGGTAAGTTTAGTATTTGTTTTATTAAATTGTTTTGAAACACTTGTAACCTTTTCAAATGCGAAATTAAATGATATTAGTTTGAACAACAACCCCTCATGCCAGACTGTGTCGAATGCTTTTTCCAGGTCTAGTAAAACTAGTCCAGTTGACTTTTTCATTTCTCTCTGCCTTTTAATTGTGTTAACAAGTCTATTTAGTTGGTGGGTAGTTGACAGCCCAGTTTGGAACCCGAATTGATAGTTTGGTAGAATATTGTGGATTCATGTGATTTTTTATATGTTCATGAATCAGGGAATCATGTGATTTTTTATATCTTCTGCAATATTTTTTTCAAATAGATTACCTAAACAACTTAGTAGACTTATTGGTCTATAGTTTTTTGGGTCGTTTGCATCTTTGATAGGTTTAGGGATTGGTATTATTTTAGCTTTAGCCCAATCCACTGGAAAATATTTAAGTTTAATACATGCATTTAAAATAAATGAAACATAAACTATTGCCTATATAGGTAATTTTTTTAAGCATATGTTATTAATGTTATCAATACCCACTGATTTCCTTGATTTGAGTTTTTTAACAAGTTTGATGAGTCGTTTCGGTTTGATAAGCTTTACATCTAGGTTACTTGACTGTGAATGAAAGTTGTAAAATTTATCGACTGTTTCCCTTACAATAGATTCTTTGGGACTTTTTGATGTTAACGTGGTTTTGTTTGCATTTTCAAAGTGATTTTTCAGAGCATTGCATTTTTCACGATTGGTTAGCAGTGACACTCCATTTAGTTTTAATGGGGGTATACTTCTCCGATCACCTTTCATTAATTTAACAAATCTCCATAACCATATATTGTCTGGTGATTTGTTTATATTTTCGAGGTTATTCGACCATGCGTTGTTTCTGGCTAACGATATTTCTTGTTTTATTTCTCTTGTCAGCTTGTTATACCTTATTTTTAATAGCGTATTCCATCTCCGTATTTCTTTGCCATTGCCATTTCTTTCCGTATTTCTTTGCCATCTTTGTCTTAGTAGATTTCTCTGTTTGATTTTGTTAAGAGTATTAGCTGGTATAATAAGTTGATATTGGTCACGCTTAGTCAGTGGAATGAATTTGCTGTGAGCGATGCAAGTAGTTTTGAAAAGTACGCTATCATAATATTGATTTGATTTTCATTTGTTATTTTTGATAGGTCCAAGTTTTGCGCATAAATATTTTTGGAAATTTATTTTTGATAACCAGCTCAGTTGGCGAGGGAGTAGTTTGGGGTACCATTGTTACAATGAATATTTAGGTTAGATATGGAAATTTCAAAAATTACTGGTAGGTGATCGGTTGTGAATTCGGTTGTTATACAAGGCGTTGTTATTTGGTGCAAATTATTTGATAGGACAATATCGATAGTGGATGGTCTACGGTTATTGTCGCAGGGGTTTGTAGCTGTTTATGATATTAGCTAACAGTTAAATGTCTTCCTTAAAACTCTCGTGATCCTTGTTAGCTCCTGGGTTATATACCGCTATTGTTGCCACGGTTCATATACAATATCTAAAGGATATAAACAACAGGTTAGCAAATGTCAAAGTTGGTGACAGCAGGACGATCGATCGTGGCGGGTACTGCTAACCACCGCTAGGTGGCAGCCGCACAGGTTCGGGTCTTGGGGCGATGACCTGGAGTTTGAGAAAGATATAAGATTGCGACATCGCGAAATGCAGGGAGTTATAGTCAAACCAGCAGCGAGGCGAGACAGTTTTTTAAAAGGTGTGTGAAAAGGTGCAATAAAGGCGAACGTTTGAAACGAGTCGATCCGCGAGTTTTTTAAAACGTGTCAATATTGCGAGAAAAGTACTCACTCCTCTTTAAAGGTTTTGGACCTCGTCAAGCGAGTGGTTAGGCGAGTGCAATTAATGTTAACAAGCTTTTAAAGCCGTTCTAACGCCACACGTTGCGCTGACGACGAACACCGTTCGTACTTAGATGAAGGAGCTTTTCCCTGAGCCCGGGATGAGCATGGCTCGTCGTGGGGGATAAGAAGCTTATCCTCGCGTTTTTCATCCGCTGCTTCTTCCATCGTGGCGAGATTTACGCGTTGGCCAATCTTAGCCTTGGCTGCCATTATTCGCTCACTCCTAGGGCGACGACCCTGGGCTACATCCGCGGTTGCGGTTCCGCTACCCGTTTCATGTGGCGCGTTCACGGCGTTTTCACGATCACCTGCCGCACAATCTATTTTCTGCGCTTCTTGCGACATTCCGAGTCCCAATCCAAACCTACACGCCACAGGTCTTGCATAATCATGCGGCCGTGAATCAAGAGGGGAGCTAGTAGACCCAACGGATCGAACAAGCTCATGATAACTCTAAGTGCTATTCTCTTCGTAGGGCGTTTTCCTTCGACAGCATAGGGAACTAACTCGTCGTGCCAACATGAGGAGAACCGAAATACATCGACAACAGGGTCCCATACCATTCCAAGTACCCTAGTGTGGTTGTTGTTTTCCGTTAGCTTAATGACTACTGGGTTGGATTTCGCATCCTTTTCCTCCACACTCTTTAATACAGATGGGTCATTACTCACCCAGTTGCGCATGTTGAGGCCGGCTTGAGAGTGTATGAATTTCACTTGTCTTACTCGGTCGATAGCTTCTTCTCGCGTATCGCAGCTGTCGAAATAGTCGTCGACGTAGGTCGAACGTTTAATCGCGGCTGCAGCAATCGGATATGTCTTCGCATGCTCGTCGGCATTACGGTGCATGACATATTGGGCAGAGCAAGGGGAACACGTTGCTCCAAATGTAGCGACGTCCATCAGATATATGTCTGGATCTTTACTCTGGTCGAAGCGAAACAGGAAACGCTGACTGTGGGTGTCTTCTGGTCGAATGCGGATCTGATGGAACATCTTTTCTATGTCTCCTCCGAATGCAATCTTCCTCTGTCTAAACACACACAATACTCCGGGGAGCATTGCCAGCAAATCCGGTCCTTTCAGCAGGCACGAATTTAGTGAAACTCCTTGCACTTTTGCCGCCGCATCCCAAACAAGACGTTTTTTGTCTGGCTTATGAGGGTGTCCAACCACGTTTAGCGGGAGGTACCAGATACGTTTAGGATTAGCTGCTGCTAATTCCTCTTCGGTTGCTCGGTGTGCGTAGCCTCTATCGATGTACATGTGCATTTGTTCGTGCACTGTTTTCTTCAGCTGTGGGTCTTGCTCCAGCTTTCGCTCTAGTGCATGTAGTCGTTTCGTCGCCATCGCAAGGCTAGTAGGGAGGGTTACGTCATGTGATTTCCATAACAGTCCCGTTGTGAAGCGACCGTCCCTCTTCTCTGTTGTACTTTCAAGAAGTTGTTTGGCTCGCACTACGTCTTGTGGTTCTGGCAAGTATTCGCCGAAGCTAGTCACGACTGTTTCTTCCAACGTGAAGTACTGGCGGAGCATTTCGTTCAGTGTATCATTTTCCCTATTGGCTCGCTGTTCTACGTTGTGCACGCTGCATATTGCTGGTTGACGGGTAAGGTTGTTTGTCTCATGGGGACCGTAGATAGCCCAGCCCAGTACCGTTTTTACGGCGATTGGCTGTCCCGGCTGACCCGCCCGAGTATCCAACGGCTTCATCAGGTTCACGTTTTCCAGCCCGATGAGAATTTGTGGAACACCTTCCTCGCCTTGGTGGACTGGAAGATCCTGCAAGTAGTCATAAGAACTTATCAGTGTATTTATTTTAACGCTCTGAGAGGGGAGACTTAGCTGGTTCACGGTATGAGCGGCCGCTATGAGATAGCGCCGCTCGCCTCCCCGTGCTGAGATCTCTAGGCTGATCCGTTGGGAGGCATCTTCTATACGCTTTACGTTGGCTGTCCAATTCAGCTCCAGTGGCTCAGGTACTCCTTTGATCCCCAAACTCGCCGTTAGAGAGGCTTCTACCAAGGTCACCGATGATCCTTCATCTAGAAACGCGTGTGTGTCGACTCGCTTTTCCCCGTTGTGGATAGTTACGGGCACCACGCGAAACAGGGTTGTTTTCGCCACGTGTTGATGTGTCTGGCACTGTGCGGTTTTGGCTGACTTCGATATATCTTCCTTCTTCTGATGCAACAGGCTGTGATGCCGTTCTCCACATCCCGGAACGCCACAGGAGTATCGTGATCGGCATGGTTTAGTACCGTGGTCAGCCAGACAGTTAATGCAGACTTTCATCCGTGTCACAGCCTCTAACCGTTCGACGGGAGACATGCTCTTGAACGCTTCGCATTGTCTCACCTTGTGGTCTGGCTTCTTGCAATGGTGGCACGGCGTCGAATACGTTGTGGCTGGTGGTGTTTTCAGCTCTTGAACTGGCTTGTCATGTGTCACGGAAACGTCATTCAAGTGCGGACTAGAGTTGTGCACATTTGTACGATGTATCGTCTTTTCAATGACGGGCTTTTGTGGGTTGTACTTAGTCACCTCGCAAGACTCATCCACTAGTACGTCCATGAAAGCACCGAACTCTTTCATGGTAGGTAACTTGCACTTTCGACTGTATCGTACCCACTCCAATTGTCGCGATGCAGGTAATTTTTCCACCATTTCTTCCAACAGCTCGGAGTTGGTGAGATAATGCGCAAGGTCTTCGTTCTTTAAGTAGGAGCAGAGGTGTTGTACGGCCAGGCCAAAAGTAATCAGCTCATCGAGTCTTTCCGGCTTTGGTGCTGGTATTCCTCTGACCTTCGTTACCAAATCCTTAACGACAAGTGAAGGTCGCCCGTATAACCTCTTCAGTGTTTTGACTATGAGTGACACTGACGACGGGTTGTCAAGCCACCCTTCGACCGCTTCCCGCGCTGGTCCTTTGAGACACTCCTCCAATCTTGCTACATTTTCCGCCGGCGAGAGTTTGCACGCTTTTGTGGATTCCACAAAATAGCAATAAAACTTTGGCCACTCGCGCGGCTTGCCTGAGAACGCTGGTAACTTTTTAGGCCATACCTGTCTGGCTGCTATGTGGTCGGCGGTAGGTCTCCATTCCAAATCGTCGGTTTTTTGGTCACGTGGTGCTTCCGCATGCTGCTGAACGGGTTTGTTGCTGGAACATGCTTGCGGCTCAAAAAACTCGGATTGACGTTGCATCCACTCAGACGTTTTCGCGTAGCCACTAACGCTGGAACCTCCAAAATCACTCGCGTCTTCCAACTCATTTATTTGTGCCTCATGTTCGATTTCCAACGCGGCCAACTTACACTTTAGCTCAGCTTCCGCCATTGTCTTTTCCTTCTCGGCCATTAGGAGCTTAAGCTGTAAGCCTTGTCCCCTTACAAGCCGTTCTAACGCCACACGTTGCGCTGACGACGAACACCGTTCGTACTTAGATGAAGGAGCTTTTCCCTGAGCCCGGGATGAGCATGGCTCGTCGTGGGGGATAAGAAGCTTATCCTCGCGTTTTTCATCCGCTGCTTCTTCCATCGTGGCGAGATTTACGCGTTGGCCAATCTTAGCCTTTTTTTTTTTTTTTTTTTTTTTTTTTTTTGTTAACGGGGAGGGAACCTTCAAAAGGTACCCACCTAGAGGGGCATATCGCGGCTTGACACCGCCCCTCGAGATGGGTTATGTGGGATTCATCATGAAGCTTGACCCGTGAAGCGAGTCAAGCGACCGATGCGACCGCACTAAACCACTCCTCGACCTGATCCGAACCCTGCCGATGCGCTGATGTGCGTAGTACTCCATGCGGGGTCGTGTGTGCGTAGCACCCTTGCTGTTGCGCACTGCTGCGTCGTCCTTCCTGGTTGTCCTCGCTGCTGCTGCCGCTTCGTGTCTTCCGTCTGCTGCTGCTGCTGTTGTTCAGAATCCACCCGTCCGTGGCCGCCACTCTCGGGTGGGTCCTAGCTCCTGCTGCTGCTCTGGTTACTCGTCGCTACCGCTGCTGCTTCTGTTTTCCGTTGTCCTGGTGTTGTTGGTGGCGGGGGGCCGCTATTGCTGCCTCCGTTGATCCGCGTTCCTTCGTCGCTGCTGCCGTCGTCTTCTGGCCGTCGGCGGACTCTCCTCATTCCACCTCACTTGGAGGCTTTTGAAGATTGTCCGTGCGGCCGTTCGGACTGCTTCCCATGTACTGCGGCTGGCACACATTTCCGTGGCAAGGTTGTCCATCGTCAAGCGGGTGTGGCTCTGTTGCTGCATCTCGTGTTGTGCTCGGGCGAACCGTGGACAATGGAACATCACGTGGTCGACGTCTTCCACGTCATGCTCACACACCGGGCAGTTAGGCGAGCCCTCCAGGATACCTTTGTTGACGAAGTAGCTCCGCAGGAATCCGTGTCCCGTTAGGACTTGGTGGCCAATCTTAGCCTTGGCTGCCATTATTCGCTCACTCCTAGGGCGACGACCCTGGGCTACATCCGCGGTTGCGGTTCCGCTACCCGGTTCATGTGGCGCGTTCACGGCGTTTTCACGTTCACCTGTACAATCTATTCTCTGCGCTTCTTGCGACATTTCAATTTTCAAACACAATTTACGCGTACACGGATTTTAGCTCTAATTTAATAGTTTTATCGAAAGAGTTTTTTAAAGCTAAGTTTGGGAAAGATATAAGATTGCGCCATCGCGAAATGCAGGGAGTTATAGTCAAACCAGCAGCGAGGCGAGACAGTTTTTTAAAAGGTGTGTGAAAAGGTGCAATAAAGGCGAACGTTTGAAACGAGTCGATCCGCGAGTTTTTTAAAACGTGTCAATATTGCGAGAAAAGTACTCACTCCTCTTTAAAGGTTTTGGACCTCGTCAAGCGAGTGGTTAGGCGAGTGCAATTAATGTTAACAGCTATTATACTTATCTTTCCTCGACCAGTATTTATATTTATCCCTATAGCTTCTACTGCTTTTAGCCTGAAAGAAGGAAGTAGTTTATGACTAATGTTATTCTTCAATACTAGGGCTACTCCGCCTTTTGCTTTGGTTGTTTTGTCTAATCTATGCACCACATAATTGCAATGAGAGAACTTAATGTTATTTTTTAAGAACGTTTTATTAACAGCAGCTACATGGATTTGAATGGAATCCATAAAATTGAAAAATTCATTACTTTGGCTTGCAATGCCTGTGGCTACAATACTTTTACATTATCTTCAGTTGACACTTGAGAAGCAATATTTAGCTGTTATCTGCACGATGACAGATATCAAATCTTTTTTGTTGCGGCATTCACTTAATTGGGTGAATACGTCTTCTACTATCTGACCCATTTCGTTCCGATATATGGTTTAGGAGTGCTTTTATTGGAGTTAAACGCACTAATGTAGCTTAACGGGTGTCTTACCGGCTTAGGAGTGTTGGGTAAGGATGGGATTATTCTCATTCATTTTGAATTCTTTATCTTTCTTTATCGTCTGTTTAGCATTTACTATATTCATACGAGTTGGACAACCCTGGAAACTGGCAGTGTGGTGGTCTCCGCAGTTTGCACGTAACTTAGCTTGCGCTATTCTCCCATCTGGACTGGTGGCTGACTGGCTAAGCGGGCAATTTTTAGACGTGTGCGTCCCAGAACATTTTACACACACTGGTGATCGATAGCAATTGACATCACCGTGCCCGTAATGTTGGCAATTTTTAC
Organism: Anopheles moucheti; assembly: GCF_943734755.1. NCBI lineage: Eukaryota > Metazoa > Arthropoda > Insecta > Diptera > Culicidae > Anopheles > Anopheles moucheti. Next base: position 16,837,749 of record NC_069142.1, read on the forward strand.
ACTGCATCGGTCCGCTGGATGATTTGAAGTGTTCGAAATAAACACGATGATGATTCACTGCACGAATGTTTTTGAGTTCGTTGAAGGTTATAGAACCCTTTGCGAAATGTAGGAGATACAGCATCTGGTCGTCAAATTTCTTCTTTTTGATGTGAAGCTTTTTTATTGAAACAGGCTTCACTTTTACTTCTTTAAGTGCTGCTTTTATTTATTCCTCGGGATAGTCTGGCAGGCCAAAGAGCACTATTTTTGTCGTTTTTTCCTCTTCTAGTTGATGTGTGTAGAAGTGTGTATGTGTTTTTGTGAGCTCATTTACTATTTTACGGAAATCTATAGCGTTTGTTGAATTCACTACGATACCTTTTCTCGTAGCGTTAGTGGTGTAGTGTACTACACCAGCTGACGTTATTTTTCTGTGTACATCACCTACTGATGTATCGGTAACGACGATTGGTGTAATTCTTTCAGCTTTTGGTGCAGCTTGTCTTGTGGTGGTCGAGGAAAGCGGAAACTCATCGTTGTCGCTCAAGAGCTCATAAGTATTGCTAGTAGCAATCGACAGGTTACTGCTACTTAATTTTTTCAAGGCTTTTGGAGGCCTGCCTCGTCGTTTTTTTCCTCGGTCCATTTCGATGGACCGAGATGGAGAACGTTTCCGGATTCTAATCGTAGTGTGAACTTACAACTACTAGCAGACTACTAACACGTACACTTTCGTTTGCTGATATTTTTCTTCCATCTATAGCACAGAATAGTATGAACACGTCCGCACTGGGCAGTGGTCTGAGCGAGACTGTCCCAAACAATGTAAGCTTTCCTTTATTTGAGGAATAAGAATGTTATCATTGATGGTTTTCTCATTTAATTTGCGATAATCTATCCCAACACGAACTTTTCGCACTTGTGATGCGTCAGATTTTTTCGGAACAACCCAAATGGGTGACGAGTATGGACTGTTAGAATTAGAGATGGGCAAAGCGATTCTTTTGTATGAGCTGAGTGAATCGGTCCTTTTCCCACCATTAGAATGCACCTTATCCCAGGTGGACTCGGAAGGAATAGCTGCGTCATTTTGTGGTCCCTCTTGTCCTCCTTTTTCGGCGGGTATTACTTTCATACCATTCCGACATTCAGACAGGCCGTCTGCGGCGTCCTTTGGTCGGAAGTGGGTTTTATTGGTCTTATGACCAGCCTGCCAGTCCTTTGGCTTGGGGACCTTTATTCGTTGACGTCCGTGTGGGCTGATGTGTCTTACAAATACTATTTGTATTTGTTTTTTGGCCTACCAGACTTCGTCATGGTAGCGTCTGTCCCAACCTATATAGGTGGACAGTCAAGCCTCCCCAATGTGTCCTCAACAACAGCAATAGAACATATAACAGCAAGGACAACAGAAACGAGGGACAAACATCTGTAACAAAGACTAGACAAAAGGAAGAACATATATGAACAAACGATAGTGCGTACTACCTACAGGATGGGGAAGGGGAGGGAATCATAGGGTCGAACAGAATCCGTGCGTACACGTAGTCCTTCTGATCCAGAACGTCGCGAATTGGCACAGCAGCTGATCTTCCTGATGCCCGAACGACTGCTAGAAGACCGGGTCTTGCGGCGTCGAATTCACCACATGACCAGAGGATGTGGTCGATGTCATGGAATCCAACACTACAGCTACAAACCTTGTAGTCGGACATACCTATACGTTGAAGGTGCGCATTCATTGCATAATGGTTCGACATAAGTCTAGACATCATACGAATGAACGCACGATCTACCGGGAGCCTGTGAAACCAAGGACGCAGGGATACCTGTGGTGAGATTGAATACAAGAACCTCCCGAGCTCATCGTCATCCCACATGCTCTGCCAGCGAGCCATGCAAAGCTGTTGTGGGGTGCGAAGAAACTCGTGAGGGGGAATCGACCTCTCAAAAAAGTTGCTCTCAGAGGCACCTCGTTTGGCCAAAAGATCTGCCTTTTCATTTCCGGGGATACCGCAGTGAGCAGGCAACCAGATAAGCGATATTCGATTCGCTTTGTTGTACAGAGAGCTTAGTATATCCAAGATTTTTTTAATAAAATAATCAGAGCTCTTTATAGCCTCCACTGATTTCAGTGCTTCGACAGCGCTGAGGCTGTCTGTGAATATAAAATACTGATCCGGAGGACTCGCACTTATTAGTAATAGGGCGTAAAAAATAGCAGCCAGCTCAGCTACATAGATTGAGCATGGCTGTCTAAGTTTGCGGAAGATTTCGGTGCATGTGTTAAATACACCAAAACCCGTGCCCACCTCCGAAGAAGATCCATCAGTAAAATACTGGTTCTTATATGGTTGGCCATACTTATCCACAAAAATGCTGGGAATTGTCCTCCAGCGAAGTTCATTTGGAATGTTCTTCGTTTCCTCCCTCATCGAGGTGTCGATTACTAGAAGGGAGTTGTAGGACTCCGGTAAACTGGCGCAGTTAATTGCTCTTGTGGCGCTAGGGTTTGCCTGTAAAGATACAAAATCACGATATACATCCATGATTTTGCATTTAGAGCCTGCCTCTTGTAGCGATTTGAAATTATCAATCACTAGAGGGTTAGATACTGTGGAACGTAGTAAAAGGCGAACGATAGCTGCAAAAATCTCAGTTTCAGCGGCATCATTCCGGACATCACTTCTAAGGACATTGTATGAGTGGACTTCATACTGCCCAGCGCAATTCTAAGACAACGATATTGAATACGTTCTAGTTTTATGATATGCGACTTGGCTGCCTAATGGAAGCAGATGCATCCGTATTCCAAGACGGATAAGATCGTTGTCTTGTACAGCCGCAGGAGATCTAATGGGTGTGCACCCCAACAGAAGCCTGTGACTGTTCGGAGGAAGTTGATTCTTTTGGCACACTTAATTGCCAGTTGATCTACATGTGACCTCCACACATTTTTACTATCAAACCAAACACCTAGGTATCTAAAAGTTTGGGCATCGTGATTTTTTTTCCATATAAAAATATGTCAAAATTAGGTTTGTACACGTTGGCAAGCCTATTTTTCGTTGTGTCGTAATGGAACGAAAAAACAAGCATTTCAGTCTTCTCTGGAGAAAACTCGATACCTAGGTTATTTGCCCACACCTGTAAATTGTCAAGCGTGGTTTGCAAAGGGCTTTGGAGACCTACGATGCTGTTGCTAGCGACTGAGACAACACCGTCGTCTGCCAATTGCCTTAAGCTGCAATTTTGCTCCAGGCAAGAATCAATGTCATTGACATAAAAATTGTACAAAATGGGGCTCAAACAGGACCCTTGTGGGAGTCCGAAGAAACTGATTCGTCTTGTTTGAATCAGACCATTATCGAAATTCATTGCCTTTTTGGAAAGGAGGTTGCAAAGGACTTTGGACTTAACCCCGCGTTTTGAAGTTTTTGACCCAGTATATTTATAGATACTGAGTCAAAAGCCCCCTTGATATCTAGACATACAGAGGCCAACATCTCTTCACGAGTATGTGCCAACTCTATTTCTGTAACCAGAAGCGCCAAGCAATCGTTTGTACCCATACCTTTGCGAAAGCCAAACTGGGAACGGGACAACAGTCCGTTGGATTCTAACCAGTTGTCCAGACGAAAAAGAATCAACCTCTCGAGTAGCTTGCGCAAGCACGAAAGCAAAGATATAGGTCTGTATGACCCGTGCTCTGATGTCGGTTTGCCAGGCTTCAAAATTGCGACTACTTTCACTTCTCTCCATGCTTGCGGGACGACATTGAGTTCCAACATCTTGTTGAAGATGCTCAATAATCGTCTCTTCGCCAAGTCTGGCATGTTTTGAAGCAATTTGCTTGTAATATTGTCCAGTCCTGGGGAAGAATTTTTGCAAGAAAGTAGAGCTAGGGAGAGCTCGACCATACTGAAGGGCGAGTCCATGATAGGATCACTGCAAGGCGCATGTTGTTCAAATTTTTGCGCAGGAACGAAATCTGGCTCTATCAATTTGCAGATAGAGTATGTCCAATCTCCCGAAAATTTCTCGCTCTCGTTGGAGAATTTGCTATTTCGCATCCTTTTACCCATGTTCCACAACGAACGGAGCGAAGTGAAAGGCGGGAGGCTTTCGACGTATTTCCGCCATAAGCCCCTTTTTTGCTTTTAGCAGATTTCTGCATGTCCGTTCTAATGCTTTATACTGTTCGTATAGAACATTGGAACCATGGCGTCTTTATTGGCCAAATGCCTTCCTCTTCGCTACAAATGCAGCTTAACAGTCTCTGTCCCACCAAGGAGTAGGAGGTTTGTTAAAGGACCTTGCTTGGTGGGGTCCCCTTGTTTGGGCTGCAAGGGCACACTCGTTTATACGTTCCACGAGTTTTTTTTATATTCCACGAGTGGTTCAAAACTGGAGTTTATAGAAGCTGCCATTAGTTCGCTGTATCTTGTTCAGTTGATATTTCTTGTCAGGTCGCATTTGATAGGAGCATTATCAACCTGACGATTCCTACCAGTGAAGACCATTTCAATCGGTAAGTGATCGCTGCCATTGCGGTCCTGGATAACCTTCCACGAAGTATCCAGAGCAAGCGACACTGAACATAGAGACAGGTCTATTGCACTTTCACGCGTCAAAGGCCCTGAAATCCTAGTTTCAGGCCCCTAGGCCTAGCTTCACCGGAGTTTAATATTGTCAAGCTATGTTTGTCGCAAAAGTCCCTGATGACTGGAGCACGTAAGTCGTCTTTGGTGTATCCCCAGTCGTGTCCATGGGAGTTAAAATCTCCCAGGATAAAAATGGGCGTTTTTACAGTCGTTGCTATATTTTCAAGATCCCTTGTGATCTTCTCTATTTCAATCCCGGCTTCCGGAGGGATATAGACAGATGCAAAAGATAATTCAAGATTGCCTAGCTTTGCTTGTATTGCGACACATTCAACAACTTGTAGTAAGGGGAGGGGCATCGGGAAAAAGGGTAAATTTCTCCGGTCACCAATCAACACACCACCACCACGACTATCCCTACCTGTAGTAATTCGATCTTGACGGATGATGTTATATTCGTGGAAGGTTATACTTTTACCAGGGGTAAGCCTGGTTTCAGAGACGGCAAACACCTCTGTTTTGTGCTTGCCGACCAGGGTTTTAAAAAGATCTATTTTTCCAAGAAAACATCTACAATTCCATTGGAGTATGTTAGCCATTGGAACCCCTTAGTTGTCCAATTGAACTAACGTACTCAGTGCGGGTCATTGCCCAAGCCACTGCTTTAGGGCGCCTTGTATTAGAGGACGTGCCATGGTAATAATGCTTTTCAGTGACTCTGGGATGCCCAGTACTGAAATCAGCGAACCGATCAGACCTGACAATGGGACCGATTCTTGTAGGGCTTGACGATGAGCCCTCAGCTTTTGCTGTAGCTTAGGTCGGGAGTTGGGTGCTGGGGACAGGATTGGACTGGAAGGAAGCGTCTCGTCTTGCCGGGGTTTCACCGGGGAATGTTGACGAGGGGCACTTGCTAGACGAGGGGTTGCCGAGGAGGGAGAATTTTTCTTGCCTTTTGCAAAGGCAGATTTTTTCTCCGTGGGAGGTGTAGCCTTCTTTGGGGCTTTCCTGCGACGACGAGTCACTGTCCTCTTCACTCTCACAACCACCACCGAGACAGTTGGGCGCAGTGTCTCCGTACTGGAAGGGATTGTCTCCTCCTCCAGGAGACGGAAAGCGTTTTCGCTTGAAGGGCCACCCATCAGAACTGAAGCGAAGGAGCCACGTGCCAGCTGATATTGAGCTTTTTTAAGCTCAGCTTGTGTCCTCTTGTACACCGGGCACGATTTTAGTTCGTGCCAGTGCTGATTGCACTGAGCGCATTTGAATGGCGCTGCGGTGCATTCCGAGGACAAGTGCTGACCTTGGCACTTGACACACTTGACCCTGTTGCTGCAAAACTCTTTTGAGTGACCGATCTGGCTACATTTCTCGCAGGTGGGTACCTTGGAGACAAAGGGTCTTGCAATAGGGACGCGAAGCCCCTCATACACGATATAGCCCGGTAATACGGTTCCCTCGAAAGTGAAACGTTATGAGCGGGTCTCCTTATATGCTTTCTTACCATTTATGATGGAGGAAGTCTACAAAGGCTTGACCTCTGTCACTTTCACAGCTGGGGTGGCACACGAGCGAAAACCACCCATTCTGTATTTCCTGAGGTCCTCGACTGGAATGTCAAGATCTTCTATCACACCAGTTACTTCAACAATGCTACCGGGAATATACACCAGGTAGTTTTCCGTATAAGCAGGGTCCGCTGCAATGAAGTTCGCCTGCACTCGGTCGTTCACGACGACCCGGATTCTATTTGTGCGGACGCGAAGTACAGCCGTCACTGCCGATCACGGGCATCATGAACACCCGATATTCACCCCGATGCGAGATCCGGTAACTGCGGTGCCTCTGTGCACCATCAGGGGACGTCGAGATTACCGACGCAGCGGATTGTTGCGGCAAAATATCATCCTCTTGGATGGCCGACTTTCTTTTTTTATTGGCCAGCGGGGTGAACCCATCGTCGGAGGACATTTTTTCGACTGCCATCCTGGCCTTTATGGCCAAAGAGACCGGAACGAGTCTATTGATGTAATTATTATTAAAAAAAAAATAATAATAATTTTTAACGAAAAACAAAAAAAAGACGTAACTTTTCGACTTATCTACAAGTAAGCGAGACGGAACGGTACGGACAACAAAGGAGAAGGATAACACGCTTAACACTGGAACTACACAGCAGGTGCGCGTATCACGTACGCACCTCGTACGCACTATTATTTCTACTCACTAACACTACTACTATTGCCGATGGTAACACCTGGGTATTTTTAACAGTCGCTGACCTTTCCTCTTACGGGCTTGCCGGTAACTTGAGCGGAGCGTAGCAAACATGCATCCGATCCGAACGACGGTTGGAGACAGAATGCTTAATTTTTCTAATGGACCTAAAAATATAGTTTTAGAAAAATAGTTTATAAATTTTGCTGAACAAACAATATTTCCTTCAATTTTTTTGGCAACAATCTAGAGCGTTTCTGGTTATAAATTGACCTGCTTTAGAAAATAACCTTTCACACGGGACCGATGTGCCAGGTATGCATAAAATTTTACTTACTAACGAATAAAACGATGGGAATTTAACATGGTTTTGTTGCCACCATTGCAGCGGATCCTGAGACATAACAATATTGTTTAAATTGAGATACATTTCTAATTCATGTACCGCTAACTGTCTAGGAGTTTCGTTTTGCTGATTTGTGTTGATTGAAAATAATTTGTGTTGATTGAAAATAATTTCTTGTAAAATGTATCTGTATCTTTCTTTGGGTTTTGTACGTCAGAAGATGTGACATTAATGCTAGTAGCTTGCAATGGAATGAGATTAATATAATATTATCATAAGCTTCTTGGTAACTAGATAAATCATTTTGGAATCCCGTCTTTTTTATTCTGGGATCGAGTAGCATTGCTTTTGAAACTATTTTGCTATTGCGGTAAACATCAAGTCTCTCGTTTATGCCATTAAGGAGGGATTTTGTTAATTTGTGTGCTTCAGGAAGCATGTCTGAATTATTAGATAGATCTGTCATTTCCTCCAAAAGAATAGTACAAATCAGACTATGTTCTTTATACCACGCGATCGTGTCTTTGGTATAGTGGACAGAGGCCAAACTTGCCAACACAACACTGGACCAACATGATTTTAGATTATGGGTCGATTAACGTCAATTCAAACACTCCCGGATGTCGGGATCGGTCCTTATCGTCTCCGTTGTCACAAACGGTTCGGACATCATCCCGCATTCGCAAATGGCTTGCCACAACATCGCCTTTTTTACGAATATTTCGGGAAATATAGATTTGTCGGCTTCTTCGATGTCCTGGCTTTCAGGTACGGTGTAATATTGACTACCCGGAAGAGTCCATCACGATGCATGAGGATTGGCGACACAGCACCTTGTCGTACAGCTTCCGAGCCCGATATTTAATGCATGCGGCCTGTTTTGTACTCCGTTTCGTTTTTTTTGTTTCTTATACGTTTTTAAATTCAATATTGCCTTGGCACGTTGGATGTTACTTTTTGATTTACCCAGTTTTTGAGCCACATCGCGAATGGAACTTTCTTTTCTTTGCTTGAACGCTTTTGCTATGTCCCGGTCCAACCGCTGATCGACAGGTCCAGGATTTCGGCTACTTTCGGCGTATTCTCGAAGCTGGACTCCTCCCGAAACTTTTGGATGGCGGTTCGTACGGCTCCGATACGCACACCTTCCGATTTCGCTAATTGACTTAGCGAAATGTTAGGTGACGAGCACCATTTGTGCAGAATGCTTTTGCGCTTTTCGACGGAAATGCCTCGCATTTCAACAGACGCTATTGAAAAAAATAGTTTTAATTCACTAGCTAGTAGCTCTGAATGTAAACAATCAAGCATATCAAGCATATCAGCTGTTTTACGTCATCCGTTTACTAGATACGTCATTGAGAAATCGTGCTTATACTTTCTGGGACACCCTTTATTTGGCATTTTTCGGCATTTATGGCTAACCCATTTTCCCTCAACCTTTTGAACACTTATTCCAGATGTTTGTGTTCTTCTACATTGGCTGACGCGATGCACAGGTCATCTATGTATGGGAAAACAAATGGAAGGTCACCGAATATTGCGAGTACATACGGCTGCAATGTTTGCCCTGCGTTCCTTAAACCGAACGTCATGAAGCTGAATTCGTACAAACCAAAGGGAGTAGTTATCGCTGTTTTTGTCCTGCTTTGCCACGGGTATTTGATGATAAGCGCGCTGCAGATCAATAAATGAGAAAACGTGAGTGCCGTGTAGAATACTACTTACATCTTTTATGTGTGGATTGGGTACCGATCTGTCCCCGCAGGGTCTGCATTTGCCGTTTGGCTTTTTAACCATGTGCAGCGGGCTAGACCAGCTGCTTTTTGATGGTTGACATTGTAGAGTTCAGTTCATTTATTCTGTATCAGTCCACCGCTCAAGCGCGTCTATCTTTCGATTCCCAATTCAATCTTGAGCCATCCTGTCACTCACGAGTTCTCATCGTGCTTAACCACACCGCTCTCTCGGGCTCTCATAACTCTCATCCCTACAGACAAATACCTTACTCAACCATGTAACGGAATTAAGATTTTGCCTCTTGTAGTTTATCTAGGGGCAATCTTCGTGGTTGACAAAATAGAGGTGTACCGGAGGTAAGTATTTGGTGTTCGATTGCTTTCGTGGTTTGGTGCTTAGTTTTGAGTGTTTTGATGACTTTGTATCGCTCTACGATAGTGGCAAATGTTTTCGACACGCAGATTGTGGAAATTGTCGCTATGTTTTCCTTGTTTGTGTTCTGTATATTCAGCTTTATTGTGTTATCTATTAGTCTTTTCCTCTAAGAATCAACCAAAAGATCGTAGTGCTTCAGGAAATCTGCGCCGATAATAGTTGTGCTGACGTCAGCTAGGACGAACGACCATGTAAACTTTCGCTGCAAACCTAAATCCCCCTTAAGTGTTTTCTGGCCATATGTGTTGATTGGAGTGCTATTCGCAACTTATAGTTTCCATTAAGGCGAAGGGTTCGACCTTTCTTTTGTGCTTGGTGGTATAATGGATATTTCGACGCCATTATCGATTAAAAATCGGTGTTGCGATACGTTATCGGTGATGTGTTTGGAAGTGGTATTGGTGTTTTTATCGGCGGTGACGGTGCGTGTCGCTCTGGTTGTGTTCTCTGTTGCAGTGATGGGTGATGAGTTCGGTAATGAATCTAGTGTTATGGTGTGTTTGCGTAGTGGATCTGAGTGTTTCAGAGAGTGTTGAGTATTTCGGTACTTCTTCGAGAGAGAAACTGAGTGTTTCAGAGTACGATGGGTGAATGGATGCTGGATTGACCATGGGTGGCTGGAATGACCCTGGTGGGTAATACAAAACGACTACTTTTTTCGTTGTAGTGGTATCTGCTCGTCAAAAAAAAAATGCATTGAGTGTTGGGATCGCTCGAATGAATCTTCTCGCACCTCTCAGTTTTGTTGCCGTAGCGATAATGGAACCAGCATATCCATCGACGTGGCGATTTTGTGCGTGTTTGTGACGACGAGTACCTATTCCAGGACTCTCTCACTCTCGACCGTTGTCACGGTTGTCGATCATATGATCCGGGTCGATGCACTGCAAAAACTTCTTCGAGTCGTTGGGTCAACGCTTCCACCTTGCACTCTAATGCTGCAATTTGGGACGATTGCAAGGGAACATTTTCATTTCATTTCATTTATTTGTCTACCAGGTAGGGTTAAACAAAATGGTTGCTTAAATTCTAAAGTAAACCTAAGAAGTGGAAGCGGGTGAGGATTCTGGGAGAAAACGAGAGAATACAAGATTTGGGAAGGCATGGGATCGAAGACGAGCCCGGAATACAGTAAGGAAGGAATTGAAATCGAACAGACCGGCCACATCATTGAAGAGGAGTAAGCATTCACGAAAGGGATCACTGCTGCCAAACCGTATACGACATTTGGCAATAGATATAGGAGGACGATAACGTAAAGCACGGGACGGGACATACAAATTAATACAGGAAAGAAATTGAGGCACGTCAACTTCGTTAAGCAGGACAGAGGCAGTAAATGCTGCTTGAGCCTGGATTCGGCGAGACTCTAACGTGTCAAGCCCAAGGAGGTGTAAGCGGTTAGGATAAGGGGGGAGCTGAAAACCAGAGCCAAAGATTTTACGAAATGCAAAACGTATAAACGCTTTTTGCACTCTTTCAAATCTGAGGATGGAAGAGGAAGAGGAAGGTGACCACACTATGTTCGCAAACTCTAGTATTGGTCTAACTAGACTGCAGTACAGAGCCTTCAAACATATAGGGTCTGAAAAATCAGATCCAATGCGGCGGAGGAGACCAAGTGTACCATAGGCCTTACTTATGACTTTGTCATAATGGAGGGTAAAAGAGAGTCTGTCATCTAGCCATACACCTAAGTCTTTCACCGATGACACCCTTAGGATAGACGTATCACGACATGTATACATAAAACAGATAGGACGAGGAGAACGACAGAAGGAGATAACATAACATTTGGAAAGGGATAGCGAAAGACCATTGGACGAACACCAAGCCGAGAAACAATCAAGATGCCGTTGGAGTAACATACAGTCGGAGAAAGAGGAGACCGGTAGGAATAATTTTAGATCATCTGCGAACATGAGGAAACATTCATTGGGGAGGACAGAGCAGATGTCGTTGATAAAAAGGGTAAACAATAAAGGACTCAGGACACTGCCTTGGGGCACGGCAGAGGGGCAAGCGAAAGACATTTAAGTCGATGCTCCAATCTTTACTGAACAAAAACGCTCACAAAGGAAGGAGTTTAGCCAGGATAGGAGAGGATTTCCGAAACCAAGTTTACGGAGTTTGGCCAAAAGGTTAGAATGGGGAACATGATCGAATGCAGATTGGAGGACAGTGTAGACAGCATCTACTTGACGACCTTCATCAATCTGTTTGTACAAAAACGGAACAAAGCACATAAGGTTTGAAACAACAGACCTCATGGGCATGAAGCCACGTTGGTTCACAGATATATAGTTACGAACAAGGGGTAGGAGCTGGGCATGGATTACAGATTCGAGGATTTTGGAGGCTGAACATTGCTTCGATATGCCTCTATAGTTGGTTACGGAGGTCCGATCTCCTTTTTTGAAGATCGGAACTAGCCAACTAAATTTCCACAAAGCAGGAAAACACTCAGCACGGATGGACCATTGGAAAAGGATTAGTAGGTATGGAGCAATAATGGCATCACAACATTTTAAGACAGACAGGGGAATCCCATCGGGGCCAGGTGAATATGAAGACTTGAGGCGTTTAATGGCGGATAGTACATTGGCCTCACTAAATGATATGGAATTTATGTCAAATACATCAGAAGGAGTATAAGACAGTGCATCAGTAGAAGAAGAACTGGTGCTGATAGGATTTACAAAGACAGAGGAGAAATAGGTTGCAAAGAGGGGGGAAATATCCGAAGGACATGAAGCTGACGATTGACCTGAAGTCATGGAGGAAGGGATTGAGGAGGATTTACGACGGGCGTTGACAAAGTGCCATACAGAGGAAGGATATCTAGCAAAACGTGACTGCAGTCTGGCTACAAATGATCTGTATTGTGCGCGATTATAAATGCGGAATGCCATTGAAGCAAATTTGTATAAACGTTTGTTATGATCACAGCGATGTAATCGAAACAAACGGAACGCTCGTTTTTTGTCCCTCTTCAATGAGTGCCAGGTTCTGTTGGACCATTCAGGGCAACGTGGAGGTTTGAGGATAGAACAGTGTGGAAAGGCAAAGGAGATTATGGAATTAAAAGAGGATAATGCCATATCCAAGGAAGGTGCTTCATGGAAAGGGCTCCAGTCAGCAGAGGATAATGAGGTACGGAGTTTACAAACATCGATTTTCTTAAAGTTAAACTGAACAGAATTTTCGCACGAATAATCCCTAAATAGTGGTGCTGCAACGGGAACAAGTCGGACGGTGCATTCGAGAGCAGGATGATGGCTATCAAGCCGCAATACCGGTAATATGGAGTGATAAATTGTCGAAAACTTTTGCGTAGCAGACAGGATACCGATAACTAAATCGAGTTGACGATTTGAATCATTACGCACACCGCTTAATTGGAACAGTTCGTTTGCAGCAAGTCCGTCCAGGAAACATGTTGAAACCCCCGACGATGGGTTCGACACATAGTGTGTGAAGGATGTGGCTCCGAAGGGGGACGCATGGTGCTCAGGTACCCAAACGAGAGAGGGTAAGTTGGTATCGCCAAAAAGGATAAGCATGTCATTGTTTCTGCATCTAGCAGAGGCCTTATTAAACTCGTCACACAATAAAGTGCAAGAGTCTGCGTCGACACGATTTGGTGGTATGTACATGCAGCCAATGAAGAGTACTAAGTTGGAGAGCTTGATCGATATTAGAACAAACTCGAGAGAGGCGGCGACAGGCCACTGGTGAGTGGCTAAAGATGATTTACAAGCGATGAGTACTCCACCGCCACGAGAAAAGCTGCTGTTGTGTGGATTACGGTCACATCGGAATACAACGTAGTATCGTCGAACAATAGCGAAGACGGTATCGTGTCATCGAGCCAGGTTTCAGTGAAAATCAGAATATCGAAGGCATTGTCGGCTATTGGACTGATGTTCGAAGATCAGTGGTTTTTGTACGCAGGCCACGTGTGTTTTGATAATAAAACCTTAAGGTTTGAATATCGTTTGTGATAATCGGTTCGGGAACGGTGTGTGATCTTGTGACAGCGGCAGCGGTGACGATCGGGGCCGAAATGTGGTACAGGTTTTTTATGCGGTTAGGTAGTGCTCGTAGTGGTGTTTGTCGGTGCAAATAGGGCGGTGCTAATTGCGGCATCGGGCACTGGTAGTAATCGTGGGGTTGCTGGGGTTGCTGGGACAGTGAGCCCACTCGCAGGACGGACGGAGGGGGCCCGAAAGTTTGTTGCTGGAACGCGGTTATTGGTGAACTCCCTGTAGCCGATACCCACAGGCCACGTGGAAGGATTTAGTGCTTTGTCGCCTTACTTTGAGGCTTACCTTGAACGATATAAAGGAAGCCGTGCTCTGATCGCGATCCTTTGGAAGCAGCTTAAACATATGCACATCATCGGAACCTAGCTGCCGCCGGACAAAGGATTCGACCTCGCTGTCGGTAACCGACGGGGCGATCCTCGTAAGGTAGAGCCAAAAGCGTTGCTCATTTTCAGGAACCGTCTTTAGTGTTGGAATCAGTGGGACAGTTTTTATATAAACAGAACAGAACAGAATTTATTGAGCTTAGATTAATTTCAGCAGTACACTTCTACTACGCAGTTAGTTCAAACATCCACTGAACTCTAATTTGACAACTGTCGAGGGGTGCAACTGTAAGGGGTAGGAATATTGCATATACCAACATTTAGTGTGGCCGAAGGCGAGGATGGTGCAGCAGTGCCATGTAGAAGTGGTGGAGCAGGATTTGATGCGGGAGGAGTGCGATCCATTAGCCTACGTTTAGGCGTATTTCGGGTGATAGGATCTAACGTAGTGCGTACGTAAGCGTGCGGTGTAGACGGGAGATTAGTGGTAGTTGGTCGGATGAAACGCGTATCCGATGGCACAGTGTTGGTGACAGCGTTAGGGTTGCGCTTATCCGCCACTAATACTTCCTGCTTGAAGGAGGTAAACGCCGATGCAAGTCGCTGTTCCATTTCAGCTGATAGATCGCGCTTCAAAGCCTCTACAGTAGAGATGAGGAAATCGCGATGACTCCCCCATCCACTGCGATAGCAGTCGCGGCAATCGCCACACATCCACAGCACACGCGTTTCCGGTCGACACAGTTCCTTAACCACAGCGCTAGAAACACCCAAACAAGGGCCATGGTATAGGGCTTTACATGGACCTCCGCATGTGTAGGTGTTGTCACTTGCAGAAACGGGCAACGAACAGGAGCGGCACAGCTGATGCATTGTTCAGTGGTAACTCGTTTATCGGAAAATTACACTGATGTGATGTGATCACGCACTTGCGAAACTTTATGGAAGCACTTGAAGTTCCTGGTTATGGGAACAAAACCAAAAACTATCGACGAGTGCACGGTGAAAAACAGTTTAAATTACGGAGCGTAGCTTTTTATAGACCAAACACTTGCGCAGTTGACGTATTTTTTTTTTCCGTGCGAACTGCCGAGATTTCGCCATGGGGAACCTCCATGATCTTGTCAGCAATTCTTGCCTGTTCATCCAAAGTGACGGAAGGGACAACAGCAATAATCGACCTAACCGTGGGTGTAAGTGCCCGTAACCAAAGCATGATGCAAAGAACCGCATCTGAACAGCCTTCTCCACCCATTCGGCGTATTTGCGACAAGAGATGGCTAGGTTTTTGGTCGCCGAGCGATACACCGGATAGCAGGTTGGTTAGTCTCTGGTTCTCTGATAGCCGAAAATGCTCGATCACTGCTTTCTTCATCATGGGATACTTGTCACTTGATGCCGTCCGGTTGCACATCGCGATGGCGTAATAAAAGAGTTTGGCTTGAGAGCCCAGAGCCACAATGACCGCGTTAAACATCCGCTTGTCGCGAGGTTCGGATATGACATTATATCACATATAATGTAATTATACCACCTATAACACCTATGGATTCGTTGTAACAGCCAATGTAACACAGACCAATTTTTAGGTGAGCCGTGAAAGATGGGCAGCTTCTTAAGTGTTTCATTTTCTTTTCCAGCTCCTGCGTCCTAGCGAGCCATTCAAGCGTCATTCATCCGGATGTTTTCGATGAAGACGAAGTGACTTTGGTGTTGGGTGGCCTGTTGGCAGCCTGAAATCCAGCGCGCTCAGATCCTTTCACTTGAAGCTCACTTTTAGGGGGTACGACTTCGCTATTG